>NC_091184.1:18989199-19352942 GCF_040958095.1 Procambarus clarkii | reverse complement strand
CTAGATGTGCTCACCTAGATGTGCTCACCTAGATGACTTTCCTAGATGTGCTCACCTAGATGTACTCCTAGATGTGCTCACCTAGATGTGCTCACCTAGATGTACTCCTAGATGTGCTCACCTAGATGTGCTCACCTAGGTGAGCTCACCTAGATGTGCTCACCTAGGTGCTCACCTAGATGTGCTCACCTAGATGTGCTCACCTAGATGTGCTCACCTAGATGTGTACTTTCCTAGATGTGCTCCCTAGATGTGCTCACCTAGATGTGCTCACCTAGATGTGCTCACCTAGATGTGCTCCTAGATGTGCTCACCTAGATGTGCTCACCTAGATGTGCTCACCTACATGTGCTTACCTATGTGCTCACCTAGATGTGCTCACCTAGATGTGCTCACCTAGATGTGCTCACCTAGATGTGCTCACCTAGATGTGCTCACCTAGATGTACTCCTAGATGTGCTCACCTAGATGTGCTCACTAGATGTGCTCACCTACATGTGCTACCTAGATGTGCTTACCTAGATGTGCTCACCTAGATGTGCTCACCTAGATGTGCTCACCTAGATGTGCTCACCTACATGTGCTCACCTAGATGTGCTCACCTAGATGTACTCACCCTAGTTATCAGTGTTAAATATTAACAAAAACTATAGCTGATTTTTTACTCTTCAATTTAATTTTCTAGTAATGATCACATAGCAGGAATTTTATCTGTGTCATTAGAAAAAATAAAGTACAGTGTATTTGGCGTTTATGGGTTTAATTTTTTTTTACTTCTAGTTCGCCGCAAGTGCAGAAAGAAAGAAGCAACAGATCGATGGAACTTGACGTCATAGTGTGTTCAAACTCATAAGATTCCAATTCTTGCCCTAAACTTTTAACAAAAAAGTCCCTCAAGTTATTTTTCTATATTGAAGACTTCAAACAATTTATAATAATAGCTACGGTAATTATGGTAATATTCTGTCAATAGTTGAGGCATTAAGGTAATATTTATGGTAAAGACTTGCATATTCCTTTTGTGTACAGAGGAAATATTGGTATATTTCTAACACAATCTCACGGGAGTCATTATATTATTGATTATATTTCTCTATTGATGCTTGAGAAAAGGAATCTATAATGAGAACGGAGTTATGAACGATAATCTACTTGCACACAAACAACATATATTGAGACATTCACACATGTTGTGAGCTTCACAACAACAACGGAATAGCGTGTTGTGAGCGTTGCAATACACGAGTGAGTTGTTATTGTTGCAACACAGAAATAATGTGTTGTGAGTGTTGCAACACATGACTAACATATTTGTTGTGAACGTTGCAACATAAAATAATATACTGTGAGAGTAGCATCACGTTATCTCTGTGTTGCAATGGTGCAACACTCACCACATAATATCTCTGTGTTGCAATGGTGCAACACTCACCACATAAAATCCCTGTTTTGCATCATTCAAACCCCATTATTTCTGTGTCGCAACACTCGCAACACGTTATTGCACGCAACATTCCTGTCCGTTGCACGTAACATTCAAAACACGTTATTCCTGTCCGCTGCAACACTTACAACACATTATTACTGTGTTGCAGCGTTCATAATACTTTATTTCTGCGTTGCATTATTCACAACACTTTTGTTCCATGGTGCAACACTCACAACATGTCACCCCTGTGTTGCAGTACTCACAAAATGTCATTTATGTGTTGTAACACTCACAACACGTTATTCCTGTGTTTCAACACTCATAAGACGTTAGCAATGTGATGCAACACTCAACTCGTTTTCCCATCAAGCGTTAAACGTTGTGTTCTTGCACCATATAAATTGTTCATTGCTAATATGTAAATTACAAATGATAAGAGATTGAGAAGATAGATAAAATGTGATGGAAAATTAACTGATATAAATAGATAAATAGAAAATAATTAAACAAATAAAATGGGAAAGTATAAATAAATTATACGCAAATTAATAGTAATTAAAGATTGTTAAGTGTATAAATACAAGTGATTAAATATCTACAAAATGTGAATGGGTTAATAAATACATGTTGATTAAAGAACTAATTTAAATGAGATAAATAGATAAGTAAAATGTGCAGGAATAGATCTATAAAAGTTAAAAATATTAAGAGGATTAAATAGACGAAAAAATAGGAATGAATAATTCCAACTAAAGTGTTATTTCTGTAATATATGGAAAAAGAAATTACCCGCCTGAAGGGTGGAACTGGTGACCGCGTGAACACCGGGTCCAACTGGTGACCGCGTGAACACCGGGTCCAACTGGTGACCGCGTGAACACCGGGTCCAACTGGTGACCGCGTGAACACCGGGTCCAACTGGTGACTGCGTGAACACCGGGTCCAACTGGTGACCGCGGGAACACCGGGTCCAACTGGTGACAGCGTGAACACCGGGTCCAACTGGTGACCGCGTGAACACCGGGTCCAACTGGTGACTGCGTCAACACCGGGTCCAACTGGTGACCGCGTGAACACCGGGTCCAACTGGTGACCGCGGGAACACCGGGTCCAACTGGTGACCGCGTGAACACCGGGTCCAACTGGTGACCGCGTGAACACCGGGTCCAACTGGTGACCGCGTGAACACCGGGTCCAACTGGTGACCGCGTGAACACCGGGTCCAACTGGTGACCGCGTGAACACCGGGTCCAACTGGTGACTGCGTCAACACCGGGTCCAACTGGTGACCGCGTGAACACCGGGTCCAACTGGTGACCGCGGGAACACCGGGTCCAACTGGTGACCGCGTGAACACCGGGTCCAACTGGTGACCGCGTGAACACCGGGTCCAACTGGTGACCGCGTGAACACCGGGTCCAACTGGTGACCGCGTGAACACCGGGTCCAACTGGTGACCGCGTGAACACCGGGTCCAACTGGTGACCGCGTGAACACCGGGTCCAACTGGTGACCGCGTGAACACCGGGTCCAACTGGTGACCGCGTCAACACCGGGTCCAACTGGTGACCGCGTAACACCGGGTCCAACTGGTGACCGCGTGAACACCGGGTCCAACTGGTGACCGCGTGAACACCGGGTCCAACTGGTGACCGCGTGAACACCGGGTCCAACTGGTGACCGCGTGAACACCGGGTCCAACTGGTGACCGCGTGAACACCGGGTCCAACTGGTGACCGCGTGAACACCGGGTCCAACTGGTGACCGCGTGAACACCGGGTCCAACTGGTGACCGCGTGAACACCGGGTCCAACTGGTGACTGCGTCAACACCGGGTCCAACTGGTGACCGCGGGAACACCGGGTCCAACTGGTGACAGCGTGAACACCGGGTCCAACTGGTGACCGCGTGAACACCGGGTCCAACTGGTGACTGCGTCAACACCGGGTCCAACTGGTGACCGCGTGAACACCGGGTCCAACTGGTGACCGCGTGAACACCGGGTCCGACCTCCCAGTCTGGCCACGACTCTTCCTGCTTAATGAAGAACTCAACAGTCATACATTCATCCACTTCATCATACATCATCAACTGACAACTGAGGCGTGAGAAGGAGAAAGTCGGGAAGGAAAATTAATCTTTATGAGAAGAGGATGTAAGGTAAGGTAAGGAAATGATGAGGTGAAAGCGCCAGGCCAGTATGAATATATAACACTTGGAAGGGCCATTAGGATGGTACTACGTTCAAGCAGTTAGGCCACACATCGACTATGCTGCTCCTGCTCTTACATCCCTCAGTGATAACCAATGGGGGAAACTGGAAGTGTCTCAAAATGATGCTCTCAGAACAATATTGGGAGCACCTATATGGACATGAAGAGGGAATCTAAGAATGGTAACCAACTTACCAGCATTATAAAACATGATCAAACAAAGGATAGCCGCCATAACAACAAAACTTGTTGGAACCACCACCAGACTGTCAATCAAAGACAGCATACACAGATCGCTTCAGAAAAACCTTCAATATAGAACAAGCACATGGATGGATAATCTGGTCAAGATTCTAGAGAAAGTAGACTTGAAATAGAACATTAAAAACAAAGGGGAAGATAGACCATATCAACACTTTCGGCAGCCACCTCCATGGGAAGAATAGAGTCTAAAGATAATCATTGAAGGATTAGCAGTTAAAAAATCAGCATGTGACTCGCAGAGGCTCAAAGAAGTAATAGAACAACAAATGGAAACCATCTCAAGACCTACAACGACTCACATCTTCACAGACGGATCAGTTGATCAAGAAAGAGGTTCTGCTGAGGCAGCAGTTTACAATAGCAACCATCAAGCTTACTGGAGCATGAATAGTGGGTGCTCAACATTGCATACAGAATTATATGCCCTGAAGGAGGCAAACTATACAATTGAGAATAATTTACATGATGTCATCATTCATACCGACTAAATCTTCGCTCCAGGCATTGTTATCCAGTCAACACAGAGATAATATATAACTCCTCACAGAAATTCAACATACAGGAAAAGAAGCCCATAATCTAGGGCTGTCAATCACCCTAAATTGGATACCAAGTCACATTGGCACAGATGGTAATGAAAAGGCAGACTCACTAGCAAAAACTGCCACTGCTCTACCTGTTGTACACGTTCAAATACCTCCCTAGTTTTTCACAGATTAAGGAGCAAATCAAGAAGAAAATATTCTCAACTATCAAAAGTCGCCACAGAGCCAAAGAAGCGGAAGAAAGATCCACTGGTGCTCTAAGAACCACATCCGACGGACATTCACCATACGTTCAAAGAGTTTGCAGATGCAATGTGTGAGGGCAGTGGGGCGGAAGTCGTTAGGGAAAGTCCTTAGAGACCCTGGTTACCGAATAGGAAGAACAAGTGCCTAGAGCCGGTTCTCAGGGACTGACGCCGACTCCCCAAATACAGTTATAGATACAGTAAATACTGAAATGCACATTGGAGGGAGACGATGCAGCATCTCATGATGAATGTCATCTGAGCCTTGTGACACAGCACTTGTGGATTTGAGGGTACCAAGCCCAAAGTTCCAGCACCTATTGTAAATTACAGGAGAGGGAATGTACTCCTGAACGGAGCATCTGGCACCAGCAAGAATTATAGAAGGCGGAAGGGTCCTACTATCAAAAGTGATCTTCACAACTCGAAGAGGCTGATGACGACATCCACGTGGGGGCCAAGTGACCGTATCAACCTGGAGGACAGAATGGCCTTAGGCTTCAAGGGTATGTTTAATTATCTTCGTGGCAGTCTTTCAGTTCCCCAACACCATTCGCAACATAGTGCGGGCGGATAACAGTGCCAATACAGACATTTAACCAGGTATTTTTGGAGATTCTAGCAGGGGTCTCCCCAATGCTGAACAATGCGACTAAGCCGGCAGCTGCTTCCGAGAAGGAGCAGCAATGACACGTGTACCAGTACGAATGGGGTTAAAAGTAACAGAGTTATCCCCTGAAAGAATGAGCTGTTTAAGGAGGAAGAAATTATCAGGCCGTGTAGAATGCTGATGGTTGAGATCAAAGTATTTAGTCCACGTAGCGGGACCAAACAAGGCGTGGAACATATTACCACTGGAAGGAATCATGCGAGTACAACTGTGGGGGGTTGGCACCAAGCACCCCCAGTAAGTGGAGGGGTAAATGGCCCAGTTGTCACAATGAGAGAAGGAGCCACTCCAGGTGATGAGGTGGTCATCCCTTGGGTTTTGGGACTCAACCCTACCAAAAGGTGGGGAGGGGGGGGGGACCGGAAGGGTGTAGTTAGGAGGGTCAATTGAGTAGCTAGGTTTGGGCCCAATGTAGCAGGGGCTACATAGCCCAGTCTTCCAACACAGTCCGACTCAGGGGCTTGGTCGCCCACTCCACGCGCCTGGGAAGTTATAAGAGGATCATTCAGTGGCATAACAATGAGCAGGTAATAATTTCATTCAAGAATAAGCCCCCATACCCTTCATGGAGCCCCAATTAGGAGGATAGAACACCCAACAAGATGGGGCTCCCCAGGGGTGTATCATGAGTATGCACCCCGCAATCGTCACCTAAAGAACCTTCAGTCCATCGAAATTGGGTTGAGCAACGAAGGCGAGGATTGACAATAGAAGCGTCCCCTCCCTCACAACGTCGGGTACCACAGTTCTACAGGTGAGAGTGTGCCTCCCCAAACATCCGGGCGTCAAAACAGAAGATGTTCGAAAGAATATTCAAGAATGGCAAAAGGTCAGCGGGAAATGACAATTAGAAAGGAGATGGGGAAGGCAAAATGAAACATAAGGGAGAGGAAATAGTATCCAGCAAAATTAGTGAAGACGGCAGAGGACTGTCCCATGAAGCATCACACCCTGGCAGCTGCCCACCAAGCTCCCTCACTATGACAACGGGCTGGAAAGGTAGGTGGGGGGGGGGGGGGGGGGAGGACCATAAGACTTCAAAAGTACAGAAGAAATGCTGTCCCATGGACCATCACACTGACAGCAGCCCACCAAGCCTCCTCACGACAACAACGGGCTGGAAAGTGAGCCCGTTGAAAGTGAGAAAGGACACTATATGCCTCTGACGAGGTCTTCAAGGCACCACTAGCCCTTACGCTATCTGCCGTTATGGAGCCGTCTTCAAATGCTCCCCCTCTGTAGCGCACTCGCTACTACGCTCATCCGCCAATGTCCAAAGCGCTCACCTAGCCCCACTGGCTAGCACCTTCCAATAGTGAAGTCCACAGTACCCAACAACAGCACTCAACTAGCCCTATTGGCTAGCATCTCCAGGAGTGAAGTCCAACGCCCTCAACTAGCCCAACTGGCTAGCCCCTCCAGAAGTAAAGGCCACAGCGTCACACTAGCCAGCACCTCAGGTCGACCTAAGCACTCTTCCACTCTCCTGGCTTCACTGCCTTCCATTGCCTGTCCCTGGTTGGTCGTCACCTTCCAGCTCAGCCGACTATAAGATGGGAACCTACAATTAACAGGAGGGTCAACTGCTATAGTTCGGCACCTGGATCGTAGATGGCGCCGAGGTCCGTCACACCCAACATCCCAGTGTAAACAAGAGGCTGGGTTGATATATTTGGAGGACAGTGTGAAGCCCAGACTGTTACTGGGTCTCAGCCAGCAAGGGAGGCGCCACGCTGCCAGATGCATCAGTGTAAACATTGTCCCAACATCCCAGTGGAGTGTTTAAGGCACTCAACAACGGGTCGTTAGCAGTGTCTCCTATGACCAACTGCTCATACCTTTCCATGCATGTAATATTCTTTTGTCTTGGTGTCGAGAATGGCTGATCTTAATTACCTCAGGGAATGTTACTGATGAACAATCGTCAAGGGACTTTCCAATATTAGACATATATGTGCAAGTTAGTGTACCCATTTATTGTTGTCCATTATGTGGAGTGTTTGACCATATGTTGATTTATTTTTGTCCAGGAAGGGAAGGTTATGTGGTGAAGTTATTGAGCACATGAACACATTAGATGTATGTACAGTTTTGACCAGAGGTTCACTTCAATTACAGAGGAGACAGTCACATGTGATATAAGACAATTAACAACAAGTTTGTGACATGGTGTTGAGGAGAGTTCAAGAAGAGTACACTGAGGGGTCGTGGGTCCAGCCTCAGTTAATATCAATATTTGCCATCGTCATTTATTTGTATTAAATGTTCTATTTTTTGACTTGGGAGTTTATTTCCTACCTCTGCAGGTGTGGAAGTGACCCGAGAGTAATTAAAGCCCGTCACTATTTCTTGAATACATATAGATACTAATCAGGATGGGAATAATCAAATTAGTGAGAAAATCCTTAGGAGCCGTGATGAGGATTCGAACCTATGTGGTGGGGATTCCCATGCACACACCCCAGACAATCAGGCCACGACATGGAAAAGGACTGCAATCTAAAGTTCTGCTAAATACACGAGGGTTTTCTGAGGCTTTCACTGAAGCTGGACCAGGATTTTCAAACATTCCCCCCCCCCCATGTAATCTGAAAAAGTGCATGGGGGGTAATCACATCTTAGTGTCATTACTCTGTGTATTAAAAGAGGAGCATCAGAGGTAGAACATTCCTAGATGACAGCGAGAGTGCATGGGGTGATTGTGTGAGAATCTCCCTAGAGTGCATGGGGGGAATTGTGTGAAAATCTCCCTAGAGTGCATGGGGGATTGTGTGAGAATCCACCAGAGTGCATGGGGAGGATTGTGTGAAAATCCTGGTCAGGTTTCAGTGGAAGCCTCAGGAAATCCTCATGTGTTCAGCAGATCTCCAGGTTGCAGTCCTTCTCCATGTTGTGGCCTGATTGTCTGGGGTGTGTGGTGGACTACCAAACACATGGGTTGTTAATGTGATTACTCGCTGTGAATCAAATTAGTATTGATGAGGATTGCTAAACATGCCCTCGTACTGATTTTTTAGGATAACACTAATTTCTTTGTCGTCCACTGTGCATGAACCTTTGTTTATAATAATAGGTCCAATACTGAAGGAGATTTTTATTACGATTTCACATGAATTAATATTTTGAAGTCTTCTTTATCTCTTAAGTGGCTTTCTGTTCTAATTTACAATTTACAAGGCTTTACAAGAATGTAAAAACATCATTGCAATGTATTCTTATAAACAAAATGTACCTACTTGTATATAAATAAATAAATTGGTTTTCTTCACTGGTATGGTTGGTGGACGTATGGTTGATGTGAGGCCTCACCAGGTGACTCTCTGGGTGTTACTGGCATCAGTGAAGTGCCAGAAGCAGAGCTTTCTTTCCTTCACAGTTGAGGGGAGGAACCAGTGGAGCTGGGGGTGCCCAAAGCCTCACAGGGACAACGACTATCCAAAGTGGACCTCTGGGCTCATATTGCTGCTCAGCAACGACAGCAGTGATTCTTGTTGACACTCCCAAGTTGGCTGAGAAAGAACTAAGAAATAATCCCTACCTGTTATGATATGAGGTTATGAACTCCCAATATATATATTATATATATAATATATATATATATATATAATATATATATATATATATATATATATATATATATATATATATATATATATATATATATATATATATACATATATATATATACATATATATATATACATATATATATACATATATATATATATATATATTATATATATTATATATATGTATATATATATGTATATATATATATTATATATATATTATATATATATATATATATATATATATATATATATTAGTATATTTTGGTAGCAGTCTTTCTTGTAGACATATATTATTAAATATGACCGAAAAAGTAAGATTAATAATTCTAACACGAATTTTCTCAATCTTTCGTACATTTCTTTTCACTGTTGGAGGTAAATCAAAAATCAATTCTCCAAAATTCATTTTTATTTCTAGTCTGACGCGACACGAGCGCGTTTCGTAAAACTTATTACATTTTCAAAGACTTTAGTTCACAAATACACAACTGAATAGAACTTACGCATCTCCGATTTTATATCTACATTTGAGTGAGGTGGAAGGGGTGATGTGGCATTAACACAAGACAGAACAATAGGGTATTAGTAGGGTATTAATTTCATCAACACAAGACAGAACAAGAAGTGGTATTAATAGGGTATTAATTTCATCAACACAAGACAGAACACGAAACAATGGATATTGAATAGAAGTGTTTGTAGAAAGCCTATTGGTCCATATTTCTTGTTGCTTCTATATTGGAGCGGAGTCTTGAGGTGGGTAGAATACAGTTGTGCAATAATTGGCTGTTGATTGCTGGTGTTGACTTCTTGATGTGTAGTGCCTCGCAAACGTCAAGCCGCCTGCTATCGCTGTATCTATCGATGATTTCTGTGTTGTTTACTAGGATTTCTCTGGCGATGGTTTGGTTGTGGGAAGAGATTATATGTTCCTTAATGGAGCCCTGTTGCTTATGCATCGTTAAACGCCTAGAAAGAGATGTTGTTGTCTTGCCTATATACTGTTTTTTTTGGAGCTTACAGTCCCCAAGAGGGCATTTGAAGGCATAGACGACGTTAGTCTCTTTTAAAGCGTTCTGTTTTGTGTCTGGAGAGTTTCTCATGAGTAGGCTGGCCGTTTTTCTGGTTTTATAGTAAATCGTCAGTTGTATTCCTGATTTATTGTCTGTAGGGATAACGTTTCTATTAACAATATCTTTCAGGACCCTTTCCTCCGTTTTATGAGCTGTGGAAAAGAAGTTCCTGTAAAATAGTCTAATAGGGGGTATAGGTGTTGTGTTAGTTGTCTCTTCAGAGGTTGCATGGCTTTTCACTTTCCTTCTTATGATGTCTTCGACGAAACCATTGGAGAAGCCGTTATTGACTAGGACCTGCCTTACCCTACAGAGTTCTTCGTCGACTTGCTTCCATTCTGAGCTGTGGCTGAGAGCACGGTCGACATATGCGTTAACAACACTCCTCTTGTACCTGTCTGGGCAGTCGCTGTTGGCATTTAGGCACATTCCTATGTTCGTTTCCTTAGTGTAGACTGCAGTGTGGAAACCTCCGCCCTTTTCCATGACTGTTACATCTAGAAAGGGCAGCTTCCCATCCTTTTCCATCTCGTAAGTGAAACGCAGCACGGAACTCTGCTCAAATGCCTCCTTCAGCTCCTGCAGATGTCTGACATCAGGTACCTGTGTAAAAATGTCGTCAACATACCTGCAGTATATGGCCGGTTTCAAGTTCATGTCGACTAAGACTTTTTGCTCGATGGTACCCATGTAGAAGTTTGCAAACAGGACACCTAGGGGAGAACCTATGGCGACCCCATCTACTTGCTTATACATGTGCCCATCCGGGCTCAAGAAGGGTGCCTCTTTAGTACAAGCTTTGATTAGTTTCTTTAGACTGTTTTCTGGTATGTCAAGAGGAGTACAGGCCGGATCACGGTACACTCTGTCGGCTATCATCCCGATTGTTTCATCCACAGGTACGTTGGTAAACAGAGATTCTACGTCCAACGAGGCTCTTATCCCTGTGGCCCGTGTTCCCCGCAGCAAGTCAACAAATTCCTTTGGAGACTTCAGGCTGAAGGCGCATGGGACATAAGGAGTCAGCAAGCCGTTGAGTCGTTTCGCCAGTCTGTACGTGGGTGTGGGTATCTGGCTGATGATTGGCCAAAGTGGGTTTCCAGGCTTGGTGTCGGAAAATCCGACACCATTTAATAATATCATACAGACAGATAATGTTGCTGCTATATTGTATACACAAGTTAACCCATAGAAAACGTAACTTGTAGTGGAATTACCGTCTATAGAAAACGGAATATCATTACCACATACTATTATAAATTCACCACCTATTATGGTGGGAATTATTCTTAAATACATTAGTCTTTGGACTTAACCATCATAAAAACATCTCATATAAATTAACTTAATTATCAATATCAAAATAGAGTAAATGTGACCCTTCTATCACTTACTGTCATCTGGACAATGTAAGCCAGGCGTCAGGGTGAGGGAGTGGTCAGCCATTGTTTGTTACTGAGACCACAGAGGCTCACGGGAGCAAATACGGCTCCTGTTAATTTTACTTGGACGAAGTGTTATATAATATAATAATAATAATAATAATAATAATAATAATAATAATAATAATAATTTTTATTTAGGTAAGGTACATACATAAAGAGATTTTACAAAGTTTGTTGGCTTTATAGATAGAGCTAGTACATACAATGCCTAAAGCCACTATTACGCAAAGCGTTTCGGGCAGTTGTTATGGAAACCAAAGGTGTACCATCATCAACACACTGTCAACAAATTCAAGTTAAGTGTTCTACCGAAACCCATTTATCTATCATTAGTGGCCATTAATGTCATTGGATAGGGTGAGCTGGTTAGAGCATAAGATCGCCTCATACTAAAGGTAATTAAGCCCAGGTCTTCATGGTTCCTTGTACAGTGTTTTCTCTGATATAGTTGTCATATATTAGGATTCTGGCTTTACAGCTAGCGCCCTTTTGACAGGTCAAGACGAGGAAGCATGCTTTGTGCATCAGTTACCAGGGTGTTGGAAGCTACCTCACACGAGGAAAATGTGGTGTCTACATCCTGGTTATACCTGGTGGACTAAGGCCTGCTGTACAAATAAGATAAGGAACCTCTTCAATATGTGTAGTTAATACTGTAGTTTGATTAGCTGCATGTATATAAATTTAATATAAACCCCCCCCTAATGTGTAGAGGATCGATTTGTGAGATTGTGAGATTATTGCAGAAATACAGTCCACTTATCATCATACAAATTGCTATCGAAGTATATAAATTAACGTAAATATAAATCCATATAAATTAAATAAATATAAATCTCACAGGTCGGTTCCCACATGTGTCTTGACATTTCCATACGCATATCCAGGTTTATATTCCCCAATAATCTTTGGCAGGTGGAGTCCAGATTTCTTGCCGTTCACAGTTTCGATCAATTTGTTGACCTTTGCTTTCAGTTCGGCTGTAGTGTCCTTCGTTACCCTTTGGAATTTAGTTTGGTCAGAGAGTATGAGGTTCATTTTCGCCAGATATTCGTCTTTTTTAAGAATGACGTATATTGGCGACTTGTCGCCTCTCCTGACAACTATCTCCTTGTTCTCATGAAGGCTCTTAGCTGCCGCTTTGAGCTCGGGGGACAGTATGGTGCTTCTGTAGTTGCCTTGATTCTTTCCTCCTTCCGCAATAAGTTCTGCTTGTAAGGTATCTTTGGTGGTGACCTTCTTTTGTGCTTCAAGGTCTGTAAGTCTACCTACCTTGAGGCTACCTTGAGGTGCTTCCGGGGCTTAGTGTCCCCGCGGCCCGGTCGTCGACCAGGCCTCCTGGTTGCTGGACTGATCAACCAGGCTGTTAGACGCAGCTGCTCGCAGCCTGACGTATGATTCACAGCCTGATTGATCAGGTATCCTTTGGAGGTGCTTATCCAGTTCTCTCTTGAACACTGTGAGGGGTTTGCCAGTTATGCCCCTTATGTGTAGTGGAAGCGTGTTGAACAGTCTCGGGCCTCTGATGTTGATAGAGTTCTCTCTCAGAGTACCTGTTACCCTAAAAAAAACCAGTATATAGGCAAGACAACAACATCTCTTTCCAGGCGTTTAACGATGCATAAGCAACAGGGCTCCATTAAGGAACATATAATCTCTTCCCACAAACAAACCATCACCAGAGAAATCTTAGCAAACAACACAGAAATCATCGATAGATACAGCGATAGCAGACGGCTTGACGTCTGCGAGGCACTACACATCAAGAAGTCAACACCAGCAATCAACAGCCAATTAATGCACAACTATATTCTACCCACTTCAAGACTCCGCTCCAATATAGAAGCATCAAGAAATATGGACCAATAGGCTTTCTACAATTACTTCCATTCAATACCCATTGTTTCGTGTTCTGTCTTGTGTTTGAATTTAATACCCATTGTTGAAAGTTTGTTTTCACCTCATCCACCTCACCCAATTGTAGATATAAACTCGAAAATGTGTAAGCTCTATTCAGTTTCAGTTGTGTGTTTGTAAACTAAAGTCTTTGAAAATGTAATAAGTTTTACAAAACGCGCTCAAGTGTCGTGTCAGACTAGAAATAAAAATGAATTTTGGAGAATTGATCTTTGAATTACCATCAACAGTGAAAAGAAATGTAAGATAGAGAAAATTCGTGTTAGAATTATTAATATTACTTTTTCGGTCATATTTAATAATATATGTCTACAGGAAAGACTGCTACCAAAATATACTAATATATATATATATATATATATATATATATATATATATATATATATATATATATATACAACACACACACACACACACACACATACACATACACATACATACACACAGCATCAATAGAAGACACAGCCTGGCCAAATATCAATAAGTGTCTAGGGGAGTGAAAGGCTAACAAAAAATATTCCAGTTTACTGGGTATTAACATAAATGAACATAAAAAAAATACAATCTATAAACTCACACTCAATGATTTATCCAGCTTCTCAAAGCTGGGCATGATCATCAACAGGTCTCAAAACTGCATACAATCAGCACTAGCTGACGCCAGGCTCTATCGTGGCGCAGTGGGACACTAGCGCCTATTATGCTGCTAATACCAATACAGGGTGGTGGTGGTGTCACAACCATTAACAAATGAGGCATGAGGAATCAATATCATATACAGCACAATGGCATCACTTAAGATCCTCAGGTACCCACCTCACGAAGATATATAACAGCATCTATCACCTGGTATAAAGGATGCACAATGGTAGAATTGATCCATGGTATACATTACTGCAACATGACAAATATCCTAGCAGTCAAATGACACAAATAAGGGCACAAGACCCGGACCATAGCAGCAACACATGCGCTCGACTGAGAACTCTTGTTGGCAAAGGATTTTTCAGTAACATAAAATATACTCGTAGTTTTTATTTTGCCTTTATACGATCTGTTCTTGATTATTATGCCTTGCATCTCAATTTTTCTCCTAAACAATTACAAGGCCTAGATGTAGTACAGAATGATGCCATGCGCATCATCCTGGGTTGTCCTAGAACTGTCAGAATTGTTAACATGAGAAAGGAACTAACCTTCCCTTCAATTTACGAAAGAATAGTTCTACTTAATACTATGTTTTGCGCCAAAACTTTGAAAAATAATGGTCCCCCCAGCTCTATTCAAATTAAATTGAGATCCATTCTAAACAATTCTGACTGTTCCCTCAATCCGCCGCAAAAAGCTCCCTACAGTGTGTGGCTCAGTTGTTGTGCCTATAATCTTCAGAAACTGAATGTGTCTCTTAACACTGATAAAACTGTTCACAATATTCCCCCTTGGAAAGATGTGGAGGTCTCTCGGCATTATACCCTCCATCAGTGTAAAACAAATGTATAACACTGACATTTTGAGATGTATAACATTAGAAGCTATTGACAGTCATCTTCAAATTCTCAAACCCACTGAATCCTATGCCTTTACTGATGGCTCTGTGCAGTTAGGCACTGGTAGAACAGGTTGTGCATGTGCAGTATATAAGGGGAATGAAATGATCATGTCTAGTACATAGAGATTGAACAACTGGGCAAGCACGACACAGACCGAGCTACTGGGCATTTATCTAGCCACTGAATACCTTAAGTTCAATGGTGGTGGAGTTATTTTCTGTGACTCTAAAAGTGCTCTGCAGTCCTTAAATAACCCATCACAATGTATGTCGGAAGTAGCTTGTAATATTAAATGGAATGTAATTTTTGCCAATGATAATAACTCTTGTATAAAATTTGTGTGGATCCCATCCCATGTTGGAGTTGGAAAACATGACTTTGTAGATCGATTGGCCAATGAGGCTTGCAGGAAAGAAAACATTGATTATGACTTTGGACTAACTAATGCAATTATTAGAAACATACAAATTAAAGAAATTAACTCAGATTTAGAAGAACTAAGAAATGCCCAGAGACCTGAAAGCTGCAGTATTAAAAGTTATGACAAGTTTTGTAATAATAGGTATTTGAATGGTCAGCACAGTAACCGAACCAGGCAGTGTGATGTAGTCATTGCGCGAATTCGCCTTGGCTATAGACACATCTGGCAGGTTAGTGAGGCTGAGCCACTACCAGAATACTCGGATTGTAAATTCTGTGATAAACCTTTAATGCATTCACTAGAACACTATATTGTTGAATGTGAAACCGTAGAGGACTTCAGGCCTCCTGGCCTCTTGTACCACCAACTGTGTAACTATTTTATTGACTCAGGTGTTCTGGACGACATCTTAACAATTTATCAAAAATCTGCTTGTCCATTTTAAAGAATGAAGAAAAATTTTATTTATATTACTTCTAAGCTGCATCACTTATGAACCATCCCTGCTATTGTGTGGCAGTGCACAATAGAAAGTTGTTTTCACATATCCATACATTACAACATTGATTGTAACCATTATATATGTGCTTCAGCCTACAGTTTAGACCTTACAGTTTTGGCACTGTGAGATGTATACCACATAAACCATGTTTATGTGGTATACATCTCACAGTGCCAAAATATAATTTAATGTTAGAGGACAATGTAATGAACAATAATGAAAGGGAAATTACACAGTATACATGACAGTAATACATCCGAGACCAAAATTTATACATTCTCCATCATAGTTCATATAATATTTCCTATAGAGCATTATGTAGCATTCCATAATATAAGCATATACGGATGTTTTTCAAGCTACATGACATTAGGCTACTGCTATTCACTAGACTTCTAATATATATCCACAAATACATGACGAGGACCTACGGTACAGATATATAATATACATAGATATATGTGGAATACATTGGCAATACACATTTAATACTAGCGTGTTGTCGAAAAAAGAATAACTACATAAATTAATATTCGTGATACTAGGCTAATCAGCCAAGACATCACTATACAGTTTGAGCACATCATACACCAGCTACAGTATGATCATACTGGTGTATGTGTGGTCATAACACCACCTCACACCCATATGGTAATATCACAACACACCATGGACCAGTATGGTAATATCACAACACACCATGGACCAGTATGGTAATATCACAACACACCATGGTACAATATGGTAATATCACAACACACCATGGTCCAGTATGGTAATATCACAACACACCATGGACCAGTATGGTAATATCACAACACACCATGGTACAGTATGGTAATATCACAACACACCATGGACCAGTATGGTAATATCACAACACACCATGGTCCAGTAAGGTAATATCACAACACACCATGGACCAGTATGGTAATATCACAACACACCATGGTCCAGTATGGTAATATCACAACACACCATGGACAAGTATGGTAATATCACAACACACCATGGTCCAGTATGGTAATATCACAACACACCATGGACCAGTATGGTAATATCACAACACACCATGGACCAGTATGGTAATATCACAACACACCATGGTACAATATGGTAATATCACAACACACCATGGTCCAGTATGGTAATATCACAACACACCATGGACCAGTATGGTAATATCACAACACACCATGGTACAGTATGGTAATATCACAACACACCATGGACCAGTATGGTAATATCACAACACACCATGGTCCAGTAAGGTAATATCACAACACACCATGGACCAGTATGGTAATATCACAACACACCATGGTCCAGTATGGTAATATCACAACACACCATGGACAAGTATGGTAATATCACAACACACCATGGTCCAGTATGGTAATATCACAACACACCATGGACCAGTATGGTAATATCACAACACACCATGGTCCAGTATGGTAATATCACAACACACCATGGACCAGTATGGTAATATCACAACACACCATGGTACAGTATGGTAATATCACAACACACCATGGACCAGTATGGTAATATCACAACACACAATGGTCCAGTATGGTAATATCACAACACACAATGGTCCAGTATGGTAATATCACAACACACCTGAGTGATTGTGAGGTGATGGTGATAGTAATTTAATAAAGATAGTGTGATAGTGATACTGAGGTGGTTATATGACAGCGGTAGTGAGGTGATGGTAATATAGCTGTGATAGTATAGTGGTGATACAGCAGTGATACTGAGGTGATAGTGATATGACAGTGATGGTGAGGTGATGGTGATATAGCAGTGATGGTGAGGTAGTGGTGCTGTAGCAGTGATAGTGATATATTAGTAAATGTAAGGAGGAAATCTATCACTGTGAGGTGATAATGCAGAGAAAGTGAAATGATGTTGGTGTAGCAGTGATAGTGTTATGTGATAGTGAGCTGTTGGTGGTATAACAGTGACAACAGCTGTCATATAGTGACACCAACAATTTGTTACTCAACATGGTCAGTATTTGACCCCAAGTGTGGGGCCTGAGGTGATGGTGATATATAGAGGTGATAGTGAAGCTATAGTGATACAGCAATGATAGGTTACAGTACTGAGAAGATAAAGCACTGATGGTGATACAGCCGTGATTGTCAGGTATATGATACCAAAGTATAAATACCAAAGTGTTAAATACCAAAGATAGTGAAGTTATGATGATATAGTGATAAAGGCGTGTCCTTAAATTACATTGGGATTAACTACATGCTGACCATAGTGATGCAGGAGTGATGGTGATATTGGTGGTACAGTGAACTAGAATGACAGCACAACACCACAGTAGTGATGGTACAGTGAACTAGAGTGGTAGCACAACACCACATTAGTGATGGTGGTGGTACAGTGAACTAGAGTGACAGCACAACACCACAGTAGTGATGGTACAGTGAACTAGAGTGGCAGCACAACACCACAGTAGTGATGGTGGTGGTACAGTGAACTAGAGTGGCAGCACAACACCACAGTAGTGATGGTACAGTGAACTAGAGCGGCAGCACAACACCACAGTAGTGATGGTGGTGGTACAGTGAACTAGAGTGGCAGCACAACACCACAGTAGTGATGGTACAGTGAACTAGAGTGGCAGCACAACACCACAGTAGTGATGGTGGTGGTACAGTGAACTAGAGTGGCAGCACAACACCACAGTAGTGATGGTACAGTGAACTAGAGCGGCAGCACAACACCACAGTAGTGATGGTGATGGTACAGTGAACTAGAGTGGCAGCACAACACCACAGTAGAGATGGTGGTGGTACAGTGAACTAGAGTGGCAGCACAACACCACAGTAGTGATGGTACAGTGAACTAGAGCGGCAGCACAACACCACAGTAGTGATGGTATTGGTACAGTGAACTAGAGTGGCAGCACAACACTACAGTAGTGATGGTGGTGGTACAGTGAACTAGAGTGGCAGCACAACACCACAGTAAAGATGGTATAGTGAACTAGAGTGGCAGCACAACACCACAGTAGTGATGGTGGTGGTACAGTGAAATAGAGTGGCAGCACAACACCACAATAATGATGGTACAGTGAACTAGAGTGACAGCACAACACCACAGTAGTGATGGTGGTGGTACAGTGAACTAGAGTGGCAGCACAACACCACAGTAGTGATGGTACAGTGAACTAGAGTGGTAGCACAACACCACAGTAGTGATAGTGGTGGTACAGTGAACTAGAGTGGCAGCACAACACCACAGTAGTGATGGTGATGGTACAGTGAACTAGAGTGGCAGCACAACACCACAGTAGTGATGGTGGTGGTACAGTGAACTAGAGTGGCAGCACAACACCACAGTAAAAGTGGTATAGTGAACTAGAGCGGCAGCACAACACCACAGTAGTGATGGTGGTGGTACAGTGAACTAGAGTGGCAGCACAACACCACAGTAGTGATGGTACAGTGAACTAGAGTGGTAGCACAACACCACAGTAGTGATAGTGGTGGTACAGTGAACTAGAGTGGCAGCACAACACCACAGTAGTGATGGTGATGGTACAGTGAACTAGAGTGGCAGCACAACACCACAGTAGTGATGGTGATGGTGGTGGTACAGTGAACTAGAGTGGCAGTACAACACCACAGTAGTGATGGTGATGGTACAGTGAACTAGAGTGGCAGCACAACACCACAGTAGTGATGGTGATGGTACAGTGAACTAGAGTGGCAGCACAACACCTCAGTAGTGATGGTACAGTGAACTAGAGTGGTAGCACAACACCACACTAGTGATGGTGATGGTACAGTGAACTAGAGTGGCAGCACAACACCACAGTAGTGATGGTGATGGTACAGTGAACTAGAGTGGCAGCACAACACCACAGTAGTGATGGTACAGTGAACTAGAGTGGCAGCACAACACCACAGTAGTGATGGTGGTGGTACAGTGAACTAGAGTGACAGCAGAACACAACAGTAGTGATGGTGGTGGTACAGTGAACTTGAGTGGTAGCACAACACCACAGTAGTGATGGTACAGTGAACTAGAGTGGCAGCATAACACCACAGTAGTGATAGTGGTGGTACAGTGAACTAGAATGGCAGCACAACACCACAGTAGTGATGGTGATGGTACAGTGAACTAGAGTGGTAGGAACTAGAGTGGCAGCACAACACCACAGTAGTGATGGTGATGGTACAGTGAACTAGAGTGGCAGCAAAACACCACAGTAGTGATGGTGATGGTACAGTGAACTAGAGTGGCAGCACAACACCACAGTAGTGATGGTACAGTGAACTAGAGTGGCATCATAACACCACAGTAGTGACGGTGGTGGTACAGTGAACTAGAGTGGCAGCACAACACCACAGTAGTGATGGTGATGGTACAGTGAACTAGAGTGTCAGCTCAACACCACAGTAGTGATGGTGATGGTACAGTGAACTATTGTGGCAGCACAACACCGCAGTAGTAATGGTGATGGTACAGTGAACTAGAGTGGCAGCACAACACCACAGTAGTGATGGTGATGGTACAGTGAACTAGAGTGGCAGCACAACACCACAGTAGTGATGGTACAGTGAACTAGAGTGGCAGCACAACACCACAGTAGTGATGATGGTGGTACAGTGAACTAGAGTGGTAGCACAACACCACAGTAGTGATGGTACAGTGAACTAGAGTGACAGCAGAACACAACAGTAGTGATGGTGGTGGTACAGTGAACTAGAGTGGTAGCACAACACCACAGTAGTGATGGTACAGTGAACTAGAGTGGCAGCATAACACCACAGTAGTGATAGTGGTGGTACAGTGAACTAGAGTGGCAGCACAACACCACAGTAGTGATGGTGATGGTACAGTGAACTAGAGTGGCAGCAAAACACCACAGTAGTGATGGTGATGGTACAGTGAACTAGAGTGGCAGCACAACACCACAGTAGTGATGGTACAGTGAACTAGAGTGGCATCATAACACCACAGTAGTGACGGTGGTGGTACAGTGAACTAGAGTGGCAGCACAACACCACAGTAGTGATGGTGATGGTACAGTGAACTAGAGTGTCAGCTCAACACCACAGTAGTGATGGTGATGGTACAGTGAACTAGAGTGGCAGCACAACACCGCAGTAGTAATGGTGATGGTACAGTGAACTAGAGTGGCAGCACAACACCACAGTAGTGATGGTGATGGTACAGTGAACTAGAGTGGCAGCACAACACCACAGTAGTGATGGTACAGTGAACTAGAGTGGCAGCACAACACCACAGTAGTGATGATGGTGGTACAGTGAACTAGAGTGGTAGCACAACACCACAGTAGTGATGGTACAGTGAACTAGAGTGGTAGCACAACACCACACTAGTGATGGTGATGGTACAGTGAACTAGAGTGGCAGCACAACACCACAGTAGTGATGGTGGTGGTACAGTGAACTAGAGTGACAGCAGAACACAACAGTAGTGATGGTGGTGGTACAGTGAACTAGAGTGGTAGCACAACACCACAGTAGTGATGGTACAGTGAACTAGAGTGGCAGCATAACACCACAGTAGTGATAGTGGTGGTACAGTGAACTAGAGTGGCAGCACAACACCACAGTAGTGATGGTGATGGTACAGTGAACTAGAGTGGTAGCACAACACCACAGTAGTGATGGTACAGTGAACTAGAGTGGCAGCACAACACCACAGTAGTGATGGTGATGGTACAGTGAACTAGAGTGGCAGCAAAACACCACAGTAGTGATGGTGATGGTACAGTGAACTAGAGTGGCAGCACAACACCACAGTAGTGATGGTACAGTGAACTAGAGTGGCATCATAACACCACAGTAGTGACGGTGGTGGTACAGTGAACTAGAGTGGCAGCACAACACCACAGTAGTGATGGTGATGGTACAGTGAACTAGAGTGTCAACTCAACACCACAGTAGTGATGGTGATGGTACAGTGAACTAGAGTGGCAGCACAACACCGCAGTAGTAATGGTGATGGTACAGTGAACTAGAGTGGCAGCACAACACCACAGTAGTGATGGTGATGGTACAGTGAACTAGAGTGGCACCACAACACCACAGTAGTGATGGTACAGTGAACTAGAGTGGCAGCACAACACCACAGTAGTGATGATGGTGGTACAGTGAACTAGAGTGGTAGCACAACACCACAGTAGTGATGGTACAGTGAACTAGAGTGGCAGCATAACACCACAGTAGTGATAGTGGTGGTACAGTGAACTAGAGTGGCAGCACAACACCACAGTAGTGATGGTGATGGTACAGTGAACTAGAGTGGTAGCACAACACCACAGTAGTGATGGTACAGTGAACTAGAGTGGCAGCACAACACCACAGTAGTGATGGTGATGGTACAGTGAACTAGAGTGGCAGCAAACACCACAGTAGTGATGGTGATGGTATAGTGAACTAGAGTGGCAGCACAACACCACAGTAGTGATGGAACAGTGAACTTGAGTGGCATCATAACACCACAGTAGTGACGGTGATGGTACAGTGAACTAGAGTGGCAGCACAACACCGCAGTAGTAATGGTGATGGTACAGTGAACTAGAGTGGCAGCACAACACCACAATAGTGATGGTGATGGTACAGTGAACTAGAGTGGCAGCACAACACCACAGTAGTGATGGTACAGTGAACTAGAGTGGCAGCACAACACCACAGTAGTGATGATGGTGGTACAGTGAACTAGAGTGGTAGCACAACACCACAGTAGTGATGGTGGTGGTACAGTGAACTAGAGTGGCAGCACAACACCACAGTAGTGATGGTGATGGTACAGTGAACTAGAGTGGCAGCACAACACCACAGTAGTGATGGTGGTGGTACAGTGAACTAGAGTGGCAGCACAACACCACAGTAGTGATGGTGATGGTACAGTGAACTAGAGTGGCAGCAAAACACCACAGTAGTGATGGTGGTGGTACAGTGAACTAGAGTGGCAGCACAACACCACAGTAGTGATGGTGGTGGTACAGTGAACTAGAGTGGCAGCACAACACCACAGTAGTGATGGTAATGGTACAGTGAACCAGAGTGGCAGTACAGCACCACTGTAGTGGTGGTACAGTGAACTAGAGTGGCAGCATAACACCACAGTAGTGGTGATAGTGAACTAGAGTGGCAGCACAACACCACAGTAGTGATGGTGATGGTACAGTGAACTAGAGTGGCAGCACAACACCACAGTCCACCACAGTCACCTCCGTAATATCACTGTGGTTTACTGCTGCCCTCACCACATCCAGGCCGCTCACCACATCACCCAAGACATATGACCACTGGTAACCATCCTGGAAGCCCCTGGTGATGATGGCGAACTGCGCACTCCTCTGACTCCCCGGCCCCCACCTGGTCAACACAGCTCCTGCCTGGCCTGACTCCCGGTACTGCCCCTGGAGGTCAGGCAGCAGTGGGGCTCCTCCCTTACCATCATTACTCTCGTAGTCCCCGCCCACCACATACTCCCCCGGCCTACCCTTGCCCCACACCCACAACAGTTTAGTGTTGCGGTAGGTGTGGCCCCGCTGGCCCGTACACAACAACACAAACTGTCTGGCCAGCGGTGTGTCAGGGGTCAGCCGGATGGTGACCCGCCCTCTTGTTGACCCCGCCCACCCGAGGTCAAGGAACGCCAGGGTGCAGGAGGGGTCCAGCACGCCCACAACCTCACTCTCCTGCAGAAAATGAAATAAATCATGCTGATAACTGTATAACAAAATGTTATCACATTAGTTATCATAACTCAGTAATTCAGTAATGTCAGTAAGACTAGTGGGTGTAATAAAGTAACCTGGAGGGCGTGGGCGTCGGCGGGCGTGGGCTGACGCAGGAGTGGGTGGAGGTACAGCTGTCTGTCTTGTAGAGTTATCCTGGCGGCGCGGCAGCCATCTTGGTCTTCCTGGACGGCCAACACCCGGCCAGCCTCCACCAGCCTCTTGACGGGCTCCCTCATCCTGCGGAGGTCCTCAACCTGTGGACAGTGTCAGCCCCATTATCACCCGAGGACAGTGTCAGCCCCATTATCACCTGTGGTCAGTGTCAGCCCCATTATCACCTGTGGTCAGTGTCAGCCCCATTATCACCTGTGGTCAGTGTCAGCCCCATTATGACCTGTGGACAGTGTCAGCCCCATTATCACCTGTGATCAGCGTCAGCCCCATTATCACCTGTGGTCAGTGTCAGCCTCATTATCACCTGTGGTCTTTGTCAGCCCCATTATCACCTGTAGTCAGTGACAGCCCCATTATCACCTATGGTTAGTGTCAGCCCCATTATCACCTGTGGACAGTGTCAGCCCCATTATCACCTGTAGTCAGTGACAGCCCCATTATCACCTGTGGTTAGTGTAAGCCCCATTATCACCTGTGGTCAGTGTCAGCCCCATTATCACTTGTGGTCAGTGTCAGCCCCATTATCACCTGTGGACAGTGTCAGCCCCATTATCACCTGTGGACAGTGTCAGCCCCATTATCACCTGTGGTCAGTGTCAGCCCCATTATCACCTGTTGTCAGTGTCAGCCCCATTATCACCTGTGGTCGGTGTCAGCCCCATTATTACCTGTGGACAGTGTCAGCCCCATTATCACCTGTGGACAGTGTCAGCCCCATTATCACCTGTGGTCGGTGTCAGCTCCATTATCACCTGTGGACAGTGTCAGCCCAATTATCACCTGTGGTCAGTGTCAGCCCCATTATCACATGTTGTCAGTGCCAGCCCCATTATCACATGTTGTCAGTGCCAGCCCCATTATCACCTGTGGACAGTGTCAGCCCCATTATCACCTATGGTCAGTGTCAGCCCCATTATCACCTGTGGTCAGTGACAGCCCCATTATCACCTGTGGTCAGTGTCAGTCGCATTATCACCTGTGGACAGTGTCAGTCCCATTTTGTTGCACTTGTAGCTCCAGCCCCCTCCTCTACTGGCAGGGGGTTGGTGCTGGACCTGTAGCTCCACCCCCCCCTCTACTGGCAGGGGGTTTGGTGCTGGAAAAGTAGTTCCAGCCCCCCCCCTCTACTGGCAGGGGGTTGGTGGTGGACATGTAACTTCAGCCCCCCCCCTTCTACTGGCAGGGGGTTGGTGCTGAACCAGTAGCTCCAGCCCCTCTCTACTGGCAGGGGGTTGGTTCTGGATCTGTAGCTTCAGCCCACCTCTACTGGCAGAGAGTTGGTTCTGGACCTGTAGCTCCAGCCCCCTCTACTGGCAGGGGGTTGGTGCTGGACCTGTAGTTCCTGGCCCCCCTCTACTCGAAGGGGGTTGGTGCTGGACCTGTAGTTCCTGGCCCCCCTCTACTGGCAGGGGGTTGGTGCTGGACCTGTAGCTCCAGCCCCACTCTACTGGCAGGGGTTGGTGCTGGACCTGTAGTTCCTGGCCCCCCTCTACTGGGAAGGGGTTCGTGCTGGACCTGTAGCTCCAGCCCCCCTTTACTGGCAGGGGGTTGGAGCTCGAACTGTAGCTTCAGTTCCCCCCCCCCTCTACTGGCAGGGGGGGGGGAGGGTTCGTGCTGGACCTGAAGCTCCAGTCCACCTCTACTGGCAGGGGGTTGGTGCTGGACCTGTAGCTCCAGTCCACCTCTACTGGCAGGGGGTTGGTGCTGGACCTGTAGCTCCAGCCCCCCTCTGCTGGCAGGGGTTCGTGCTGAACCTGTTGCTCCAGCCCCCCTCTACTGGCAGGGGGTTGGTGCTGGACATGTAGCTCCAGCCCCCCCCCCTCTACTGGCAAGGGGTTCGTGCTGGACCTGTAGCTCCAGCCCCCCTCTACTGGCAAGGGGTTCGTGCTGGACCTGTAGCTCCAGCCCCCCTCTACTGGCAGGGGGTTGGTGCTGGACCTGTAGTTCCTGGCCCCCCTCTACTCGAAGGGGGTTGGTGCTGGACCTGTAGTTCCTGGCCCCCCTCTACTGGCAGGGGGTTGGTGCTGGACCTGTAGCTCCAGCCCCCCTCTACTGGCAGGGGGTTGGTGCTGGACCTGTAGTTCCTGGCCCCCCTCTACTGGCAAGGGGTTCGTGCTGGACCTGTAGCTCCAGCCCCCCTCTACTGGCAGGGGGTTGGTGCTGGACCTGTAGTTCCTGGCCCCTCTCTACTGGCAGGGGGTTGGTGCTGGACCTGTAGCTCCAGCCCCCCTCTACTGGCAGGGGGTTGGTGCTGGACCTGTAGTTCCTGGCCCCCCTCTAATGGCAGGGGGTTGGTGCTGGACATGTAGATCCAGCCCACCTCTACTGGCAGGGGATTGATTCTGGACCTGTAGCTCCTACCCCCCCCCTCTACTGGCAGGGGGTTGGATCTGGACCTGTAGCTCCTAACCCCCCACGTCTATTGGAAGGGGGTTGGTTCTGGACCTGTAGCTCCTATCCCCCCCCCCTCTACTGGCAGGGGGTTGGTGTTGGACCTGTAGCTTCAGCCCCCTCTACTGGCAGGGGGTAGATGCTGGACCTGTAGCTCCACCCCTCCCTCTACTGGCAGGGGGTTGATGCTGGACCTGTAGCTCCACCCCCCCCCTCTAATGACAGAGGGTTGATTCTGGACCTGTAGCTCCAGCCCCCCTCTACTGGCAGGGCGTTGGTGCTGGACCAGTAGCTCCAGCTCCCCCTCTACTGGCAGGGGGTTGATGCTGGACCTGTAGCTCCAGCCCCCTTTACTGGCAGGGGGATGGTGCTGGACCAGTAGCTCCAGCCCCCCCTCTACTGGCAGGGGTTGGTGCTGGACCTGTAGCTCCAGCCCCCTCTACTAGCAGGGGGTTGGTGCTGGACCTGTAGCTCCATCCCACCTCTACTGGCAGGGGGTTGGTGCTGAACCTGTAGCTCCAGACCCCCTCTACTGGCAGGGGGTTGGTGCTGGACCTGTAGCTCCATCCCACCTCTACTGGCAGGGGGTTGGTGCTGGACCTGTTGCTCCAGCCCCCCTCTACTGGCAGGGGGTTGGTGCTGGACCTGTAGCTCCATCCCACCTCTACTGGCAGGGGGGTTGGTGCTGGACCTGTAGCTCCATCCCACCTCTACTGACAGGGGGTTGGTGCTGGACCTGTAGCTCCAGCCTCCCTCTACTGGCAAGGGGTTGGTGCTGGACTCTGTAGCTCCAACCTCCCTCTACTGGCAGGGGGTTGGTGCTGGACTGTAGCTCCAGCCTCCCTCTACTAGCAGGGGTTGGTGCTGGACCTGTAGCTCTAGCCTCCCTCTACTAGCAGGGGGTTGGTTCAAGACCTGTAGCTCCAGCCCACCTCTACTGGAAGGGGTTGGTGCTGGACCTGTAGCTCCAGCCCCCCTCTACTGGCAGGGGGTTGGTGCTGGACCAGTAGGTCCAGCGCCCCCTCTACTGGCAGGGGGTTGGTGCTGGACCTGTAGCTCCAGCACCCCCTTTACTGGCAGGGGGTTAGTGCTGGACTTGTAGCTCCAGCCCCCCTCTACTGGCAGGGGGTTGGTGCTGGACCTGTAGCCCCAGACCTCTTCTACTGGCAGGGGTTGGTGCTGGACCCCCCCCTCTACTGGCATGGGGTTGGTAGTGGACCTGTAGCCCCAGCCGCCCCCCCCCTCTACTGGCAAGGTGTTGGTGCTGGACCAGTAGCTCCAGCCCCCCTCCACTGGCAGGGTGTTGGTGATGGACCTGTAGCTCCAGGCCCCCTCTACTGGCAGGGGAATGGTGCTGGACCTGTAGCTCCATCCCACCTCTACTGGTAGGGGGTTGGTGCTGAACCTGTAGCTCCATCCCACCTCTACTGACAGGGGGTTGGTGCTGGACCTGTAGCTCCAGCCTCCCCCTCATTCTACTGGCAAGGGGTTCGTGCTGGACCTGTAGCTCCAGCCCCCCTCTACTGGCAGGGGGTTCGTGCTGGACCTGTAGCTCCAGCCCCCCTCTACTGGCAGGGGGTTGGTGCTGGACCAGTAGCTCAGGCCCCCCTCTACTGGCAGGGGGTTGGTGCTGGACCTGTAGTTCCTGGCCCCCCTCTACTGGCAGGGGGTTGGTGCTGGACCAGTAGCTCCAGCCCCCCTCTACTGGCAGGGGGTTGGTGCTGGACCTGTAGTTCCTGGCCCACCTCTACTGGCTGGGGGTTGGTGCTGGACCTGTAGCTCCAGCCCACCTCTACTGGCAGGGGGTTGGTGCTGGACCTGTAGCTCCATCCCACCTCTACTGGCAGGGGGTTGGTGTTGGACATGTAGCTCCAGCCCCCCCCTCCTTCTACTGGCAAGGGGTTCGTGCTGGACCTGTAGTTCCTGGCCCCCCTTTACTCGAAGGGGGTTGGTGCTGGACCTGTAGCTCCTAACCCCCCCCCCTCTCTACTGGCAGGGTGTTGGTGTTGGACCTGTAGCTTCAGCCACCTCTACTGGCAGGGGGTAGATGCTGGATCTGTAGCTCCACCCCCTCTACTGACAGGGGGTTGATGCTGGACCTGTAGCTCCAGCCCCTCTACTGGCAGGGGGTTGGTGCTGGACCAGTAGCTCCAGCGCCCTTCTACTGGCAGGGGGTTGGTGCTGGACCTGTAGCTCCAGCCCCCCTACTGGCAGGGGGATTGTGCTGGACCAGTAGCTCCAGCCCCCCCTCTACTGGCAGGGGATTGGTGCTGGACCAGTACCTCCAGCCCCCCTCTACTGGCAGGGGGTTGGTGCTGGACCTGTAGCTCCAGCCCCCTCTACTTGCAGGGGGTTGGTGCTGGACCTGTAGCTCCATCCCACCTCTACTGGCAGGGGGTTGGTGCTGAACCTGTAGCTCCAGCCCCCTCTACTGGCAGGGGGTTGGTGTTGGACCTGTAGCTCCATCCCACCTCTACTGGCAGGGGGTTGGTGCTGGACCTGTAGCTCCATCCCACCTCTACTGACAGGGGGTTGGTGCTGGACCTGTAGCTCCAGCTTCCCTCTACTGGCAGGGGGTTGGTGCTGAACCTGTAGCTCCAACCCCCCCTCTACTGGCAGGGGGGGGGGGGGGTTGGTGCTGGACCTGTAGCTCCAGGCCCCCTCTACTGGCAGGGGGTTGGTGCTGGACCTGTAGCTCCAGCCCACCTCTACTGGCAGGTGGTTGGTGCTGGACCTGTAGCTCCAGCCCCCCTCTACTGGCAGAAGGTTGGTGCTGGAACTGTAGATCTAGCCCCCCCTCTACTGGCAGGGGGTTGTGTGATGGACCTGTAGCTCCAGCCCACCTTAACTGGCAGGGGGTTGGTGCTGGACCTGTAGCTCCAGCCCCCTCTACTGGCAGGGGGTTGGTGCTGGACCTGTAGATCCAGCCCCCTCCCCGTCTACAGGCAGGGGGTTGGCGCTGGACATGTAGTTCCAGCCCCCTCTACTGGCAGGGGGTTGGTGCTGGACCCGTAGCTCCAGCCCTCCTCTACTGGCAGGGGGTTGGTGCTGGACCTGTAGTCCTGCCCCCCTCTACTGGAAGGGGTTGGTGCTGGACCTGTAGTTCCTGGCCCCGCTCTATTGGCAGGGGGTTGGTGCTGGACCTGTAGCTCCAGCCCCCCCTCTACTGGCAGGGGGTTGGTGCTGGACATGTAGGTCCAGCCACCTCTACTGGCAGGGGGTTTGTGTTGGACCAGTAGCTCCAGCCCCCCCTCTACTGGCAGGGGGTTGGTGCTGGACTGTAGCTCCAGCCCCCCTCTACTGGCAGGGGGTTGGTGCTGGACCTGTAGCTCCATCCCACCTCTACTGGCAGGGGGTTGGTGCTGGACCTGTAGCTCCATCCCACTTACTGACAGGGGGTTGGTGCTGAACATGTAGCCAACCCCCCCCCTCTACTGGCAGGGGGTTGGTGCTGGACCTGTAGCTCCATCCACATCTACTGGCAGGGGTTGGTGCTGGACCTGTAGCTCCAGCCCCTCCCTCTACTAGCAGGGGTTGGTGCTGGACCTGTAGCTCTAGCCTCCCTCTACTGGCAGGGGGTTGGTTCAAGACCTGTAGCCCGCCCACCTCTACTGGAAGGGGTTGGTGCTGGACCTGTAGCTCCAGCCCCCTCTACTGGCAGGGGGTTGGTGCTGGACCTGTAGCTCCAGCCCCCCTCTACTGGCAGGGGGTTTGTGCTGGACCTGTAGCTCCAGCCCCCTCTACTGGCAGGGGGTTGGTGCTGGAAATGTAGCTCCAGCGCCCCTCTCCTGGCAGGGGATTGATGCTGGACCTGTAGCTCCAGCCCCCTCTACTGCAGGGGGTTAGTGCTGGACCTGTAGCTCCATCCCACCTCTACTGGAAGGGGGTTGGTGCTGAACCTGTAGCTCCAGCCCCCTCTACTGGCAGGGGGTTGGTGTTGGACCTGTAGCTCCATCCCACTCTACTGGCAGGGGGTTGGTGCTGGACCTGTAGCTCCATCCCACCTCTACTGACAGGGGGTTGGTGCTGGACCTGTAGCTCCAGCCCTCTACTGGCAGGGGGTTGGTGCTGAACCTGTAGCTCCAACCCCCCCCTCTACTGGCAGGGGGGGGTTGGTGCTGGACCTGTAGCTCCAGGCCCCTCTACTGGCAGGGGTTGGTGCTGGAGCTGTAGCTCCAGCCACCTTACTGGCAGGGGGTTGGTGCTGGACCTGTAGCTCCAGCCCCCCTCTACTGGCAGGGGGTTGGTGCTGGAACTGTAGATCCAGCCCCCCTCTACTAGTAGGGGGTTGTGCTGGACCGTAGCTCCACCCCCTTACTGGCAGGGGGTTGGTGCTGGACCAGTAGCTCCAGCGCCCCCTCTACTGCAGGGGGTTGGTGCTGGACCTGTAGCTCCAGCCCCCCTCTACTGGCAGGGGGTTGGTGCTGGACCTGTTGCTCCAGCCCCCTCTACTGGCAGGGGGTTGGTGCTGGACCTGTAGCTCCATCCCACCTCTACTGGCAGGGGGTTGGTGCTGGACCTGTATCCATCCCCCTTACTGACAGGGGGTTGGTGCTGAACATGTAGCTCCAACCCCCCCCCCCTCTACTGGCAGGGGGGGGGGGGGGTTGGTGCTGGACCTGTAGCTCCAGCCCCCCTCTACTGGCAGGGGGTTGGTGCTGGACCTGTAGATCCAGCCCCTCCCCTCTACTGGCAGGGGGTTGGTGCTGGACATGTAGTTCCAGCCCCCCTCTACTGGCAGGGGGTTGGTGCTGGACCCGTAGCTCCAGCCCCCCTCTCATGGCAGGGGTTGGTGCTGGACCTGTAGTTCCAGCCCCCTCTACTGGAAGGGGGTTGGTGCTGGACCTGTAGCTCCAGCCTCCTCTACTGGCAGGGGGTTGTGTGCTGGACTGTAGCTCCAGCCTCCCTCTACAGGCAGGGGGTTGGTGCTGGACTGTAGCTCCAGCCTCCCTCTACTGGCAGGGGTTTGTGGTGGGACCTGTAGCTCTAGCCCCTCTACTGGAGGGGGTTGGTGCTGGACCTGTAGCTCCAGCCCACGTCTATGGAGGGGGTTGGTGCTGGACCTGTAGCTCCAGCCCCCCCTCTACTGGGAGGGGGTTGGTGCTGGACCTGTAGCTCCAGCCTCCCTCTACTGGCAGTGGGGTTTGTGTTGGACCAGTAGCTCCAGAGCCCCCCCCCCCCTCTACTGCCAGGGGTGTGGTTCTGGGCCTGTAGCTCCAGCCCACCTCTACTGGCATGGGGTTGGTGCTGGACCTGTAGCTCCAGCCCCCCCCCCCTCTACTGGCAGGGGGTTGGTTCTGGACCTGTAGCTCCTATCCCTCCCCCCTCTACTGGCAGGGGGTTGGTTCTGGACCTGTAGCTCCTAACCCCCCCACGTCTATTGGAAGGGGGTTGGTTCTGGACCTGTAGCTCCTACCCCCCACCCTCTACTGGCAGGAGGTTGGTGTTGGACCTGTAGCTTCAGCCCCCCTCTACTGGTAGGGGGTTGATGCTGGACCTGTAGCTCCACCCCCCTCTACTGGCAGGGGGTTGGTGTTGGCCCTGTAGCTTCAGCCCCCTCTACTGGCAGGAGGTTGATGCTGGACCTGTAGCTCCAACCCCCCTCTACTGGCAGGGGGTTGATGCTGGACCTGTAGCTCCACCCCCCCTTACTGGCAGGGGGTTGATTTTGGACCTGTAGCTCCAGCCCCCTCTACTGGCAGGGGGTTGGTGCTGGACCAGTAGCTCCAATGCCCCCTCTACTGGCAGGGGGTTGGTGTTGGACCTGTAGCTTCAGCCCCCCTCTACTGGCAGGGGGTTGATGCTGGACCTGTAGCTCCAGCCCCCCTCTAATGACAGAGGGTTGATTCTGGACCTGTAGCTCCAGCCCCCTCTACTGGCAGAGGGTTGGTGCTGAACCAGTAGCTCCAGTGCCCCCTCTACTGGCAGGGGGTTGATGCTGGACCTGTAGCTCCAGCCCGCTCTACTGGTAGGGGGATGGTGCTGGACCAGTAGCTCCAGCTTCCCCTCTACTGGCAGGGCATTGGTGTTGGACCAGTAGCTCCAGCCCCCCCTCTACTGGCAGGGGGTTGGTGCTGGACCTGTAGCTCCAGCCCCCCTCTACTGGCAGGGGGTTGGTGCTGGACCTGTAGCTCCATCCCACATCTACTGGCAGGGGGTTGGTGCTGGACCTGTAGCTCCAGCCTCCCTCTACTAGCAGGGGTTGGTGCTGGACCTGTAGCTCTAGCCTCCCTCTACTGGCAGGGGGTTGGTTCAAGACCTGTAGCTCCCGCCCACCTCTACTGGAAGGGGTTGGTGCTGGACCTGTAGCTCCAGCCCCCCCTCTACTGGCAGGGGGTTGGTGCTGGACCTGTAGCTCCAGCCCCCCTCTACTGGCAGGGGGTTTGTGCTGGACCTGTAGCTCCAGCCTCCCTCTACTGGCAGGGGGTTGGTGCTGGAAATGTAGCTCCAGCGCCCCCTCTCCTGGCAGGGGATTGATGCTGGACCTGTAGCTCCAGCCCCCCTCTACTTGCAGGGGGTTAGTGCTGGACCTGTAGCTCCATCCCACCTCTACTGGCAGGGGGTTGGTGCTGAACCTGTAGCTCCAACCCCCCCCCCTCTACTGGCAGGGGGGGGGTTGGTGCTGGACCTGTAGCTCCAGGCCCCCTCTACTGGCAGGGGATGGTGCTGGAGCTGTAGCTCCAGCCCACCTCTACTGGCAGGGGGTTGGTGCTGGACCTGTAGCTCCAGCCCCCCTCTACTGGCAGGGGGTTGGTGCTGGAACTGTAGATCCAGCCCCCCTCTACTGGCAGGGGGTTGGTGCTGGACCTGTAGCTCCAGCCCACCTTAACTGGCAGGGGGTTGGTGCTGGACCTGTAGCTCCAGCCCCCCTCTACTTGCAGGGGGTTAGTGCTGGACCTGTAGCTCCATCCCACCTCTACTGGCAGGGGGTTGGTGCTGAACCTGTAGCTCCAGCCCACCTCTACTGACAGGGGGTTGGTGCTGGACCTGTAGCTCCAGCTTCCCTCTACTGGCAGGGGGTTGGTGCTGAACCTGTAGCTCCAACCCCCCCCCCTCTACTGGCAGGGGGGGGGGGTTGGTGCTGGACCTGTAGCTCCAGGCCCCCTCTACTGGCAGGGGGTTGGTGCTGGAGCTGTAGCTCCAGCCCACCTCTACTGGCAGGGGGTTGGTGCTGGACCTGTAGCTCCAGCCCCCCTCTACTGGCAGGGGGTTCGTGCTGGAACTGTAGATCCAGCCCCCCTCTACTGGCAGGGGGTTGGTGCTGGACCTGTAGCTCCAGCCCACCTTAACTGGCAGGGGGTTGGTGCTGGACCTGTAGCTCCAGCCCCCCTCTACTGGCACGGGGTTGGTGCTGGACCTGTAGATCGAGCCCCCTCCCCGTCTACAGGCAGGGGGTTGGCGCTGGACATGTAGTTCCAGCCCCCCTCTACTGGCAGGGGGTTGGTGCTGGATCCGTAGCTCCAGCCCCCCTCTACTGGCAGGGGGTTGGTGCTGGACCTGTAGTTCCTGGCCCCCCTCTACTGGAAGGGTGGTGGTGCTGGACCTGTAGTTCCTGGCCCCGCTCTATTGGCAGGGGGTTGGTGCTGGACCTGTAGCTCCAGCCCCCCCTCTACTGGCAGGGGGTTGGAGCTGGACCTGTAGTTCCTGGCCCCCCTCTACTGGCAGGGGGTTGGTGCTGGACATGTAGGTCCAGCCCACCTCTACTGGCAGGGGGTTGGTTCTGGAACTGTAGCTCCTACCCCCCCTCTATTGGCAGGGGGTTGGTGTTGGCCCTGTAGCTTCAGCCCCCTCTACTGGCAGGGGGTAGATGCTGGACCTGTAGCTCCACCCCCCCTCTACTGGCAGGGGGTTGATGCTGGACCTGTAGCTACACCCCCTCTACTGGCAGGGGGTTGGTGCTGGACCAGTAGCTCCAGCGCCCCCTCTACTTGCAGGGGATTGGTGCTGGACCAATAGCTCCAGCTCCCCCTCTACTGGCAGGGGGTTGGTGCTGGACCTGTAGCTCCAGCCCCCCTCTACTGGCAGGGGGTTGGTGCTGGACCTGTTGCTCCAGCCCCCCTCTACTGGCAGGGGGTTGGTGCTGGACCTGTAGCTCCATTCCACCTCTACTGGCAGGGGGTTGGTGCTGAACCTGTAGCTCCAGCCCCCTCTACTGGCAGGGGGTTGGTGCTGGACCTGTAGCTCCATCCCACCTCTACTGGCAGGGGGTTGGTGCTGGACCTGTAGCTCCATCCCACCTCTACTGACAGGGGGTTGGTGCTGAACATGTAGCTCCAACCCCCCCCCTCTACTGGCAGGGGGGGGGGGGTTGGTGCTGGACCTGTAGCTCCAGCCCCCCTCTACTGGCAGGGGGTTGGTGCTGGACCTGTAGATCCAGCCCCTCCCCCTCTACTGGCAGGGGGTTGGTGCTGGACATGTAGTTCCAGCCCCCCTCTACTGGCAGGGGGTTGGTGCTGGACCCATAGCTCCAGCCCCCCTCTACTGGCAGGGGGTTGGTGCTGGACCTGTAGTTCCTGGCCCCCCTCTACTGGAAGGGGGTTGGTGCTGGACCTGTAGCTCCAGCCTCCCTCTACTGGCAGGGGGTTGGTGCTGGACTGTAGCTCAATCCTCCCTCTACAGGCAGGGGGTTGGTGCTGGACTGTAGCTCCAGCCTCCTTCAACTAGCAGGGGTTGGTGCTGGACCTGTAGCTCTAGCCTCCCTCTACTGGCAGGGGGTTGGTTCAAGACCTGTAGCTCCAGCCCACGTCTACTGGAAGGGGTTGGTGCTGGACCTGTAGCTCCAGCCCCCCCTCTACTGGGAGGGGGTTGGTGCTGGACCTGTAGCTCCAGCCTCCCTCTACTGGCAGTGGGGTTTGTGTTGGACCAGTAGCTCCAGAGCCCCCCCCCCTCCCTCTACTGCCAGGGGTGTGGTTCTGGGCCTGTAGCTCCAGCCCACCTCTACTGGCATGGGGTTGGTGCTGGACCTGTAGCTCCAGCCCCCCCCCCCTCTACTGGCAGGGGGTTGGTTCTGGACCTGTAGCTCCTACCCCTCCCCCCTCTACTGGCAGGGGGATGGTTCTGGACCTGTAGCTCCTAACCCCCCCACGTCTATTGGAAGGGGGTTGGTTCTGGACCTGTAGCTCCTACCCCCCCCCCTCTACTGGCAGGGGGTTGGTGTTGGACCTGTAGCTTCAGCCCCCCTCTACTGGTAGGGGGTTGATGCTGGACCTGTAGCTCCACCCCCCCCCCCCCTCTACTGGCAGGGGGTTGGTGTTGGACCTGTAGCTTCAGCCCCCCTCTACTGGCAGGAGGTTGATGCTGGACCTGTAGCTCCAACCCCCCTCTACTGGCAGGGGGTTGATGCTGGACCTGTAGCTCCACCCCCCCTTTACTGGCAGGGGGTTGATTCTGGACCTGTAGCTCCAGCCCCCTCTACTGGCAGGGGGTTGGTGCTGGACCAGTAGCTCCAGTGCCCCCTCTACTGGCAGGGGGTTGGTGTTGGACCTGTAGCTTCAGCCCCCCTCTACTGGCAGGGGGTTGATGCTGGACCTGTAGCTCCAGCCCCCCTCTACTGGCAGGGGGTTGGTGCTGGACCTGTAGCTCCATCCCACATCTACTGGCAGGGGGTTGGTGCTGGACCTGTAGCTCCAGCCTCCCTCTACTGGCAGGGGGTTGGTGCTGGACCTGTAGCTCCAGCCTCCCTCTACTGGCAGGGGGTTGGTGCTGGACTGTAGCTCAAGCCTCCCTCTACTGGCAGGGGGTTGGTGCTGGACCTGTAGCTCCAGCCCCCCTCTACTGGCAGGGGGTTCGTGCTGGAACTGTAGATCCAGCCCCCCTCTACTGGCAGGGGGTTGGTGCTGGACCTGTAGCTCCAGCCCACCTTAACTGGCAGGGGGTTGGTGCTGGACCTGTAGCTCCAGCCCCCCTCTACTGGCACGGGGTTGGTGCTGGACCTGTAGATCGAGCCCCCTCCCCGTCTACAGGCAGGGGGTTGGCGCTGGACATGTAGTTCCAGCCCCCCTCTACTGGCAGGGGGTTGGTGCTGGATCCGTAGCTCCAGCCCCCCTCTACTGGCAGGGGGTTGGTGCTGGACCTGTAGTTCCTGGCCCCCCTCTACTGGAAGGGTGGTGGTGCTGGACCTGTAGTTCCTGGCCCCGCTCTATTGGCAGGGGGTTGGTGCTGGACCTGTAGCTCCAGCCCCCCCTCTACTGGCAGGGGGTTGGAGCTGGACCTGTAGTTCCTGGCCCCCCTCTACTGGCAGGGGGTTGGTGCTGGACATGTAGGTCCAGCCCACCTCTACTGGCAGGGGGTTGGTTCTGGAACTGTAGCTCCTACCCCCCCTCTATTGGCAGGGGGTTGGTGTTGGCCCTGTAGCTTCAGCCCCCTCTACTGGCAGGGGGTAGATGCTGGACCTGTAGCTCCACCCCCCCTCTACTGGCAGGGGGTTGATGCTGGACCTGTAGCTACACCCCCTCTACTGGCAGGGGGTTGGTGCTGGACCAGTAGCTCCAGCGCCCCCTCTACTTGCAGGGGATTGGTGCTGGACCAATAGCTCCAGCTCCCCCTCTACTGGCAGGGGGTTGGTGCTGGACCTGTAGCTCCAGCCCCCCTCTACTGGCAGGGGGTTGGTGCTGGACCTGTTGCTCCAGCCCCCCTCTACTGGCAGGGGGTTGGTGCTGGACCTGTAGCTCCATTCCACCTCTACTGGCAGGGGGTTGGTGCTGAACCTGTAGCTCCAGCCCCCTCTACTGGCAGGGGGTTGGTGCTGGACCTGTAGCTCCATCCCACCTCTACTGGCAGGGGGTTGGTGCTGGACCTGTAGCTCCATCCCACCTCTACTGACAGGGGGTTGGTGCTGAACATGTAGCTCCAACCCCCCCCCCCTCTACTGGCAGGGGGGGGGGGTTGGTGCTGGACCTGTAGCTCCAGCCCCCCTCTACTGGCAGGGGGTTGGTGCTGGACCTGTAGATCCAGCCCCTCCCCCTCTACTGGCAGGGGGTTGGTGCTGGACATGTAGTTCCAGCCCCCCTCTACTGGCAGGGGGTTGGTGCTGGACCCATAGCTCCAGCCCCCCTCTACTGGCAGGGGGTTGGTGCTGGACCTGTAGTTCCTGGCCCCCCTCTACTGGAAGGGGGTTGGTGCTGGACCTGTAGCTCCAGCCTCCCTCTACTGGCAGGGGGTTGGTGCTGGACTGTAGCTCAATCCTCCCTCTACAGGCAGGGGGTTGGTGCTGGACTGTAGCTCCAGCCTCCTTCAACTAGCAGGGGTTGGTGCTGGACCTGTAGCTCTAGCCTCCCTCTACTGGCAGGGGGTTGGTTCAAGACCTGTAGCTCCAGCCCACGTCTACTGGAAGGGGTTGGTGCTGGACCTGTAGCTCCAGCCCCCCCCTCTACTGGGAGGGGGTTGGTGCTGGACCTGTAGCTCCAGCCTCCCTCTACTGGCAGTGGGGTTTGTGTTGGACCAGTAGCTCCAGAGCCCCCCCCCCTCCCTCTACTGCCAGGGGTGTGGTTCTGGGCCTGTAGCTCCAGCCCACCTCTACTGGCATGGGGTTGGTGCTGGACCTGTAGCTCCAGCCCCCCCCCCTCTACTGGCAGGGGGTTGGTTCTGGACCTGTAGCTCCTACCCCTCCCCCCTCTACTGGCAGGGGGATGGTTCTGGACCTGTAGCTCCTAACCCCCCCACGTCTATTGGAAGGGGGTTGGTTCTGGACCTGTAGCTCCTACCCCCCCCCCCTCTACTGGCAGGGGGTTGGTGTTGGACCTGTAGCTTCAGCCCCCCTCTACTGGTAGGGGGTTGATGCTGGACCTGTAGCTCCACCCCCCCCCCCCCCCTCTACTGGCAGGGGGTTGGTGTTGGACCTGTAGCTTCAGCCCCCCTCTACTGGCAGGAGGTTGATGCTGGACCTGTAGCTCCAACCCCCCTCTACTGGCAGGGGGTTGATGCTGGACCTGTAGCTCCACCCCCCCTTTACTGGCAGGGGGTTGATTCTGGACCTGTAGCTCCAGCCCCCTCTACTGGCAGGGGGTTGGTGCTGGACCAGTAGCTCCAGTGCCCCCTCTACTGGCAGGGGGTTGGTGTTGGACCTGTAGCTTCAGCCCCCCTCTACTGGCAGGGGGTTGATGCTGGACCTGTAGCTCCAGCCCCCCTCTACTGGCAGGGGGTTGGTGCTGGACCTGTAGCTCCATCCCACATCTACTGGCAGGGGGTTGGTGCTGGACCTGTAGCTCCAGCCTCCCTCTACTGGCAGGGGGTTGGTGCTGGACCTGTAGCTCCAGCCTCCCTCTACTGGCAGGGGGTTGGTGCTGGACTGTAGCTCAAGCCTCCCTCTACTGGCAGGGGGTTGGTGCTGGACTGTAGCTCCAGCCTCCCTCTACTAGCAGGGGTTGGTGCTGGACCTGTAGCTCTAGCCTCCCTCTACTGGCAGGGGGTTGGTTCAAGACCTGTAGCTCCCGCCCACCTCTACTGGAAGGGGTTGGTGCTGGACCTGTAGCTCCAGCCCTCCCTCTACTGGCAGGGGGTTGGTGCTGGACCTGTAGCTCTTGCCCCCCTCTACTGGCAGGGGGTTGGTGCTGGACCTGTAGCTCCATCCCACCTCTACTGGCAGGGGGTTTGTGCTGGACCTGTAGCTCCTGCCTCCCTCTACTGGCAGGGGGTTGGTGCTGGAAATGTAGCTCCAGCGCCCCCTCTCCTGGCAGGGGATTGATGCTGGACCTGTAGCTCCAGCCCCAACTCTACTGGCAGGGGGTTGGTGCTGGACCTGTAGCTCCAGCCCCCCTCTACTGGCAAGGGGCTGGTGTTGGACCAGTAGCTCCATATTTTATTTTTACCCAAACCCACCATCCCACTTAACCTTCTTTCCTTCTTTTACTTTGTTTTCACATATAAGTTCATTCTTTATCTTAGTAATAATAAAATTACAATAGTAAAGAATCAGATCTACTAAGACTTGACATTTGAGAAAAAACAAGAGAGCAAGGGAGTGGGAGCATGGGAGCACTAAGACTTGAAATTGAGAAACAAGAGAGCATTTGAGCAAATGAGTGAGAGAGGGGGGGGAGGAAGAGAGAGAATAAGGGAGAAAGATAGAAAACGGGGGTTAGAAGGAGTAGGAGAAACAAAGTAAAAGATGGAAAGAAGGTTAAGTGGGATGGTGGGTTTGGGTAAAAATATACAAAGGAGAAACAAAACTACATCTGAAAGGTTATGAAAAGGATAATATATTTAACAAATACGTCAAAAACACAATAAACTACATCTGAAAGGTTAGGTTAAAGGGTTGGGGAATAAGAACATATGATAGAACCTACTAAATACATTAAGATTACAAGAGGTTAGGTTAAGGGGTTGGGAAATAAGAACATATGATAACAAACATAATAAATACAACTTATGAGCAACTTGATGAACTTTAACAAATAACCCTTGATCTGCAAAAAAATGACCATTTGAGAAATTAGCCCTTGAAACGAGTAAATTCCCATATATAACAAAAATCCTTTGAAATGGTTAAACACCCAATCTTAAACAAATAACACTTGAAATGCAAAAATGTCCATTTGAGAAATTAACCCTTGAAATGAGTAAATGAATATGAGAATGATTGACGAAACACAAAAGACAAAAGACAAGCAGGAATAATTATGTAAGTTAGATCATGTCTGGTTGGACTAGATAAGTTAGGATACATCAGTTTGGGAATGTAAGATTAAGTTAGGTAAAGGAAGTTAGGTTAGGATAGGTAAGATAAGTTACGTAAGTTAGGTTAAGCAGGCTAAGTTAGGAAAGGTAGGTTAAGCAGCATAAGTTAGGTTAAGTTAGGTAAGGTAAGGTAAGTTAGGTTAAGCAGGTTAAGTTAGGTAGGGTAGGTAAGTTAGGTTAAGTTAGGTAAGTTAGGTAAGATAGGTAAGGTAAGGTAAGTTAGGTTAAGCAGGTTAGGTTAGGTTATGTAAGTTAGGTTAAGCAGGTTAAGTTAGGTAGGGTAGGTAAGTTAGGTTAGGTTTAGTTAGGTAAGGTAGGTAAGTTAGGTTAAGCAGGATAAGTTAGGTAAGATAGGTAAGGTAAGGCAAGTTAAGTTAGGATAGGTAAAGTTAGGTTATGCAGGTTAAGTTAGGTAAGATAGGTAAAGGTAAGGTAAGTTATGTTAGAATAGGTAAAGTTAGGTTAAGCAGGTTAAGTTAGGTAATGTAGGTAAGTTAGGTTAAGCAGGATAAGTTAGGTAAGGTAAGGTAAGTTAAGTTAGGATAGGTAAAGTTAGGTTATGCAGGTTAATAAGTTAGGGAAGATAGGTAAAGGTAAGGTAAGTTAAATTAAGTTAGGATAGGTAATGTTAGGTTATGCAGGTTAAGTTAGGTAAGATAGGTAAAGGTAAGGTAAGTTATGTTAGGATAGGTAAAGTTAGGTTTAGGAACGTTACGTTAACTAAGTAACATTGATGTCTAGATAACTAGAATAACTTTGATGTCTTAGAGAATAACTTTAGATGTCTCTGAGAATAACTTTTATGAACGAAGATGTCTGAGATTAACTTTGATAGCTCAGAATAACTTTTGTGAACATGAGAATATCTTTGGATATCTCTGAGATTAACTTTGATGTCTTTGAAACAACTTTGATGAACGAGAGTGTGTTAGAGATTACCTTTGTTATCTCTGAGATCAACTTTGATGAACAAAAGTGAGTTAGAGAAAACCTTTTGATAACTCCGAGAGTAACTTTGATGAACAAAGATGTTTTGGAAAGTTTCTCTGAAGAACGAAGGTGACTCTGAGAATAACTTTTGTTAGCTCTTAGAATAACTTTGATGACTTTGAGAATGTCTTTGAGAACATGAGTAGTATTTTGTTAGCTCAGAGAATAACTTTTTATGTCTTAGAGAAGAACATTGATGGCTTAGAGAGAATAGCTTTGATGAAAGATGATGTCTTTGATTAACTTTGACGTCTCTTGGAATAACTTTGATGACTTTGAGAACAAGTTTGATAGCTCTGAGAATGACTTTTATGCCTCTGAGATTAACTTTAATGAACGAAGATGTCTTAGAAAGTTTCTCTGATGAACGAAAGGTTACTTAGAGAATAACTTTTATGTCTCTGAGAATAACTTTCATGTCGCTGAGAATAACTTTTATGTCTCTGAGAATAGCTTTTATGCCTCTGAGAATAACTTTGATGTCTTAAAGGATGTCTTTGATGTCTCAAAGGATGTCTTTGAGTGCAACTTTGGTGTCTTTGAGTAAGTCCTTGATGTATTGAAGAGTGTCTTTGATTTCTCGAAGAGTAACTTTGGTGTTACGGAGAGCACCTTTGACTATTTTTCTTACTTAACGACATATAATTTTAGTTAGGAACAATGATGAATATGACTATTTTAGCGAAGTGAAAGGTTACTTTAGTCAAGAACAGTGTTGGAAAGAGGCAAGACATTGACTATTTTTCAGATGAGAGAAGTGATATTTCAGTTAAGAAATGACAGGGAAACATGATGAAGTAACTATTTTTTAGTTGACTGTTGAATACTTTTAGTTAAGCAAAAAAGACAAAACATGATGAGGGAGACTATTTCGTGCTCCCCAAAGTATAATGTCAGTTAAGAACAGCGATGAAAGATATCTTTGGTTATTTTTTCTTACTTGACGAAACATAATGGCTGTTACAAAATGATGAACAAGACTATTTTCAATTACTTGACGATAGATAAAGTTAGTTATGAACAGTGTTGGAAAGATTCCTTTGACAATTTTTAGCTAAGAGAAAGGTTGTTTTAGTTAAGAACGGTGTTGAATGAGATTAATCCTGACTATTTTTGGTTGATTGGATAATAAGTTTAGTTGAGAAATGACGAAAGTGACTATGTTTTAGTTGATTGGCGAAAGATTTTTAGATAAGAAGTTACAAGAAAGGTTTGTCTTTGTAAATTTGGAACTGAGTAAAGTGTAGATTTGTTTAAGAACAGGGTTGGTAGAACTATTAAGTTGACTACGAGAATTACTTTGACATAGTTTTTGCAAATAAAACTGGGTGACTAAAATTGTTGAGGGAACTGTATTGCCGATGATAATATTTGAAAAAAGAACTAGTTAGTGAATGGAAGAAACAAAATGGTTTAAAGAAACAAAGAACATAAAAAATTGAGGTTAAGTAAGGGAATGAACACAGTGAACACAGAAAACATGTAAGAAAAAGTTGATGAATAGAGTGAACATGTAGGGAATATCAACTTATAGAGAATATGAAGACATGATAAGGAACATAGGGAATACAAAGAATGAACACTGAACATGTGAAGAACAAGCTAAGAACATTGAGAACATGAATATTGAGTATAAAAGTTATACAGAGGAACATATGATGTACATGAAAAACATAACAAAAACAGAGTGAACATACAGGGAAGAATGGTAGAAAACAGAAAAAATGAGAAAAACAGGTGAAAAAATTTGAACTGAGCTTGCTGTGAACATTTGTAGAACATGGAGCGAACACAGATAACATGGACAAATGTAAAGAACACAGCTGAATATAGAGAAAATATGCAAATACAGTAGGATTATTGAAGATTGGATAAGTTGGGGATGAGAAGGTAAGGGAGGGAAAGTGTACGGTGAGATTTTGACCGTGTGATTATTGCTTACTTGGGTAAACAAAAGGTATTGAAGGTAAGGTGTTATATGATCGGGTGAATATTACATAGCTGAGTACAAAAAGGGTATTAAAGGAAATGATGTTTACTTTGATAGACTAGAGAGAGGCTTGATCTGAAATAATTTGATGAACATTGAACTAAGTGAAGAACATGAGTTGGAACTTGATAATTTGCTTTGATTTATTTGCAGGGGGGTCTGAAAATGTAGTTGAGTGTTCAAATCTCAGGGGGATTTGGACTGATAGTAATGAATTTACAGGAGTGAACTTGGACAGAGGACAAGAGCTAGAGTTTTATAATTGTTTATATCATATTTACTATGCCTGAAATACAGAGGGTAAAAATTTCAGGGAAAATTGATTGGTTATTTACAAAGATACGAGAGAGAACTAAGGTGGGGACGAGAGCTGGAGCTTGATAACTGTTTTTATCTTATTTACGGTGTCTGAAACACAGAGCGGTAAAATTTCAGGGGAATTGATAGGATATTAACAAAGACTTTAGGGGGAAGTAGGGTGGGGGACGAGAGCTGGAGCTCAGTAACTGACTTGATCTTAATTACTAACTTTGAAGTATGTCTGCTTTAAATTTCGGAGAAAATTGGTCTGTTACTAACGAAAATGTGGTCATTGTCAAATTTGGGTCTTCAATTGGACTCTGATTTATTAATTTCGATCAAGAACTGGACTCTGATGAATTTTGCTCTCAAAGTGGACTCTGGTGAATTTTCGGTATAAACTGGACTCTGGCGAAAATTGGGTATAAAATGGACTCTGTCAAGTTTTCACAGATTACAGGACTCTGATGAATTTTGCTAGAAAACTGGACTCTGATGAATTTCTGTTGATAATTGGACTCAGATCATTTTTGGCCTTTACTGGACTCTGACGAAATTTCGGTATAAAATGGACTCTGATAAAAATGGGTTGAAAATGGACGAATTTTGCTCACAAAGTGGACTCTGACAAATTTTGGTAGATTATAGGACTGACGAATTTCTGTTGTTAATTGGACTTTGTTAATTTTCTGGCTAAAACTTGACTCTGATTATTTCAGGCATAAACAGAACTCTGATGAAATTTGAGCTTTAAACTGTCTCTGACTAATTTTGCTAACAAAGTGGACTCTGAGAATTTTGGGCACAAACTGGTCTCTAACGAATTTCTGTCTATAACTGGGCTCTGTTCAATTTTGGTCTTTACAGGTGAAATAGCCGTAAATGGATATAAAACTAAATGTTATGGCTAAGTTGTCTGTTTTCCTTATCAAAACGTCTAAGACAATATTCTCTGAAAATGCTCTTTGAAAAATGTGTGATTGAAAACGGGCAAAGGTTGTCCATAGAGTTTACCTGGAAATGCTGTGACACAAACACGATATTTCTAAAAAAATTCTATAAGATTTTCCTACTTATTTTCCTCATAAGAACACTTAACAAACGTCTATAATCTCAGAAATTATTTTCCTCATACGAATTCCTTAATTCCAAATCTGTGACTCCCCAAATTCTCCTGAAAACCCTGGCAACTCACAGACGATATTTGAATTTCTCCCATAAGAACTTTAACAAACTCGTATAAACTTATTTTCATCATAAGAAACCTTAACAAACTTCTAAAATCTCAAAAATTACTTGCTCATAAGAAATCCTTAATCCCAAATCTGTGACTAGCCAAATTCTCCTGAAAACCCTGGCAACGCACAGACGATATTCTAAATTTACCTGAAAACCATGGCTCACACAGACGATTTTTGACCTGAAAACCCTGAAAACCATGGCTCACACAGACGATTTCCCCCCCCCCAAAAAAAAAAATCGTCTGTGCGTTGCCATCCCTACTACTTCTACTGACAGGGCATTGGTGATGGACCTGCAATTCCAGCCCCCTCTGCTGGCAGGGGGTTGGTGCTGGACCTGTAAGTCCAGCCCCCCCCTCTACAGGCAGGGGGTGGTGCTGGACCTGTAGGTCCAGCCCCCTCTGCTGGCAGGGGGTTGGTGCTGGACTTGTGGCTCCAGCCCCTATCTACTGACAGGGGATTGCTGCCGGACCTGTAATTCCAGCCCCCCTCTACTGGCAGGAGATTGGTGCTGGACCTGTAGGGTCAGCCCCTTCTGCTGGCAGGGGGTTGGTGCTGGACCTGTAGCTCCTACCCCATTCTACTGGCAGGGGGTTTGGTGCTGGACCTGTAGTTCCAGCCCCCCTCTACTGGCAGGGGGTTGGTGCTAGACCTGTAGCTCCAGCTCCCCTCTATTGGCAGGGGGTTGGTACTGGACCTGTAGCTCAAGCCCACCTCTACTGGCAGGGGGTTGTTTCTGGACCTGTACCTCCAGCTCCCCTCTACTGGCAGGGGGTTGGTGGTGGACATGTAACTCCAGCCCCCCCCCCCCTTCTACTGGCATGGGGTTGGTGCTGGACCTGTACCCACAGCCTCCCTCTACTGGCAGGGGGTTGGTGCTGGAATTGTAGCTCAAGGCCCCATCTACTGACAGGGGATTGGTGATGGACCTGTAATTCCAGCCCCCCTCTACTGGCAGGGGGTTGGTGCTGGACCAGTAGCTCCAGCCCCCCTCTACTGGCAAGGTGTTGGTGATGGACCTGTAGCTCCAGCCCCCTGTACTGGCAGGGGGATGGTGCTGGACCTGTAGCCCCAGACCTCTTCTACTGGCAGGGGTTGGTGCTGGACCCCCATCTACTGGCAGGGGGTTGGTAGTGGACCTGTAGCTCCTGCCGCCCCCCCCCCCCTCTACTGGCAAGGTGTTGGTGATGGACCTGTAGCTCCAGCCCCCTCTACTGGCAGGGGGAAGGTGCTAGACCTGTAGCTCCAGCCCCCCCTTTACTGGCAGGGGGGTGGTGCTGGACCTGTAGCTCCAGCCCCCCCTCTACTGGCAGGGGGTTAGTCCTAGACCTGTATCTCCAGCCCCCCTCTACTGGCAGGGCGTTGGTGCTGGACCTGTAGCGCCAGCCTACCTCTACTTGCAGGGGGATGGTGCTGGACCTGTAGCTCCAGCCTACCTCTACTTGCAGGGGGTTGGTGCTGGACCTGTAGCTCCAGCCCCCCCCCCCTCTACTGGCAGGGGGTTAGTCCTAGACCTGTATCTCCAGCCCCCCTCTACTGGCTGGGCGTTGGTGCTGGACCTGTAGCGCCAGCCTACCTCTACTGGCAGGGGGTTGGTGCTGGACCTGTAGCTCCAGCCCCCCTCTACTGGCAGGGGGTTAGTCCTAGACCTGTATCGCCAGCCCCCCTCTACTGGCTGGGCGTTGGTGCTGGACCTGTAGCGCCAGCCTACCTCTACTGGCAGGGGGTTGGTGCTGGACCTGTAGCTCCAGCCCTCCTCTACTGGCAGGGGGTTAGTCCTAGACCTGTATCTCCAGTCCCCCTCTACTGGCAGGGGGTTGGGGTTGGAACTGTAGCTCCAGCCCCCCTCTACTGGCAGGGGGTTGGTGATGGACCTGTAGCTCCAACACCCCCCCTCCTCTACTGGCAGGGAGGTTGGTGATGGACCTGTAGTTCCAGCCCCTCCCACCCCCTCTACTGGCAGGGGGTTGGTTTTGGACCTGTAGCTCCAGCCCCCTTCTACTGGCAGGGGGTTGGTGCTGGACCTGTAACTCCAGCTCCCCTCTACTGGCAGGGAATTGGTGCTAGACCTGTAGCTCCAGCCCCCATTTACTGGCAGGGGGGGTTGGTGCTGGACCAGTAGCTCCTGCCCCCGTCTACCGGCAGGGGGTTGGTGCTGGACCTGCAGCTCCAGCCCCCCCCCCTCTACTGGCAGGGGGGGTTGGTGCTGGACCAGTAGCTCCTGCCCCCGTCTACCGGCAGGGGGTTGGGGCTGGACCTGTAGCTCCCGCCCCTCTACTGGCAGAGGGTTGGTGCTGGAACTGTAGCTCCAGCTTTCCTCTACTGGCAGGGGGTTGGTGCTGGACCTGTAGCTCCAGCCCCCCCCCCTCTACTGGCAGAAGGTTGGTGCTGGACCTGTAGCTCCAGCCCCCCTCTACTGGCAGGAAGTTGGTGCTGAACCTGTAGCTCCAGCCCCCTTCTACAGGCAGGGTGTTGGTGCTGGACCTGTAGCTCCAGCCCCCCCCCACCCCCCTTCTACTGGCAGGGGGTTGGTGCTGGACCTGTAGCTCCAGCCCCAACCTCTACTGGCAGGGGGTTGGTGCTGGACCTGTAGCTCCAGCCCACCTCTACTGGCAGGGAGTTGGTGCTGGACCTGCAGCTTCAGCCCCCCTCTACTGGCAGGGGGTTGGTGCTTGACATATAGCTCCAGCCCCCCCTCTACTGGCAGGGGGTTGCTTCTGGACCTATAGCTTCAGCCATCCCTTCTACTGGCAGGGGTGTTGATGCTGGACCTGTAGCTCCACCCCCCTGGTGCTGGACCTGTAGCTCCATCTCCCTTCTACTGGCAGGGGGGTTGGTGCTGCACCTGTAGCTCCATCCCCCCCTCTACTGGCAGGGGATTGGTGTTGGACCTGTAGCTCCAGCCCCCCCCCTCTACTGGCAGGGGATTGGTGCTGGACCTGTAGCTCCAGCCCCCCCCTCTACTGGCAGGGGATTGGTGTTGGACCTGTAGCTCCAGCCCCCCTCTACTGGCAGGCTGTTGGTTCTGGACCTGTAGCTTCAGCCCCCCCCCCTCTACTGGCAGGGGGTTGGTGGTGGACCTGTAGCTTCAGCCCCCCTCTACTGGCAAGCTGTTGGTGCTGGACCTGTAGCTCCAGCCCCCCCACCCCCCTTCTACTGGCAGGGGGTTGGTGTTGGACCAGTAGCTCCAGCCCCCCTCTACTGGCAGGCTGTTGGTTCTGGACCTGTAGCTTCAGCCCCCCCTCCTCTACTGGCAGGGGGCTGGTGCTGGACCTGTAGCTCCAGCCCCCCCCCCTCTACTGGCAGGGGGGGTTGGTGCTGAAAAAGAAGTCCCAGCCCCCTTCTACTGGCAGGGGGTTGGTGCTGGACCTGTAGCTCCAGCCCCCCCCCCCCCTTCTACTGGCAGGGGGTTGGTGCTGGACCTGTAGCTCCAGCCCCCCCACCCCCCTTCTACTGGCAGGGGGCTGGTGCTGAACCTGTAGCTCCAGCCCCCTCTACTGGCAGGGGTTTGGTGCTGGACCTGTAGCTCCAGCCCCCCTTTACTGGCAGGGGGTTGGTGCTAGAACTGTAGCTCCAGCTTCCCCCCCTCTACTGGCAGTGGGGTTGGTGCTAGACCAGTAGCTCCAGCCCCCCCCTCTACTGGCAGGCTGTTGGTTCTGGACCTGAAGCTCCAGCCCCCCCTCTACTGGCAGGGGGTTGTTTCTGGACCTGTAGCTCCAGCCCCCCCCCTTCTACTGGCAGGGGGTTGGTGCTAGACTTGAAACTCGATCCCACCTCAACTTCCAGGGGGTTGGTGCTGGAAATGTAGCTCCAGCCCCCCACCTCTACTGGCAGGGGGGTTGGTGCTGGACATGTAGCTCCAGCCCCCCACTCTACTGACAGGGGGGGGATGGTGCTGGACCTGTAGCCCCATCCCCCTTCTACTGGCAGGGGTTGGTGCCGGACCTGTAGCTCCAGCCCCCCTCTACTGGGAGGGGGTTGTTGGTGGACCTGTAGCTCCAACCCCCACTCTACTGGCAGGGGGTTGGTGCTGGACCTGTAGCTCCACCCTCCCCTCTCTACTGGCAGGGGGTTGGTGCTGGACCTGTAGCTCCAGCCTAATTCTACTGGCAGGGGGTTGGTGCTGGACCTGTAGCTCCAGCCCCCCCTCTACTGGCAGGGGGGTTGGTGCTGAAAAAGTAGTCCCAGCCCCCCACCCACCTCAACTGGCAGGGTGTTGGTGCTGGACATGTAGCTCCAGCCCCCCACTCTACTGGCAGGGGGTTGGTGCTGGACCTGTAGCTCCACCCTCCCCTCTCTACTGGCAGGGGGTTGGTGCTGGACCTGTAGCTCCACCCTCCCCTCTCTACTGGCAGGGGGTTGGTGCTGGACCTGTAGTTCCAGCCCCCCCCCCTCTACTGGCTAAAGGGTTGTTGCTGGGCCTGTAGCTCCAGCCCCCCTCTACTAGTTGGGCGTTGGTGCTGGACCTGTAGCTCCAGCCCCCCCCCCCTAAACTGGCAGGAGGGTTGGTGCTGGACCTGTAGCTCCAGCCCCCCTCTACTGGCAGGGGGTTTGTCCTGGACCTGTAGCTCCAGCCCCCCTCTACTGGCTAGGGGTTGGTGCTGGACCTGTAACTCCAGACCCCTCTACTGGCAGGGGGTTGCTGCTGGACCTGTAGCTCCAGCCCCCCTCTACTGGCAGGGGGTTGGTGCTGGACCTGTAGGTCCATCTCCCTTCTACTGGCAGGGGGGTTGGTGCTGGACCTGTAGCTCCAGCCCCCCTACCCCCCTTCTACTGGCAGAGGTTGGTGTTGGACCAGTAGCTCCAGCCCCCCTCTACTGGCAGGCTGTTGGTTCTGGACCTGTAGCTCCAGCCCCCCCCCTCTACTGGCAGGGGGCTGGTGCTGGACCTGTAGCTCCAGCCCCCTCTACTGGCAGGGGTTTGGTGCTGGACCTGTAGCTCCAGCTTCCCCCCTCTACTGGCAGGGGGTGGTGCTGGACCTGTACCTCCAGCTCCCCTCTACTGGCAGGGGGTTGGTGGTGGACATGTAACTCCAGCCCCCCCCCCCCTTCTACTGGCATGGGGTTGGTGCTGGACCTGTACCCACAGCCTCCCTCTACTGGCAGGGGGTTGGTGCTGGAATTGTAGCTCAAGGCCCCATCTACTGACAGGGGATTGGTGATGGACCTGTAATTCCAGCCCCCCTCTACTGGCAGGGGGTTGGTGCTGGACCAGTAGCTCCAGCCCCCCTCTACTGGCAAGGTGTTGGTGATGGACCTGTAGCTCCAGCCCCCTGTACTGGCAGGGGGATGGTGCTGGACCTGTAGCCCCAGACCTCTTCTACTGGCAGGGGTTGGTGCTGGACCCCCATCTACTGGCAGGGGGTTGGTAGTGGACCTGTAGCTCCTGCCGCCCCCCCCCCCTCTACTGGCAAGGTGTTGGTGATGGACCTGTAGCTCCAGCCACCTCTACTGGCAGGGGGAAGGTGCTAGACCTGTAGCTCCAGCCCCCCCTTTACTGGCAGGGGGGTGGTGCTGGACCTGTAGCTCCAGCCCCCCCTCTACTGGCAGGGGGTTAGTCCTAGACCTGTATCTCCAGCCCCCCTCTACTGGCAGGGCGTTGGTGCTGGACCTGTAGCGCCAGCCTACCTCTACTTGCAGGGGGATGGTGCTGGACCTGTAGCTCCAGCCTACCTCTACTTGCAGGGGGTTGGTGCTGGACCTGTAGCTCCAGCCCCCCCCCCTCTACTGGCAGGGGGTTAGTCCTAGACCTGTATCTCCAGCCCCCCTCTACTGGCTGGGCGTTGGTGCTGGACCTGTAGCGCCAGCCTACCTCTACTGGCAGGGGGTTGGTGCTGGACCTGTAGCTCCAGCCCCCCTCTACTGGCAGGGGGTTAGTCCTAGACCTGTATCGCCAGCCCCCCTCTACTGGCTGGGCGTTGGTGCTGGACCTGTAGCGCCAGCCTACCTCTACTGGCAGGGGGTTGGTGCTGGACCTGTAGCTCCAGCCCCCCTCTACTGGCAGGGGGTTAGTCCTAGACCTGTATCTCCAGTCCCCCTCTACTGGCAGGGGGTTGGTGTTGGAACTGTAGCTCCAGCCCCCCTCTACTGGCAGGGGGTTGGTGATGGACCTGTAGCTCCAACACCCCCCCTCCTCTACTGGCAGGGAGGTTGGTGATGGACCTGTAGTTCCAGCCCCTCCCACCCCCTCTACTGGCAGGGGGTTGGTTTTGGACCTGTAGCTCCAGCCCCCTTCTACTGGCAGGGGGTTGGTGCTGGACCTGTAACTCCAGCTCCCCTCTACTGGCAGGGAATTGGTGCTAGACCTGTAGCTCCAGCCCCCATTTACTGGCAGGGGGGGTTGGTGCTGGACCAGTAGCTCCTGCCCCCGTCTACCGGCAGGGGGTTGGTGCTGGACCTGCAGCTCCAGCCCCCCCCCCCCTCTACTGGCAAGGGGTTGGTGCTGGACCTGTTGCTCCAGCCTCCTCTACTGGCAGGGGGTTGGTGCTGGACCTGCAGTTCCGGCCCCCCCCTTCTACTGGCAGGGGGTTGGTGCTGGACCTGCAGCTCCAACCCCCCCCCCCTCTACTGGCAGGGGGTTGGTGCTGGACCTGTAGCTCCAGCCCACCTCTACTGGCAGGGGGTTGGTGCTGGACCTGTAGCTTCAGCCCCACTCTACTGGCAGGGGGGTTGGTGCTGGACCTGTAGCTCCAGCCCGCCTCTACTGGCAGGGGGTTGGGGCTGGACCTGTAGCTCCCGCCCCTCTACTGGCAGAGGGTTGGTGCTGGAACTGTAGCTCCAGCTTTCCTCTACTGGCAGGGGGTTGGTGCTGGACCTGTAGCTCCAGCCCCCCCCCCTCTACTGGCAGAAGGTTGGTGCTGGACCTGTAGCTCCAGCCCCCCTCTACTGGCAGGAAGTTGGTGCTGAACCTGTAGCTCCAGCCCCCCTCTACAGGCAGGGTGTTGGTGCTTGACCTGTAGCTCCAGCCCCCCCCCACCCCCCTTCTACTGGCAGGGGGTTGGTGCTGGACCTGTAGCTCCAGCCCCAACCTCTACTGGCAGGGGGTTGGTGCTGGACCTGTAGCTCCAGCCCACCTCTACTGGCAGGGAGTTGGTGCTGGACCTGCAGCTTCAGCCCCCCTCTACTGGCAGGGGGTTGGTGCTTGACATATAGCTCCAGCCCCCCCCTCTACTGGCAGGGGGTTGCTTCTGGACCTATAGCTTCAGCCATCCCTTCTACTGGCAGGGGTGTTGATGCTGGACCTGTAGCTCCACCCCCCTGGTGCTGGACCTGTAGCTCCATCTCCCTTCTACTGGCAGGGGGGTTGGTGCTGCACCTGTAGCTCCATCCCCCCCCTCTACTGGCAGGGGATTGGTGTTGAACCTGTAGCTCCAGCCCCCCCCTCTACTGGCAGAGGATTGGTGCTGGACCTGTAGCTCCAGCCCCCCCCCTCTACTGGCAGGGGATTGGTGTTGGACCTGTAGCTCCAGCCCCCCTCTACTGGCAGGCTGTTGGTTCTGGACCTGTAGCTTCAGCCCCCCCCCCCTCTACTGGCAGGGGGTTGGTGGTGGACCTGTAGCTTCAGCCCCCCTCTACTGGCAAGCTGTTGGTGCTGGACCTGTAGCTCCAGCCCCCCCACCCCCCTTCTACTGGCAGGGGGTTGGTGTTGGACCAGTAGCTCCAGCCCCCCTCTACTGGCAGGCTGTTGGTTCTGGACCTGTAGCTTCAGCCCCCCCTCCTCTACTGGCAGGGGGCTGGTGCTGGACCTGTAGCTCCAGCCCCCCCCCCTCTACTGGCAGGGGGGGTTGGTGCTGAAAAAGAAGTCCCAGCCCCCTTCTACTGGCAGGGGGTTGGTGCTGGACCTGTAGCTCCAGCCCCCCCACCCCCCTTCTACTGGCAGGGGGTTGGTGCTGGACCTGTAGCTCCAGCCCCCCCCACCCCCCTTCTACTGGCAGGGGGCTGGTGCTGAACCTGTAGCTCCAGCCCCCTCTACTGGCAGGGGTTTGGTGCTGGACCTGTAGCTCCAGCCCCCCCCCTCTACTGGCAGGCTGTTGGTTCTGGACCTGAAGCTCCAGCCCCCCCTCTACTGGCAGGGGGTTGTTTCTGGACCTGTAGCTCCAGCCCCCCCCCCTTCTACTGGCAGGGGGTTGGTGCTAGACTTGAAACTCGAGCCCACCTCAACTTCCAGGGGGTTGGTGCTGGAAATGTAGCTCCAGCCCCCCACCTCTACTGGCAGGGGGGTTGGTGCTGGACATGTAGCTCCAGCCCCCACTCTACTGACAGGGGGGGGATGGTGCTGGACCTGTAGCCCCATCCCCCTTCTACTGGCAAGGGTTGGTGCCGGACCTGTAGCTCCAGCCCCCCTCTACTGGGAGGGGGTTGTTGGTGGACCTGTAGCTCCAACCCCCACTCTACTGGCAGGGGGTTGGTGCTGGACCTGTAGCTCCACCCTCCCCTCTCTACTGGCAGGGGGTTGGTGCTGGACCTGTAGCTCCAGCCTAATTCTACTGGCAGGGGGTTGGTGCTGGACCTGTAGCTCCAGCCCCCCCCCTCTACTGGCAGGGGGGTTGGTGCTGAAAAAGTAGTCCCAGCCCCCCACCCACCTCAACTGGCAGGGTGTTGGTGCTGGACATGTAGCTCCAGCCCCCCACTCTACTGGCAGGGGGTTGGTGCTGGACCTGTAGCTCTACCCTCCCCTCTCTACTGGCAGGGGGTTGGTGCTGGACCTGTAGCTCCAGCCCCCCCCCCCCTCTACTGGCTAAAGGGTTGTTGCTGGGCCTGTAGCTCCAGCCCCCCTCTACTAGTTGGGCGTTGGTGCTGGACCTGTAGCTCCAGCCCCCCCCCTCAACTGGCAGGAGGGTTGGTGCTGGACCTGTAGCTCCAGCCCCCCTCTACTGGCAGGGGGTTTGTCCTGGACCTGTAGCTCCAGCCCCCCTCTACTGGCTAGGGGTTGGTGCTGGACCTGTAACTCCAGACCCCTCTACTGGCAGGGGGTTGCTGCTGGACCTGTAGCTCCAGCCCCCCTCTACTGGCAGGGGGTTGGTGCTGGACCTGTAGGTCCATCTCCCTTCTACTGGCAGGGGGGTTGGTGCTGGACCTGTAGCTCCAGCCCCCCTACCCCCCTTCTACTGGCAGAGGTTGGTGTTGGACCAGTAGCTCCAGCCCCCCTCTACTGGCAGGCTGTTGGTTCTGGACCTGTAGCTCCAGCCCCCCCCTCTACTGGCAGGGGGCTGGTGCTGGACCTGTAGCTCCAGCCCCCTCTACTGGCAGGGGTTTGGTGCTGGACCTGTAGCTCCAGCTTCCCCCCTCTACTGGCAGGGGATTGGTGCTGGACCTGTAGCTCCAGCCCCCATCTACTGGCAGTGGGGTTGGTGCTGGACCTGTAGCTCCAGCTTCCCCCCTCTACTGGCAGGGGGTTGGTGCTGGACCTGTAGCTCCAGCCCCCCTCTACTGGCAGTGGGGTTGGTGCTAGACCAGTAGCTCCAGCCCCCCTCTACCGGCAGGGGGTTGGTGCTGCACCTGTAGCTCCAGCCCACCTCTACTGGCAGGGGGTTGGTTCTGAACCTGTAGCTCCAGCCCACCTCTACTGGCAGAGGATTGGTGTTGGACCTGTAGCTCCACCCACCTCTACTGGCAGGGGGTTGTTTCTGGACCTGTAGCTCCAGCCCCCCTTCTACTGGCAGGGGGTTGGTGCTAGACCTGGAATTCCAGCCCACCTCAACTTCCAGGGGGTTGGTGATGGACCTGTAGCTCCAGCCCCCCTCTACTGGCAGAGGGTTTGTCCTGGACCTGTAGCTCCAGCCCCCCTCTACTGGCAGGGGGTTGGTGCTGAAAAAGAAGTCCCAGCCCCCCCACCTCTACTGGCAGGGGGTTGGTGCTGGACATGTAGCTCCAGCCCCCCCACTCTACTGGCAGGGGGGGGATGGTGCTGGACCTGTAGCCCCATCCCCCATCTACTGGCAGGGGGTTGGTGATGGACCAGTAGCTACTGGCAGGGTGTTGGTGCTGGACCTGTACCTCCAACCCACCTCTACTGGCAGGGGGGGTTGGTGTTGGACCAGTAGCTCCAGCCCCCCTCTACCGGCAGGGGGTTGGTGCTGGACCAGTAGCTTCAGCCCCCCTCTACTGGCAGAGGGTTTGTGCTGGACCTGTAGCTCCAGCCTCCCTCTACTGGCAGGGGGTTGCTGCTGGACCTGTAGCTCCAGCACCCCTCTACTGGCAGGGGGTTGTTTCTGGACCTGTAGCTCCAGCCCCCCCTTCTACTGGCAGGGGGGTTGGTTCTGGACCTGTAGCTCCAGCCCCCCCCTCTACTGGCAGGGGGGTTGGTGCTGAAATAGTAGTTACAGCCCCCCCCCCACCTCAACTGGCAGGGAGTTGGTGCTGGACCTGTAGCTCCAGCCCCTCCCCTCTACTGGCTGGGGGGTTGTTGCTGGACCTGTAGCTCCAGCCCCCCTCTACTGGCTGGGGGGTTGGTGCTGGACCTGTAGCTCCAGCCCCCCCCCCTCTACTGGCAGGTGGGTTGGTGCTGGACCTGTAGCTCCATCCCCCTCTACTGGCAGGGGGTTGGTGCTGGACCTGTAGCTCCAGCCCCCTCTACTGGCAGGTGGTTGGTGCTGGACCTGTAGCTCAAGCCCCCCTCTACAGGCAGGGGGTTGGTGCTGGACCTGTAGCTCCAGCCCCCTCTACTGGCAGGGGGTTGGTGCTGGACCTGTAGCTCCAGCCCCCCTCTACTGGCCGGGGGTTGGTGCTGGACCTGTAGCTCCAGCCCCCCCACCCCCCTTCAACTGGCAGGGGGTTGGTGTTGGACCTGTAGCTCCAGCCCCCCCCCCTCTACTGGCAGGGGGCTGGTGCTGGACCTGTAGCTCCAGCTTCCCCCTCTACTAGCAGGGGGTTGGTGCTGGACCTGTAGCTCCAGCCCCCATCTACTGGCAGTGGGGTTGGTGCTAGACCTGTAGCTCCACCCTCCCCTCTCTACTGGCAGGAGGTTGGTGCTGGACCTGTAGCTCCAGCCCAATTCTACTGGCAGGGGGTTGGTGCTGGACTTGTAGCTCCACCCTCCCCTCTCTACTGGTAGGGGGTTGGTGCTGGACCTGTAGCTCCAGCTTCCCCCCCCTCTCCTGGTTGGGCGTTGGTGCTGGACCTGTAGCTCCAGCCCCCCCCCCTCTACTAGCAGGGGGTTGGTGATGGATCTGTAGCTCCAGGCCCTCTTTACTGGCAGGGGGTTGGTGCTGGACCTGTAGCTCCAGCCCCCCTCTACTGGCAGGGGGTTGGTGCTGGACCTGTAGCTCCAGCCCACCTCTACTGGCAGGGGGTTTGTCCTGGACCTGTAGCTCCAGCCCCCCTCTACTGGCAAGGGGTTGGTGCTGGACCTGTAGCTCCAGCCCACCTCTACTGGCAGGGGGTTTGTCCTGGACCTGTAGCTCCAGCCCCCCTCTACTGGCAGGGGGTTGGTGCTGGACCTGTAGCTCCATCTCCCTTCTACTGGCAGGGGGGTAGGTGCTGGACCTGTAGCTCCAGCCCCCCTTTACTGGCAGGCGGTTGGTGATGGACCTGTAGCTCCAGCCCCCCCTCTACTGGCAGGGGGGTTGGTGTTGGACCAGTAGCTCCAGACCCCCCCCCCCCCAGTCTCTACTGCCAGGGGTGTGGTTCTGGGCCTGTAGCTCCAGCCCCACCTCTACTGGCATGGGGTTGGTGCTGGACCTGTAGCTCCAGCCCACCTCTACTGGCAGGGGGTTGAATCTGGACCTGTAGCTCCAGCCTCCCCCCCCTCTACTGGCAGGGGTTGTTTCTGGACCTGTACCTCCAGCCCCCCTCTACTGTCAGGGGGTTGGTGCTGGACCTGTAGCTCCAGCCCCCCCCCTCTACTGGCAGGGGGGTTGGTGCTGAAAAAGTAGTCAGAACCCCCCCCCACCTCAACTGGCAGGGGGTTGGTGCTGGACATGTAGCTCCAGCCCCCTACTCTACTGGCAGGGGGTTGGTGCTGGACCTGTAGCTCCAGCCCCCTTCTACTGGCAGGGGGTTGGTGCTGGACCTGTAGCTCCACCCTCCCCTCTCTACTGGCAAGGGGTTGGTGCTGGACCTGTAGCTCCAGCCCAATTCTACTGGCAGGGGGTTGGTGCTGGACCTGTAGCTCCAGCCCCCCCCCCCTCTACTGGCTAAGGGGTTGTTGCTGGACCTGTAGCTCCAGCCCCCCTCTACTGGTTGGGCGTTGGTGCTGGACCTGTAGCTCCAGCCCTCCCCCCCCTCTACTGGCAGGGGGTTGGTGCTGGACCTGTAGCTCCAGCCCCCCCCCCTCTACTGGCTAAAGGGTTGTTGCTGGGCCTGTAGCTCCAGCCCCCCTCTACTAGTTGGGCGTTGGTGCTGGACCTGTAGCTCCAGCCCCCCCCCTCAACTGGCAGGAGGGTTGGTGCTGGACCTGTAGCTCCAGCCCCCCTCTACTGGCAGGGGGTTTGTCCTGGACCTGTAGCTCCAGCCCCCCTCTACTGGCTAGGGGTTGGTGCTGGACCTGTAACTCCAGACCCCTCTACTGGCAGGGGGTTGCTGCTGGACCTGTAGCTCCAGCCCCCCTCTACTGGCAGGGGGTTGGTGCTGGACCTGTAGGTCCATCTCCCTTCTACTGGCAGGGGGGTTGGTGCTGGACCTGTAGCTCCAGCCCCCCTACCCCCCTTCTACTGGCAGAGGTTGGTGTTGGACCAGTAGCTCCAGCCCCCCTCTACTGGCAGGCTGTTGGTTCTGGACCTGTAGCTCCAGCCCCCCCCCCTCTACTGGCAGGGGGCTGGTGCTGGACCTGTAGCTCCAGCCCCCTCTACTGGCAGGGGTTTGGTGCTGGACCTGTAGCTCCAGCTTCCCCCCTCTACTGGCAGGGGATTGGTGCTGGACCTGTAGCTCCAGCCCCCATCTACTGGCAGTGGGGTTGGTGCTGGACCTGTAGCTCCAGCTTCCCCCCTCTACTGGCAGGGGGTTGGTTGTGGACCTGTAGCTCCAGCCCCCCTCTACTGGCAGTGGGGTTGGTGCTAGACCAGTAGCTCCAGCCCCCCTCTACCGGCAGGGGGTTGGTGCTGCACCTGTAGCTCCAGCCCACCTCTACTGGCAGGGGGTTGGTTCTGAACCTGTAGCTCCAGCCCACCTCTACTGGCAGAGGATTGGTGTTGGACCTGTAGCTCCACCCACCTCTACTGGCAGGGGGTTGTTTCTGGACCTGTAGCTCCAGCCCCCCTTCTACTGGCAGGGGGTTGGTGCTAGACCTGGAATTCCAGCCCACCTCAACTTCCAGGGGGTTGGTGATGGACCTGTAGCTCCAGCCCCCCTCTACTGGCAGAGGGTTTGTCCTGGACCTGTAGCTCCAGCCCCCCTCTACTGGCAGGGGGTTGGTGCTGAAAAAGAAGTCCCAGCCCCCCCACCTCTACTGGCAGGGGGTTGGTGCTGGACATGTAGCTCCAGCCCCCCCACTCTACTGGCAGGGGGGGGATGGTGCTGGACCTGTAGCCCCATCCCCCATCTACTGGCAGGGGGTTGGTGATGGACCAGTAGCTACTGGCAGGGTGTTGGTGCTGGACCTGTACCTCCAACCCACCTCTACTGGCAGGGGGGGGTTGGTGTTGGACCAGTAGCTCCAGCCCCCCTCTACCGGCAGGGGGTTGGTGCTGGACCAGTAGCTTCAGCCCCCCTCTACTGGCAGAGGGTTTGTGCTGGACCTGTAGCTCCAGCCTCCCTCTACTGGCAGGGGGTTGCTGCTGGACCTGTAGCTCCAGCACCCCTCTACTGGCAGGGGGTTGTTTCTGGACCTGTAGCTCCAGCCCCCCCTTCTACTGGCAGGGGGGTTGGTGCTGGACCTGTAGCTCCAGCCCCCCCCCCCTCTACTGGCAGGGGGGTTGGTGCTGAAATAGTAGTTACAGCCCCCCCCCACCTCAACTGGCAGGGAGTTGGTGCTGGACCTGTAGCTCCAGCCCCTCCCCTCTACTGGCTGGGGGGTTGTTGCTGGACCTGTAGCTCCAGCCCCCCTCTACTGGCTGGGGGGTTGGTGCTGGACCTGTAGCTCCAGCCCCCCCCCCTCTACTGGCAGGTGGGTTGGTGCTGGACCTGTAGCTCCATCCCCCTCTACTGGCAGGGGGTTGGTGCTGGACCTGTAGCTCCAGCCCCCTCTACTGGCAGGGGGTTGGTGCTGGACCTGTAGCTCAAGCCCCCCTCTACAGGCAGGGGGTTGGTGCTGGACCTGTAGCTCCAGCCCCCTCTACTGGCAGGGGGTTGGTGCTGGACCTGTAGCTCCAGCCCCCCTCTACTGGCCGGGGGTTGGTGCTGGACCTGTAGCTCCAGCCCCCCCACCCCCCTTCAACTGGCAGGGGGTTGGTGTTGGACCTGTAGCTCCAGCCCCCCCCCCTCTACTGGCAGGGGGCTGGTGCTGGACCTGTAGCTCCAGCTTCCCCCTCTACTAGCAGGGGGTTGGTGCTGGACCTGTAGCTCCAGCCCCCATCTACTGGCAGTGGGGTTGGTGCTAGACCTGTAGCTCCACCCTCCCCTCTCTACTGGCAGGAGGTTGGTGCTGGACCTGTAGCTCCAGCCCAATTCTACTGGCAGGGGGTTGGTGCTGGACTTGTAGCTCCACCCTCCCCTCTCTACTGGTAGGGGGTTGGTGCTGGACCTGTAGCTCCAGCTTCCCCCCCCTCTCCTGGTTGGGCGTTGGTGCTGGACCTGTAGCTCCAGCCCCCCCCCCCCTCTACTAGCAGGGGGTTGGTGATGGATCTGTAGCTCCAGGCCCTCTCTACTGGCAGGGGGTTGGTGCTGGACCTGTAGCTCCAGCCCCCCTCTACTGGCAGGGGGTTGGTGCTGGACCTGTAGCTCCAGCCCACCTCTACTGGCAGGGGGTTTGTCCTGGACCTGTAGCTCCAGCCCCCCTCTACTGGCAAGGGGTTGGTGCTGGACCTGTAGCTCCAGCCCACCTCTACTGGCAGGGGGTTTGTCCTGGACCTGTAGCTCCAGCCCCCCTCTACTGGCAGGGGGTTGGTGCTGGACCTGTAGCTCCATCTCCCTTCTACTGGCAGGGGGGTAGGTGCTGGACCTGTAGCTCCAGCCCCCCTTTACTGGCAGGCGGTTGGTGATGGACCTGTAGCTCCAGCCCCCCCTCTACTGGCAGGGGGGTTGGTGTTGGACCAGTAGCTCCAGACCCCCCCCCCCAGTCTCTACTGCCAGGGGTGTGGTTCTGGGCCTGTAGCTCCAGCCCCACCTCTACTGGCATGGGGTTGGTGCTGGACCTGTAGCTCCAGCCCACCTCTACTGGCAGGGGGTTGAATCTGGACCTGTAGCTCCAGCCTCCCCCCCCTCTACTGGCAGGGGTTGTTTCTGGACCTGTACCTCCAGCCCCCCTCTACTGTCAGGGGGTTGGTGCTGGACCTGTAGCTCCAGCCCCCCCCCCTCTACTGGCAGGGGGGTTGGTGCTGAAAAAGTAGTCCCAACCCCCCCCCCACCTCAACTGGCAGGGGGTTGGTGCTGGACATGTAGCTCCAGCCCCCTACTCTACTGGCAGGGGGTTGGTGCTGGACCTGTAGCTCCAGCCCCCTTCTACTGGCAGGGGGTTGGTGCTGGACCTGTAGCTCCACCCTCCCCTCTCAACTGGCAAGGGGTTGGTGCTGGACCTGTAGCTCCAGCCCAATTCTACTGGCAGGGGGTTGGTGCTGGACCTGTAGCTCCAGCCCCCCCCCCCTCTACTGGCTAAGGGGTTGTTGCTGGACCTGTAGCTCCAGCCCCCCTCTACTGGTTGGGCGTTGGTGCTGGACCTGTAGCTCCAGCCCTCCCCCCCCCTCTACTGGCAGGGGGTTGGTGCTGGACCTGTAGCTCCAACACCCCCCCCCCCTCTAATAGCAGGGGGTAGGTGCTGAACCTGTCGTTCCAACCCCCCTCTACTGGCAGGGGGGGGTTGTTGCTGGACCTGTAGCTCCAGTCCCCGTCTACTGGCAGGGGGTTGGTGCAGGACTTGTAGCTCCAGCCCCCCCCCTCTACTGGCAGGGGGTTGGTGCTGGACCTGTAGCTCCAGCCCCCCCCTCTACTGGCAGGGGGTTGGTGCAGGACCTGTAGCTCCAGCCCCCTCTACTGGCAGGGGGGGGGGTTGGTGCTGGACCTGTTGCTCCAGCCCCCCTCTACTGGCAGGGTGGTTGGTGCTGGACCTGTAGCTCCAGCCTCCCCTCCACTGGCAGGGTGGTTGGTGCTGGACCTGTAGCTCCAGCCCCCTCTACTGGCAGCGCGTTGGTGCAGGACCTGTACCTCGAGCCCCCCTCTACTGGCAGGGGATGTTGGTGCTGGACCTGTAGCTTCAGCCCCCCCCCCTCTACTGGCAGGGAGTTGGTGCTGGACCTGTAGCTCCAGCCCCCCTCTAATAGCAGGGGGTTGGTGCTGAACCTGTTGTTCCAGCCCCCCTCTACTGGCAGGGGGTTGTTGCTGAACCTGTAGCTCCAGCCCCCCACTAACTTACAGGGGGTTGGTACTGGACCTGTATCTCCTGCCCCCCTTCTACTGGCAGGGGGTTAGTGATGGTCCTGTAGCTCCAGCCCCCTCTACTGACAGGGGGTTGGTACTGGACCTGTATCTCCAGCCCCCCTTCTACTGGCAGGGGGTTAGTGCTGGTCCTGTAGCTCTAGCCCCCTCTACTGACAGGGGGCTGGTGCTGGACCTGAAGCTCCAGCCCCCCCTCTACTGGCAGGGGTGGGGGGTTGGTGCTGGACCTGTATCTCCAGCCCCCCTCTACTGGCAGGGGGTTGGTGCTGGACCAGTAGCTCCAGCCCCCCTCTACTGGCAAAGGGTTGGTGCTGGACCTGTAGCTCCAGCCCCCCCCCCCTCTACTGGCAGGGGGTTGGTGCTGGACCTGTAGCTCCAGCCCCCCTCTACTGGCAGAGGGATGGTGTTGGACTTGTAGCTCCAGCCCCCCCTCTACTGGCAGACAGATGGTGCTGGACCTGTAGCTCCCCCCCTCCTTATACTGGCAGGGGGTTTGTGCTGGACCTGTAGCTCCAGCCCCCCCTACTGGCAGGGGGTTGGTGCTGGACCTGTAGCTCCAGCCACCACCTACTGGCAGGGGGTTGGTGCTGGACCTGTACCTCCAACCCTCTCCCCCCTACTGGCAGGGGGTTGGTGCTGGACCTGTAGCTCCAGCCCCCCCCCCCTCTACTGGCTAAGGGGTTGTTGCTGGACCTGTAGCTCCAGCCCCTCCCCCTCTACTGGCTAAGGGGTTGTTGCTGGACCTGTAGCTCCAGCCCCCCTCTACTGGTTGGGCGTTGGTGCTGGACCTGTAGCTCCAGCCCTCCCCCCCCTCTACTGGCAGGGGGTTGGTGCTGGACCTGTAGCTCCAACACCCCCCCCCCTCTAATAGCAGGGGGAAGGTGCTGAACCTGTCGTTCCAACCCCCCTCTATTGGCAGGGGGGGGTTGTTGCTGGACTTGTAGCTCCAGCCCCCCCTCTACTGGCAGGGGGTTGGTGCTGGACCTGTAGCTCCAGCCCCCCCCCCTCTACTGGCAGGGGGTTGGTGCAGGACCTGTAGCTCCAGCCCCCTCTACTGGCAGGGGGGGGTTGGTGCTGGACCTGTTGCTCCAGCCCCCCACCTCTACTGGCAGGGAGTTGGTGCTGGACCTGTAGCTCCAGCCCCCCCCTCTAATAGCAGGGGGTTGGTGCTGAACCTGTCGTTCCAGCCCCCCTCTAGTGGCAGGGGGTTGTTGCTGAACCTGTAGCTCCAGCCCCCCTCTTACTTACAGGGGGTTGGTACTGGACCTGTATCTCCTGCCCCCCTTCTACTGGCAGGGGGTTAGTGCTGGTCCTGTAGCTCCAGCCCCCTCTACTGACAGGGGGTTGGTACTGGACCTGTATCTCCAGCCCCCCTTCTACTGGCAGGGGGTTAGTGCTGGTCCTGTAGCTCTAGCCCCCTCTACGGACAGGGGGCTGGTGCTGGACCTGAAGCTCCAGCCCCCCCTCTACTGGCAGGGGTGGGGGGTTGGTGCTGGACCTGTATCTCCAGCCCCCCTCTACTGGCAGGGGGTTGGTGCTGGACCAGTAGCTCCAGCCCCCCTCTACTGGCAAAGGGTTGGTGCTGGACCTGTAGCTCCAGCCCCCCCCCCCTCTACTGGCAGGGGGTTGGTGCTGGACCTGTAGCTCCAGCCCCCCTCTACTGGCAGAGGGATGGTGTTGGACTTGTAGCTCCAGCCCCCCCTCTACTGGCAGACAGATGGTGCTGGACCTGTAGCTCCCCCCCCCCCTTATACTGGCAGGGGGTTTGTGCTGGACCTGTAGCTCCAGCCCCCCCTACTGGCAGGGGGTTGGTGCTGGACCTGTAGCTCCAGCCACCACCTACTGGCAGGGGGTTGGTGCTGGACCTGTACCTCCAACCCTCTCCCCCCTACTGGCAGGGGGTTGGTGCTGGACCTGTACCTCCAACCCTCTCCCCAATACTGGCAGGGGGTTGGTGCTGGACCTGTAGCTCCAACCCTCTCCCCCCTACTGGCAGGGGGTTGGTGGTGGACCTGTAGCTCCAGCCTCCCTCTACTGGCAAGGGGTTGGTGCTGGACCTGTAGCTCCAGCCCCCCCTCTACTGGCTGGGGGTTGGTGCTGGACCTGTAGCTCCAGCTCCCCTCTACTGGCAGGGGGTTGGTGCTGGACCCGTAGCTCCAGCCCTCTTCTTCAGCAGGAGGTTGGTGCTGGACCTGTAGCTCCAGCCCCCTCTACTGGCAGGGGGTTGAAGCTGGACCTGTAGCTCCAGCCCCCCCTCTACTGGCAGGGAGGGTTGGTGCTGGACCGATAGCTCCAGCCCTCTTCTATTGGCAGGGGGGGATGGGGGGGTTGGTGCTGGTGTAACACTGTAAAAGTGTTTGGGTTAGTTTATTTAAAATATATATAGTACATGAGTCACAGACAAGGATCTGAGAGGCGCCAGTTGTCTGCCTGAGATCTCACACCTCAAAGCGTTAATGACCCCAAGTGACCTGAGGTCAGATCATGAGAATTTCACCTTGCTTCCGCTAAGCGTATAATTGGAGCCGGGTAGCCTTCAAACAACCCCCTACTGGCAGGGGGTTGGTGCTGGACCTGTAGCTCCAGCCACCACCTACTGGCAGGGGGTTGGTGCTGGACCTGTACCTCCAACCCTCTCCCCCCTACTGGCAGGGGGTTGGTGCTGGACCTGTACCTCCAACCCTCTCCCCAATACTGGCAGGGGGTTGGTGCTGGACCTGTAGCTCCAACCCTCTCCCCCCTACTGGCAGGGGGTTGGTGGTGGACCTGTAGCTCCAGCCTCCCTCTACTGGCAAGGGGTTGGTGCTGGACCTGTAGCTCCAGCCCCCCCTCTACTGGCTGGGGGTTGGTGCTGGACCTGTAGCTCCAGCTCCCCTCTACTGGCAGGGGGTTGGTGCTGGACCCGTAGCTCCAGCCCTCTTCTTCAGCAGGAGGTTGGTGCTGGACCTGTAGCTCCAGCCCCCTCTACTGGCAGGGGGTTGAAGCTGGACCTGTAGCTCCAGCCCCCCCTCTACTGGCAGGGAGGGTTGGTGCTGGACCGATAGCTCCAGCCCTCTTCTATTGGCAGGGGGGGATGGGGGGGTTGGTGCTGGTGTAACACTGTAAAAGTGTTTGGGTTAGTTTATTTAAAATATATATAGTACATGAGTCACAGACAAGGATCTGAGAGGCGCCAGTTGTCTGCCTGAGATCTCACACCTCAAAGCGTTAATGACCCCAAGTGACCTGAGGTCAGATCATGAGAATTTCACCTTGCTTCCGCTAAGCGTATAATTGGAGCCGGGTAGCCTTCAAACATGCCGACGTTTAAGGAGTGGCTTGGTAGAGTGCCGGAGGCTATCTATTGGTGGGCGGAGTTAGTACTAGGGTCCCCAATATATACTGAGGGAGCATAGAGCATAAGGATTAACGAGACAGAACAGCACACGAGCCAGGAGAGCTGAGACGACGTCCCTAGCAGGGAGGCTGTCGGCCGGCAGGGGCGAGACAGTCTCTGTCAAGCTACAGACCCCCCCCCCCCCCCCTCTCTATTCAACTTAGACTCAGTCCTCGGTGAGTGAACAGTAAGGTGACTTGGTCGTGTTTACATATGTTGTGTGATGATCAGGGGCAGTCAAGTTGTAGGGTTCTCGAATTCTTGGATGATGACTCACTTTGAATATTAATCGTTAACATTTTACTTGGATTGCTTAAGTTATGATACTTATCATGAAAAATATAATTGTTGAATTTATTATTTAAATGGTCTTTCACTGTGTTCCCTAGAGAATTGAGTTGAGGTGAGAAAGCCTCGGTGGTTACTAGATTCAAGATATTAATGAGTACATGTTTGGAGTTGATACATGGTAATAACATCTTTTGAGAATATTTTGTGATACAGGCAAGTTCCATTCCTTGTCTTGTATGTAATGATCATGAATGGATGGTGGCAGCATTTCGTCTTCTACTATCTACTCTTCTACTTCTATCTACTCTTCTACTTCTACCTATCTACTCCTCTCCCTCCACCCCTCTCTAAACTCTCACTTTCAACTAATGACCCTCCTCGCTCCTCCCACCTCTCTACCTCTCACCCCAAACCCTCACTAATTACTTCACTTTTCATTTCTTTCCTTTCGTTTCCTCTTATACGTTTGTGGCAATGATTATGTATTCTAGAGTTCTCTCTAGAGTTTCGGGTAACTGATCAAGTGACGGCGCCTTGTAGTCTTAGCTCCTAGGTAGTCGATACCTAGGTTACAAGGTGTTGAACGAGAGAGGCTGCCTTAGGAACTCTGGGAGTGCTCTAGAATAGTTAGCTAACTGAGGACGGGATAACGGACTAGAGAGAGCTGTTTCCCCCGGCCTCGTTAGTTAACTGGGGGGGGTGGAATAATGGACAAGATAGAGCTATTTCCCCCACCCCTCGTTACAATGTTGGCAGCGGTGTTGAACAATGTTGTAGGTAGTTGGTGTTCTTTTAACATTGTTCAGTCCCACGTGTCTTTTGCCGCTCAGGCGCTATCAGGGAGATCTTGACAGGTGTTTACTTTCGCGATTTAGCGAGTTTTCAGGTTAGGAGATTGTGATTCTCTAGTGTTGTGGTTTAGTGATTTTGTGAGTTTTGTGGTATTCAGGGAATGTTCACCAGAACTTGCGTGTGTAGTGATTTATGTTAGTAATAAGATTTGGCGATTTGGGAACTTAGCGGTGTTGGTAGTGCAGGTCAGCTGAGTGTGACAGGTGACCTCGCATGTCCCACGGGGACACCCAGCCACCGCTGGTCTCCAGGTCAGTGGGGAGTGGCAGGTGTAGTTCTTAAGTAGTTTAAGTGTGGTTCTGCTCAGATTATTGCGATCGACTGTTTTACTCCATTTGAACGCAATAACCCGAGGTGTACTGGTCTTGTACAGCATGCTAGGGGGAGGCTTAGTATGTCAGTAGACTTCACGTTGGGGACGCTCGACGTTAGATAGTCTGGTCACAGGGGTGGCAACAGTTTGGAGTTGTTTACCGGCGGAGATGCTAGGGAGACACTCTGGGTCACGTAGGTGGCTGTAGGTTAAGGGTGGGAGTAATGGTTAATTAAGTACTTAAGATTAAGAACGGTACAGTTAAGTTTAGGCTAGTGTTTTGTCTATTAGTGTTGATTTTTTTTTGTGACAAGTTAAAAGGAGTGACGACCTTATTCTCTCTTCTCTAACTTTACTCTGTTACTGTTTTATGTTCCACCAAGTCAATATCATTCAGAGTTAATTGGATTATTAAAAAAAAAAAAAAAATTAAGTGTAGTTGTTGCCAGGAGGAGAGCTTATAATTGGACTGTGTGAACCCTATACAAACTACAGGGTCACACAACAAGATGGAACACGGGTATTGTCGCCTTTCTGTTCACCCACAGGTGGGAGCCAGAAGAGAGGAGAGACGCACATACAAAAGAGGGAGACGGCTGCTGTGTACCATACTCACGGGCGTTTATCACCACCACCACGACCAGCCCACTACCTGGAGGTCATGGTTCCACCACCACCACCACCACCCCGGGGGACCCCAAGATGCAGTCCTCTCGGTCGGTCAACATTGGTCTACCCAGTGGACCCCAAGACGGGCGGACCCCAGTGGACCCCAGGACGGACGGACCCCAGCGGACCCCAAGACGGACGGACCCCCAGTGGACCCCAGGTCGTTCTGCAGACGACCCCAGACGACCCAGTAAAGATGGAAGAGGAGCAACAACGACTCCAGTCTGTCCCACCAACATCGGTCTACCCAGGATGGACCCCAGGACGGACGGACCCCAATGGACCCCAGGTCGCTTGTCAAAGACCCATGGGAGGAGGAAGAGAGAAGAAAGAAGAGAGAAGAAAGAAGAGAGAAGAAGGTAGAGAGAAGAAAGAAGAGAAGATAAGACAAGCTGAGTGAGACATGATACCTAGTGTCCCTTGCTGGTGTCAGCATCATTGCATGGAGCGTAATTGCAAGACAGGATCGTTTGCCTTGACTGGCCGCCCCTCCTACAAGCATGTTGCTCTGTTGAGTGATTCTTCCTGTGTCGTGCGGACTTGATGTGGCTGTCAGAAGTAGCTCTCTGAAGGAGGCGTGCTGGAGCAACAGGGAGGAAGAAGAGTAGGATGGGATTTCTACTGTTGGCAACTATATGAAGGTCTCGAAACTTGTAGTCCCTATAGCTGTGAAGAACCCCAATATACGTCTCTCATGGTGACTGACGTAGGGCCAATTACAGATCAGCTGGGACAACCGAATTCCACGGTCCTGTGCGCAGTTCAAGTAGTAACGGCTTTCGGGTTGACCAAGGGTTGTTGTGCGTTAACGACGGAGAAGCGACGGAGGCAGTTGTGTTGAAGAAATGTGGTACAGGATTATCTACAAGACCAAGCAGTGACGTCGCCCAGCCAGAGACAATGGACGTCTGTCCACATATTTCATTTTTAGAGTAGGATGATGTATATTTGTTTAGCTAGGATGTATTTTTTTTTTCGTTAATAAAGTTGTTGCACACAGCTAGCTTGCTTTAGCAGTGTTGCAAAAACTTTATTTCGGGGAGAAGGGGAGATGTAACACTGTAAAAGTGTTTGGGTTAGTTTATTTAAAATATATATAGTACATGAGTCACAGACAAGGATCTGAGAGGCGCCAGTTGTCTGCCTGAGATCTCACACCTCAAAGCGTTAATGACCCCAAGTGACCTGAGGTCAGATCATGAGAATTTCACCTTGCTTCCGCTAAGCGTATAATTGGAGCCGGGTAGCCTTCAAACATGCCGACGTTTAAGGAGTGGCTTGGTAGAGTGCCGGAGGCTATCTATTGGTGGGCGGAGTTAGTACTAGGGTCCCCAATATATACTGAGGGAGCATAGAGCATAAGGATTAACGAGACAGAACAGCACACGAGCCAGGAGAGCTGAGACGACGTCCCTAGCAGGGAGGCTGTCGGCCGGCAGGGGCGAGACAGTCTCTGTCAAGCTACAGACCCCCCCCCCCCCTCTCTATTCAACTTAGACTCAGTCCTCGGTGAGTGAACAGTAAGGTGACTTGGTCGTGTTTACATATGTTGTGTGATGATCAGGGGCAGTCAAGTTGTAGGGTTCTCGAATTCTTGGATGATGACTCACTTTGAATATTAATCGTTAACATTTTACTTGGATTGCTTAAGTTATGATACTTATCATGAAAAATATAATTGTTGAATTTATTATTTAAATGGTCTTTCACTGTGTTCCCTAGAGAATTGAGTTGAGGTGAGAAAGCCTCGGTGGTTACTAGATTCAAGATATTAATGAGTACATGTTTGGAGTTGATACATGGTAATAACATCTTTTGAGAATATTTTGTGATACAGGCAAGTTCCATTCCTTGTCTTGTATGTAATGATCATGAATGGATGGTGGCAGCATTTCGTCTTCTACTATCTACTCTTCTACTTCTATCTACTCTTCTACTTCTACCTATCTACTCCTCTCCCTCCACCCCTCTCTAAACTCTCACTTTCAACTAATGACCCTCCTCGCTCCTCCCACCTCTCTACCTCTCACCCCAAACCCTCACTAATTACTTCACTTTTCATTTCTTTCCTTTCGTTTCCTCTTATACGTTTGTGGCAATGATTATGTATTCTAGAGTTCTCTCTAGAGTTTCGGGTAACTGATCAAGTGACGGCGCCTTGTAGTCTTAGCTCCTAGGTAGTCGATACCTAGGTTACAAGGTGTTGAACGAGAGAGGCTGCCTTAGGAACTCTGGGAGTGCTCTAGAATAGTTAGCTAACTGAGGACGGGATAACGGACTAGAGAGAGCTGTTTCCCCCGGCCTCGTTAGTTAACTGGGGGGGGTGGAATAATGGACAAGATAGAGCTATTTCCCCCACCCCTCGTTACAATGTTGGCAGCGGTGTTGAACAATGTTGTAGGTAGTTGGTGTTCTTTTAACATTGTTCAGTCCCACGTGTCTTTTGCCGCTCAGGCGCTATCAGGGAGATCTTGACAGGTGTTTACTTTCGCGATTTAGCGAGTTTTCAGGTTAGGAGATTGTGATTCTCTAGTGTTGTGGTTTAGTGATTTTGTGAGTTTTGTGGTATTCAGGGAATGTTCACCAGAACTTGCGTGTGTAGTGATTTATGTTAGTAATAAGATTTGGCGATTTGGGAACTTAGCGGTGTTGGTAGTGCAGGTCAGCTGAGTGTGACAGGTGACCTCGCATGTCCCACGGGGACACCCAGCCACCGCTGGTCTCCAGGTCAGTGGGGAGTGGCAGGTGTAGTTCTTAAGTAGTTTAAGTGTGGTTCTGCTCAGATTATTGCGATCGACTGTTTTACTCCATTTGAACGCAATAACCCGAGGTGTACTGGTCTTGTACAGCATGCTAGGGGGAGGCTTAGTATGTCAGTAGACTTCACGTTGGGGACGCTCGACGTTAGATAGTCTGGTCACAGGGGTGGCAACAGTTTGGAGTTGTTTACCGGCGGAGATGCTAGGGAGACACTCTGGGTCACGTAGGTGGCTGTAGGTTAAGGGTGGGAGTAATGGTTAATTAAGTACTTAAGATTAAGAACGGTACAGTTAAGTTTAGGCTAGTGTTTTGTCTATTAGTGTTGATTTTTTTTTGTGACAAGTTAAAAGGAGTGACGACCTTATTCTCTCTTCTCTAACTTTACTCTGTTACTGTTTTATGTTCCACCAAGTCAATATCATTCAGAGTTAATTGGATTATTAAAAAAAAAAAAAAAATTAAGTGTAGTTGTTGCCAGGAGGAGAGCTTATAATTGGACTGTGTGAACCCTATACAAACTACAGGGTCACACAACAAGATGGAACACGGGTATTGTCGCCTTTCTGTTCACCCACAGGTGGGAGCCAGAAGAGAGGAGAGACGCACATACAAAAGAGGGAGACGGCTGCTGTGTACCATACTCACGGGCGTTTATCACCACCACCACGACCAGCCCACTACCTGGAGGTCATGGTTCCACCACCACCACCACCACCCCGGGGGACCCCAAGATGCAGTCCTCTCGGTCGGTCAACATTGGTCTACCCAGTGGACCCCAAGACGGGCGGACCCCAGTGGACCCCAGGACGGACGGACCCCAGCGGACCCCAAGACGGACGGACCCCCAGTGGACCCCAGGTCGTTCTGCAGACGACCCCAGACGACCCAGTAAAGATGGAAGAGGAGCAACAACGACTCCAGTCTGTCCCACCAACATCGGTCTACCCAGGATGGACCCCAGGACGGACGGACCCCAATGGACCCCAGGTCGCTTGTCAAAGACCCATGGGAGGAGGAAGAGAGAAGAAAGAAGAGAGAAGAAAGAAGAGAGAAGAAGGTAGAGAGAAGAAAGAAGAGAAGATAAGACAAGCTGAGTGAGACATGATACCTAGTGTCCCTTGCTGGTGTCAGCATCATTGCATGGAGCGTAATTGCAAGACAGGATCGTTTGCCTTGACTGGCCGCCCCTCCTACAAGCATGTTGCTCTGTTGAGTGATTCTTCCTGTGTCGTGCGGACTTGATGTGGCTGTCAGAAGTAGCTCTCTGAAGGAGGCGTGCTGGAGCAACAGGGAGGAAGAAGAGTAGGATGGGATTTCTACTGTTGGCAACTATATGAAGGTCTCGAAACTTGTAGTCCCTATAGCTGTGAAGAACCCCAATATACGTCTCTCATGGTGACTGACGTAGGGCCAATTACAGATCAGCTGGGACAACCGAATTCCACGGTCCTGTGCGCAGTTCAAGTAGTAACGGCTTTCGGGTTGACCAAGGGTTGTTGTGCGTTAACGACGGAGAAGCGACGGAGGCAGTTGTGTTGAAGAAATGTGGTACAGGATTATCTACAAGACCAAGCAGTGACGTCGCCCAGCCAGAGACAATGGACGTCTGTCCACATATTTCATTTTTAGAGTAGGATGATGTATATTTGTTTAGCTAGGATGTATTTTTTTTTTCGTTAATAAAGTTGTTGCACACAGCTAGCTTGCTTTAGCAGTGTTGCAAAAACTTTATTTCGGGGAGAAGGGGAGATGTAACACTGTAAAAGTGTTTGGGTTAGTTTATTTAAAATATATATAGTACATGAGTCACAGACAAGGATCTGAGAGGCGCCAGTTGTCTGCCTGAGATCTCACACCTCAAAGCGTTAATGACCCCAAGTGACCTGAGGTCAGATCATGAGAATTTCACCTTGCTTCCGCTAAGCGTATAATTGGAGCCGGGTAGCCTTCAAACATGCCGACGTTTAAGGAGTGGCTTGGTAGAGTGCCGGAGGCTATCTATTGGTGGGCGGAGTTAGTACTAGGGTCCCCAATATATACTGAGGGAGCATAGAGCATAAGGATTAACGAGACAGAACAGCACACGAGCCAGGAGAGCTGAGACGACGTCCCTAGCAGGGAGGCTGTCGGCCGGCAGGGGCGAGACAGTCTCTGTCAAGCTACAGACCCCCCCCCCCCTCTCTATTCAACTTAGACTCAGTCCTCGGTGAGTGAACAGTAAGGTGACTTGGTCGTGTTTACATATGTTGTGTGATGATCAGGGGCAGTCAAGTTGTAGGGTTCTCGAATTCTTGGATGATGACTCACTTTGAATATTAATCGTTAACATTTTACTTGGATTGCTTAAGTTATGATACTTATCATGAAAAATATAATTGTTGAATTTATTATTTAAATGGTCTTTCACTGTGTTCCCTAGAGAATTGAGTTGAGGTGAGAAAGCCTCGGTGGTTACTAGATTCAAGATATTAATGAGTACATGTTTGGAGTTGATACATGGTAATAACATCTTTTGAGAATATTTTGTGATACAGGCAAGTTCCATTCCTTGTCTTGTATGTAATGATCATGAATGGATGGTGGCAGCATTTCGTCTTCTACTATCTACTCTTCTACTTCTATCTACTCTTCTACTTCTACCTATCTACACCTCTCCCTCCACCCATCTCTAAACTCTCACTTTCAACTAATGACCCTCCTCGCTCCTCCCACCTCCCTACCTCTTACCCCAAACCCTCACTAATTACTTCACTATTCATTTCTTTCCTTTCGTTTCCTCTTATACGTTTGTGGCAATGATTCTGTATTCTAGAGTTCTCTCTAGAGTTTCGGGTAACTGATCAAGTGACGGCGCCTTGTAGTCTTAGCACCTAGGTAGTCGAATACCTAGGTTACAAGGTGTTGAACGAGAGAGGTTGCCTTAGGAACTCTGGAGGGTGCTCTAGAATAGTTAGCTAACTGAGGACGGGATAACGGACTAGAGAGAGCTGTTTCCCCCGGCCTCGTTAGTTAACTGGGGGGTGGAATAATGGACAAGATAGAGCTATTTCCCCCACCCCCCGTTACACTGGACCTGTAACTCCAGCCCCCCTCTACTGGCAGGTGGTTGGTGCTGGACATGTAGCTCCAGCCCTCCTCTACTGGCAGGGCGTTGGGGCTGGACCTGTAGCTCCAGCCCCCCTTCTACTGGCAGGGGGGGGGGGGGTTGGTGCTGGACCTGTAGCTCCAGCCCCCTTCTCCTGGCAGGGGGTTGGTGCTGGACCTGTAGCTCCAGCCCCCCTCTACTGGCAGGGGGTTGGTGCTGGTCCTGTAGCTCCAGCCCCCTCTACTGACAGGGGATTGGTACTGGACCTGTATCTCCAGCCCCCCTTCTACTGGCAGGGGGTTGGTGCTGGACCTGTAGCTCCAGCCCCCCCTCTACTGGCAGGGGGTTGGTGCTGGACCTGCAGCTCCAGCCCCCCTCTACTGGCAGGGGGTTGGTGCTGGACCTGTAGCTCCAGCCCACCTCTACTGGCAGGGGGTTGGTGCTGGACCTGTAGCTTCAGCCCCCTTCTCCTGGCAGGGGGTTGGTGCTGGACCTGTAGCTCCAGGCCCCTTCTCCTGGCAGGGGGTTGGTGCTGGATTTGTAGCTCCATCCCCCCTCTACTGGCAGGGGGTTGGCGCTGGGCCTGTAGCTCCAGCCCCCCCTCTAATAGCAGGCGGTTGGTGCTGAACCTGTCGTTCCAGCCCCCCTCTACTGGCAGGGGGTTGTTGCTGAACCTGTAGCTCCAGCCCCCCTTCTACTGGCAGGGGGTTGGTGCTGGACCTGTAGCTCCAGCCCCCTTCTCCTGGCAGGGGGTTAGTGCTGGTCCTGTAGCTCCAGCCCCCTCTACTGACAGGGGGTTGGTACTGGACCTGTATCTCCAGCCCCCCTTCTACTGGCAGGGGGTTGGTGCTGGACCTGTAGCTCCAGCCCCCCCTCTACTGGCAGGGGGTTGGTGCTGGACCTGCAGCTCCAGCCCCCCTCTACTGGCAGGGGGTTAGTGCTGGACCTGTAGCTCCAGCCCACCTCTACTGGCAGGGGGTTGGTGCTGGACCTGTAGCTTCAGCCCCGTTCTCCTGGCAGGGGGTTGGTGCTGGACCTGTAGCTCCAGGCTCCTTCTCCTGGCAGGGGGTTGGTGCTGGATTTGTAGCTCCATCCCCCCTCTACTGGCAGGGGGTTGGCGCTGGGCCTGTAGCTCCAGCCCCCCCTCTAATAGCAGGCGGTTGGTGCTGAACCTGTCGTTCCAGCCCCCCTCTACTGGCAGGGGGTTGTTGCTGAACCTGTAGCTCCAGCCCCCTTCTACTTACAGGGGGTTGGTACTGGACCTGTATCTCCTGCCCCCCTTCTACTGGCAGGGGGTTAGTGCTGGTCCTGTAGCTCCAGCCCCCTCTACTGACAGGGGGTTGGTACTGGACCTGTATCTCCAGCCCCCCTTCTACTGGCAGGGGGTTAGTGCTGGTCCTGTAGCTCTAGCCCCCTCTACTGACAGGGGGCTGGTGCTGGACCTGAAGCTCCAGCCCCCCCTCTACTGGCAGGGGTGGGGGGTTGGTGCTGGACCTGTAGCTCCAGCCCCCCTCTACTGGCAGGGGGTTGGTGTTGGACCTGTAGCTCCAGCCCCCCTCTACTGGCAGAGGGTTGGTGCTGGACCTGTAGCTCCAGCCTCCCTCTAATAGCAGAGGTTGGTGCTGGACTTGTAGCTCCAGTCCCCCTCTACTGGCAGACAGATGGTGCTGGACCTGTAGCTCCCCCCCCCCTATACTGGCAGGGGGTTTGTGCTGGACCTGTAGCTCCAGCCCCCCCCTACTGGCAGGGGGTTGGTGCTGGACCTGTAGCTCCAGCCTCCCTCTACTGGCAAGGGGTTGGTGCTGGACCTGTAGCTCCAGCCCCCCTCTACTGGCAGGGGGGGGGGGTGCTGGACCTGTAGCTCCAGCCCCCTTCTCCTGGCAGGGGGTTGGTGCTGGACCTGTAGCTCCAGCCCCCCTTCTACTGGCAGGGGGGGGGGGGGTTGGTGCTGGACCTGTAGCTCCAGCCCCCCTCTACTGGCAGGGGGTTGGTGCTGGACCTGTAGCTCCAGCCTCCCTCTACTGTCAGGGGGGTTGGTGCCGAACCTGTAGCTCTAGCCCCCCTCTACTGGCAGGGGGTTGGTGCTGGACCTGTAGCTCCAGCCCCCCTCTACTGGCAGGGGGGTGGTGCTGGACATGTAGCTCCAGCCCCCCTCTACTGGCAGGGGGTTGGTGCTGGACCTGTAGCTCCAGCCTCCCTCTACTGGCAGGGGGTTGGTGCTGGCATTGTTTGGGAGTTTGTTGGCATTTTCACTGCTTCAGTCTCTTCGAACCCATCAGTGGTCTGTTTTGGTTCACTGTCTTCCTGGATGCTTTCCCGGTAGGTTGGTGGAGTGTCACCTGCCCTTTGTGCCTCTGTGAGGGGGGGGCAGGATCCCGGGTTCAATAGAGGATCACAGGCTTAATCATCATGGAGAACAGAAAAGGTTCCCATGTTTCCTTTCACCTGATCTGTTTATCTGTTCACTTACCAGAATATATTTATCCAGGAGTTAGACAAATATTTTAGATCGTATTGTGGATTGTATGTTAAGGAAATTCAGTAGTAGAACTTGGGGAACCTCGGTAAACCTAAGAACAAACTTTCTCTTCTCAAAACGCAATTCATTATCTTGAGATATGACCTATGAGAGAAAATAAAAAACTTACTGTTAATTGCTTCTGGGGGATCTCTCCAGTGATTTCCTGAACTTTTTTCATGATGCTGGTGGCTGTGTCTCCCAGGTATACGGGTTCAGCTGTGGCACCTGTCTCTGTGGTCATCATCTCCAGGGCCTCCCTGATGGTCTCCTGCACCTGTCATTACCAACACAAACATTAATGGTGGAGGCTGAGTCTCCCAGGTGTATGGGGTCAGCTGTGGCACCTGTCTCTGTGGTCGTTATCTCCAGGGCCTCCCTGATGGTCTCCTGCACCTGTCATTACCAACACAATAATGGTGGAGGCCGAGTCTCCCAGGTGTACGGGGTCAGCTGTGGCACCTGTCTCTGTGGTCATCATCTCCAGGGCCTCCCTGATGGTCTCCTGCACCTGTCATTACCAACACAAACATTAATGGTGGAGGCTGAGTCTCCCAGGTGTACGGGGTCAGCTATGGCACCTGTCTCTGTGGTCATCATCTCCAGGGCCTCCCTGATGGTCTCCTGCACCTGTCATTACCAACACAAACATTAATGGTGGAACCTGGACTATAATGAAGTGTCAGGCTCTGAGTAAAGTAACTGGACTATAATGAAGCATCAGGCTCTGAGTAAAGTAACTGGACTATAATGAAGCATCAGGCTCTGAGTAAAGTAACTGGAAAATATAAGTAATGTTGTTTCTCGACACTGACCACAGTGAAGAGAAACACCAAGATGACAGTTAACTTTAGTAATAACAACGTTTCAGGTATTAGAGCAAAAAAACAGCGTTGAATGTAATGAAACACCATTTTCTGGGCGAGTCCCGGAGGCTCCCCACAGATATCCAAGCTGATATGGATATATTAGCTTTCTGGCATCAATGTGCATGGAGTTCTTGTCTACCGGGATCCACGAGCCAGAACATGGCCCCCTCGGAGAGGCACGAGGAGCAATGGCGTATAGAAATGCACATGTGATTTGGAGCAATCTATATCTGCCATCGACTGGGACAGGCACCCAGAGAGGCAAGCGCCCCAAAACAAACCCCTATTCTGGTTAAAAACAACGAAATTAGACAAGCGAGTGGACAGAACCCCCCACCCCCAAATGAAAACGAGCAAACAAGCATGACGTCACACGAGCCACATTGCATGTCTACACAGATCCCCCCTCCCCAAGAGGGGGAAGAGGAAGCCCCAGACACCCACACCGGCAATCCACCCTAAAGTTCTGGGGCTGGATGTTAAAATACACAAAAATTGCCAACCGGAAAAAGGGAGGGTTGCCGGGGAGCCTCTGGGACTCACCCAGAAAATGGTGTTTCATTACATTCAACACTGATGTTCTGAGGGGTAGCCCCTACGGCTCCCCGGAGCTACTTCACCAACGACTAAAAAGAAAGAAGGGGGACTTACCCGGGATACCTGCTTGATGGGGTTCTGGGAATAGTTCTACTCCCCAAGCCCGGCGTGCTTGGGGAGGAGCCCGGCGTGCTTGGGGAGGAGCCCGGCGTGCTTGGGGAGGAGCCCGGCGTGCTTGGGGAGGAGCCCGGCGTGCTTGGGGAGGAGCCCGGCGTGCTTGGGGAGGAGCCCGGCGTGCTTGGGGAGGAGCCCGGCGTGCTTGGGGAGGAGCCCGGCGTGCTTGGGGAGGAGCCCGGCGTGCTTGGGGAGGAGCCCGGCGTGCTTGGGGAGGAGCCCGGCGTGCTTGGGGAGGAGCCCGGCGTGCTTGGGGAGGAGCCCGGCGTGCTTGGGGAGGAGAACTATTTGACTTGTGAGAGCATGGTCCACTAGGCTGTTGCTTGGAGGCGGTCAGTGTTCCACATCTCAACTCGAAGTTGAGACAGGCTGCAGCCACCGACCCAAAGCGACACAGGCCCAACTAGGCCCAGGAACGTTAACGAGGTAGCATGCAGCCAGGACCCTGTTCAACCGCCAAAAACCCAGTGTCCTAATGTCAGTCCAGGACATGTTACCAAAGACGGCACCAAGAGCAGCAAATTTACAAACGTCATGGACACAGGGATAAACCGCAGACTAGCTAGACTTAATAACCCTGTGGATGACCTGAGAGACCTGTACCCAAAAACAGGGAAGAGGGGAAATCGGATGAACCCAAAACGCATCCCCGGACTCAGAAGCTGTGGCATGCGAATAACGGCAGAGGGCCGCAACTGGACACAACACATGATGCACCCCTGGCCTGATCAACCAAGCATCAACAACCCAAGGACCCCGTTCGGAAACCAGCAATCTCATTCTTCGCCAGAAAAAAGGAGATGGTTGAATACGAACAAACTTATCACCACGACGATAAGAGCAGAAACCCCTGTGCTGGAGAAGAGCATTGAGCTCCATAGCCCGACCCGCAGATGCCAATGCCAAAAGGAAAAAGAGCCTTAGAAAAACAATCCTGAACCGAAGGAGCCACAACAAACCGAGATGATAGATAGGAGAGCACTCTGTCCAAAGACCAGGACATCCCATGGAAGAGCAGGAGCGAAAAGGCACTCATTAAGGTGCTCAAAATCGCCCTCAAGTAAACCAGGACCACAGTCAACGCCTTGTGCCACCCAAGCCTGTGGGTATGACAGAAGGAGTCCCAAGCATCCAGCGAGAACAAAGGGCAGTCTGCAAGCCAGGACGAACCCGGAACCTCACATCGAATCCAGTATGGAGACGAAGAACCAGACCTGAAGGAAGACGGATCCATTATATAGGCATTTTCCGGGTCGCGCAGGAGGCAAGCCGAAATGCCCGCCCACACCTCAGTAGGTGAGGCGTGGGAAGCCGAAAACCTCCGGAAGGATGGAACCGAAGGATCCACAGGCACACGGAACCGAACCCCGGAGGAGCTGAACCCAAATCCAACTCATAAGCAGCGGGGAAAGGGGGGGGGGGAAGGAAACCCACACATACCTGTAACAGTAAGCCCAGGCCGGAGGGTCAGAAAACCCAGGCGGGGTCCAACAAAGCCCAATGACCTCAAATCAGCTCTTCCCCAACCCCGGGAACCTCCTCCACATCAGGCCCTGAGGGGGCGAGTTGTCCTCCAAAGCCTCGGCCTCACAAGAAAAACTTGAGGCTGAAATAGCAGGAAGAAAGCGAGCCCACTGGTCAGACCCCGGAGCTACGGCTGGAGAAACAAACTCGAATGCCTCCATAGCCACCCCAGAAGGGGCAACCCCCGAAACTGCCAGTCTCAGAAACCTCTAAATCCTGTCCCGACCCCGAAGACCCCAGGCCCTGAGGGGGCAGACACTTAGGAGCTGTAAATGGATTATTAGGGGGGGGGCACAAATGAACCACAGCAGGGGACGAACGAGGGGGTGCGGACTGAACCAAGGCCGACGCGACCAACACCCCCAAAGTCCGGGTCCCTATAAGCAAAATGGGGCAGCCTCAGAGTATCCGGGGAAGCAACCAACCTAGCGCGTTGCAACAACCTAAACCTATCCTGCAAAGCGTGAGCCGCCTGCACTCAAATAATGTCATCAGCAGATGGGATGAATTGAGTCACAAACAAGCAACAAAGCTTGCAGGACTCGGGGCCAAATGTCTCACCGACCCAACAGGCAACACGACGGAGGAAAAAACAATGAGTGTTGCCCTGCGACAAGTGGACAGAGCAAACCTCAAACTCACACAAAGCGAGAGGGGACTCAGGGGTCTCATCCATTGGACCCCGAGTGCCCCAGCGGGGGTTTCCCAGGGGCCCCTAGACTGGGTCTGCTAAGGGTAATCCCCAGGCAGGGTACTGCTAACCGGCATCTAAGCTACCAATCAACACTGCTAATGATGAACCCCCGGGACATTTCCACTCACGAGGGCAAAGCAGGGGGAGTAACACAAAACAAAAACAACCCTAATATAAAGGAGGGGGCACACCAAGGCAGACCCCCCCCCCCCCAGGCAAAAAGAAAAGAAAAACCTCGCAAGAGGACATCGTACCTAGAGGAAACCGAGCCGGCCGCTGTTATAGGTGAAAACTAGCTGTGCAGTACCCCTCACCCCTACCAGCGCAAAAAATACCACTTACCTCAAAACAAACAAGGGTGGAAACCCCCAAAACACTCGGGGAGGTTAATTGCCAAGCAGCAAAACACCAACAGAGGTAAGACAGAGGTGACTTGTGGAAGAGAACCCCAAGCCCCTAGGGCAGTACTTACAGGGCACTCAGGGAAGGTGACCCTAAGCACATGCAGCCCGAGTACCTGTGAATATTACTCCCAGCTTGCACCCCACCGTAAGAGCATTACTGAAACAGAGGACAACACAACAACAGGCCAGAGCTGTAGCCACACGACCATGCTGTATCCCATCAGCCGAAGAACTGAAGGAGTGGATCGCGGGCATAGGGGTCTGGGGCTCACCATTCCCCCTCCCGAAGAGGAGACAGTTAGCGGATCGTGTGACGTCATGCTTGTTTGCTCGTTTTCATTTTGGGAGTTCTGTCCACTCGTTTGTCTATTTTTGCTGTTTTTAACCAGAACAGGGGTTTGTTTTGGGGCGCTTACCTTTCTGGATGCCAGTCCCGGTCGATGGCAAATATAAAATGCTCCAAATCACATGTGCATTTATATAGGCCATTGCTCTTCGTGCCTCCCTGGGAGGGCCAGGTTCTGGCTCATGGTCCCTGGTAGGCCTAGAACTCCACCCACATTGATTGATGCCAAAGTTAGGAAGGAATATCCATATCAGCCTGGATAGTTCCGGGGAGCCGTAGGGGCTCCCCTTCCCTCCCCAGAAAACCCACAAGAACACACAACATAACCCGGGGAGGGGGTAGACACCAAATCCAATTCGTACGAGGAAGGAGAGAAGGAGAACCCCACTTGCAGGCGATGAGTCACAATAACGTGGCTGAAGTATGTTGACCAGACCACACACTAGAAATTGAAGGGACGACGACGTTTCGGTCCGTCCTGGACCATTTATTGCCTGGCCTATTTATTGCCTGTCCCTACCTCCTCATCACAATCGACTTGAGAATGGTCCAGGACGGACCGAAACGTCGTCGTCCCTTCAATTTCTAGTGTGTGGTCTGGTCAAGAGAACCCCACTCCTTGCAACACCAAGCCCCGCTCCGAGGGTACAAAAATTCAGGTGGAGTCCAACGGGGCCCAAGGCTCCCAAGTCAACCCCCACCCCATTCAGGAACCTCACTCCGAGAACCTGGAGCCAAGCCGTTTTGCAAACTCCTCGCTTCTAAGAGAAAAGACAGGAGCCACCGAAAGAACAGGATCGAAAGGGGCCCACTGGTCAGACCCACAAGCTTAGGCCAGAAGACCAGGCTCAAATGGATCCGCCACCACCCCGGAAGGGGACTTCCCCAAAACGGCCCGAGTCTCAACACCAATTAGACCCTGCCCTGACTCCGAAACCCTGAGACGTTTTGGAGCCGGAAGCAAGGGACCGGACACTCCACAGAAGGGGGGAAGGACAAGGAGGGGGAATGGAACCAAAGTCGAAGTGACTCCCACCCCAAGTCCGGGTCACTAAAACCAAAACAGACCAGTCTCGGGGCATCCGGGGAAGCAACTAACCTATTGCATTGCAGCAGCCTAAACCTAGCATGCAAAACAGCTGCTGCTTGCACCCTCATATCATGATCAGTGGCATGGGTGAACTGGAAAATGTACCAACAACAAACGTCACATGACTCCGGGTCAAAAGAATCACCGACCCTACAGGCAACATGGTGGAGGCACAACTGGAGCTTGTCACCCTGAAACAAGGGGACAGAGCAACTATCAACCTCACACAAATGGAGAGGGGACTCAAGGGTTGCATCCATCGGACCTCGGAGCCCCCGCGGGGTTTCCCAGTGCCTTGTTACATTGGTAACAAGCTAAGGGAAGCCCAGACAGTGTACTGCAAACCAGTGCCCAAAACTACCAAGCAAACTTCTAAAAGCTGAACCCTCGGGACATGTCCACTCACAGGGGGCCTATCAGGGAATACCACAAAGAACACAGATATGTATATATACCCTAAATATAGATAGGGGCAACCAACCGAAGGTAGACCCACCCATCAGGCAGGAAAACAAAAACAAAAAACCCTGCAAGAGGACAACATACCCAGGCGGAACAGAGCCAGCCGCTATAATAGGTGATAACTAGCAGTGCAGTACCCCCGTGCTACCAGTGATGAAAACTACCTCCTACCCAGAGACGAACAATGGCAACAAAAAACCCAGTTGACTCCAAGGGCGGTCAAGTACCGAGCAGTAAAAGACTCAGCAGAGGAAGATCCTAAAGAGACTTGTGGAAGGTGGCCCCAAGCCCCAAGGGCAGTACTTAAAGAGCACCTAAGGAAGGTGACCCTAGGTGCATGCAGCACGAGTACCGAAGAATATTACTCCTGGCTTACACACCACCCATAAAGGCAGACCATGCCTCAAAGCACAGAAACTGAGACAAATTCAGGAGTCAGAGGCACAAGACCTCCCCATTATCACATCAGCCAAGAACTGAAGGGTGGATCACCGCCGTGAGGGGTCTGGGGCTCCCCCCCCCCCTCCTCCTACCGGGAAAGGGGAGGGAGTGCGCAGACAGCAGCGTGGCAATGTGATGACGTCATGCTCGTTTGCTAATTTTTGTTTAGGGAGTTCAGCTTTCCGTAGCAATATTTTCACCAGAATAGGGGTTTGTTTTGGAGCGCCTACCTTTCTGGGTGCCAGACCAGGTCAATGGCAGACATAGAATGCTCCCAACCACACTGGGATTTCTATAGGCCATTGCTCCTCGTGCCTCTCTAAAGGGGCCAGGTTCTGGCTCGTGGTCCCTGGTAGGCAAGAACTCCATGCACATTGACTAATTCCAGAAAGCTAATATAGCCATATCAGACTGGATAGTTCAGGGAACCAACGGGGCTCCCCCCAGAAAGTTTCCTATATATAAAGTCAACTCTAATCTTGATGTGTCTCCATATCAAGTTTTTATATAGAGGCAATACTACACTTAGTTGGGTGAGAACAATGTGACCTTCAGCAGCGTACCTTCACTGAGGTGTGGACAGTCTTGACATTTGGGAAGAGTTCCTGGCACTTCTGGAGCCAATCTTCTATCTTCATGCTGCACTCATCAGCTGTGCCTATGGTTGTGTCAACCTCCTGGGCTGTGTTGACTGTGTCGAGGCTCCCCAACATGGCCTGCAGCTGAGTCTTCCCTTCCTCTCCTTGTGTTGTCATATCCACCACACTGGTATCCTCCAGTTCCAAGAGCTTCATTGCTGACTTGTTCTGCTCTACCAGAGCATAGAGTCTGTCCTGGAGCTGGAGGTGGTGAGTCTTCCAGTCCCCCAGCTCTCCCCGGTACTCCCCCAGCTGGGACAGTACCTCTTCACAGCTAGTAATGAGGCTGCTGATGATGCTCTTCTGCTCCTGCACCAGGGAACGTAACTTCTTGCTGATGCCTCTGGTGGGACCTTCAGAAGATTTTGCTGGCACTACTTCCTCAGTTGTTAGCTGGATATTTTTTAGTTTCCTAACAAAAGCCTCCACAGCATAGCTAATTGGGAACTGAGTAGCGGCTGTGGCAACGTGCTCGGCACGGCAGCTGGGGCAGGTTAGCTGACCATTCTTGATAGCATTGTCAATACACTGGGAGCAGAATGTGTGGCCACATGGCAGTGTGCGAGGTCGTAGCCGATTGTCATCATAATCGTTAAAACACACTGAACATTCCTCTGGCTTGTTATCCTGTGGAAAAGAATATTTAGTTATGCTTGATGTATTTACAACAAAAACTAATATTACAGTACTTTATTTACTAATACAAATTAAATAATATTTTTATACATTCTTTGCATTAGCTATTTCAGAGCAGGGTTAATATTACTGACAGATTAACATATTCACAGCAAGGCCAATATTTTTTATAAACATATCCCGGAGTATGGGTTAATATATTTAGGTAACATATTGCAGCAGCAGGGCTGTTTGTAAGCCATACCTGAGAGTGCAGACTAACAAAACCCATCCTTACTTTATTATGAATAATGGAAGGAAATGTATGTATCGTATGTGATAATGGGGAAGGATCAAGTATTCTTAGTCTAAGTTGGACAATAAATACACTGTGGGTTACATCTTAACACATCTTTGGGGGCCTCGTAGCCTGGTGGATAGCGCGCAGGATTCGTAATTCTGTGGCGCGGGTTCGATTCCCGCACGAGGCAGAAGCAAATGGGCAAAGTTTCTTTCACCCTGAATGCCCCAGTTACCTAGCAGTAAATAGGTACCTGGGAGTTAGTCAGCTGTCACGGGCTGCTTCCTGGGGGTGGAGGCCTGGTCGAGGACCGGGCCGCGGTGACACTAAAAGCCCCGAAATCATCTCAAGATAACCTCAAGATAACATGGGTTTTATTGAACAACTCTGGATTATTTTACATTTACTATGGGAACACACAATTACATTACAGGATTGTTGAGATTGAGTGATACTCTTCCCCAAACATAACCATGATGGATAAATTGACTATTGGTCTCACACAAATCTGGGCTTAGTTGATTTGGTGGTGATAAGACCACCAAATCTTATCTATTTGATTTATAAACTAAGTACAGTATATATATATATATATATATATATATATATATATATATATATATATATATATATATATATATATATATATATATATATATATATATATATATACACACACACACACAATGGGGCCTCGACTTCCGATGCTAATCCGTTCCCAGAGACGGATCGTAAGTCGAAGCGATTTTTCCCATAAGAAATAAAGGGAATTGAATTAATCCGTTCCCCACCCTCCAAAATATTAACATACAAATACATTTTATACTGAATACAATGTTTTTTTCTAACTACAATACAGTACCAAAGTTTCTCTTACCTTTATGGAGGGGCTCTTGATGGCGTATGGAAGATGGTGATGAGGGGAAAGGAAGAGAGTTGTTCCTGTTTGGAAGGCGAGTCCCCTTCCATTATCACATCAGGCAGTGATGTTTTCTCTGGGGTACTCTCTTTCCTACGTTTAGTCTGAATACCACTAGGACCTGGTTATGATTCAGTGCTTGTTTGTCTCACTACAAATTTGTCAAGAGGCATTTGTTATTCCCTTAATTTTAACATTTGTCTGTAATGATGCATCAGTGTCATTGAATAGGTTAAGGCAACGACCTACTGCAGCTTGATTTGGGCGAGTCGTTTCAGCAAAGGTTTGCAATTCTTCCCATGCTGCACACATTTTCTTAATTGTTGAGGAAGAGACATTCTGTACTCTTGTATCTGCTATATGCTCATCCTTACATGGGTTTTCATATGTTGAGCCTTACCACTGACTTTCCTGGGACTCATGGCAAGGTATATAATAATTACTTTAATGTTCAAAATGCAAAAAATCACCACAAAAGCGGAATTTCTTATAGGCGCAATCGTCACTAAGCGAGCAGCTGTAGTAAACTGAGGCAGGTCGGCCGCGTGACTGGGAACCACTCGCTCTGTCGACCCGAACGTGTACCAACAAATATCGTAAGTCAACGACACCATCAGATGTCGAGTCGCATTTTTTGATGAAATTCACATCGTAACTCGAAATTATCGCAAGTAGGGGCAATCGTATGTCGAGGTGCCACTGTATATTTTATATATATATATATATATATATATATATATATATATATATATATATATATATATATATATATATATATATATATATATATATATATATGTTTCATTGAATATGACCGCATATTCTGTATTTATTATTTTCTGGTTTAGGGCTTCTATCCCTCTAACTATTTTCTTAGCATCAGGGCTTAATTGAAATAGGAGTTCTCCAAAACTCATTTTCGTACTTTTAAGGTGAAGAAAAGAAGTGATTTACTATAGAGTGTATTACACTAATTTGTATAATTTGCACGACGTTTCGAACCTCCATGGTTCATTCTCAAGTGAAGAGATCTTACAATACTAGTTGATTTTATACCCGCATTAGGTCAGGTGATAATACAATGAAGGTGAAAACATATATATATATATATATATATATATATATATATATATATATATATATATATATATATATATATATATATATATATATATATATATATATATATAGCGGGCAGAGTGTATCGTGATCTGGCCTGTACTCCTCTTGACATACCAGAAAACATTCTAAGGAAACTACTCCAAGCTTGTACTAAAGAGGCATCCTTCTTGAGCCTGGATGGGCACATGTATAAGCAAGTAGATGGGGTCACCATGGGTTCTCCCCTAGGTGTTCTGTTTGCAAACTTCTACATGGGTACTATCGAACAAAAGGTCTTCGTCGACATGAACTTGAAACTGGCCATATACTGCAGGTATGTTGACGACATTTTTACTCAGGTACCTGAGGTCAGACATCTGCAGGAGCTGAAGGAGGCATTTGAGCGGAATTCTGTGTTGCATTTCACCTACGAGATGGAGAAGGATGGGAAGCTGCCCTTTCTAGATGTAACAGTCATGGAAAGGAGCGGAGGTTTCCACACTGCAGTCTACACTAGAGAAACAAACATAGGAATGTGCCTCAATGCCAATAGTGACTGCCCAGACAGGTACAAGAGGAGTGTTGTTAACGCTTATGTCGACCGTGCTCTCATCCACAGCTCAGGATGGAAGCAAGTCGATGAAAAACTTTGTAGGGTAAGGCAGGTCCTAGTCAACAACGGCTTCTCCAATGGTTTCATTGAAGACATCATAAGAAGGAAGGTGAAATGCCATGCAACCTCTGAAGAGACAACTAACACAACACCTGTACCCCCTATTAGACTATTTTACAGGAACTTCTTTTCCACAGCTCATAAAACGCAGGAAAGGGTCCTGAAAGATATTGTTAATAGAAACGTTACCCCTACAGACAAAAATCAGAAGATACAATTGACGATTTACTATAAAACCAAGAAAACTGCCAACCTACTCATGAGAAACTCTCCAGACACAAAGCAGAACGCTTTGAAAGAGACCAATGTCGTCTATGCCTTCAAATGCCCACTTAGGGACTGTAAGCCTCAAAGAACTCAGTATATAGGCAAGACAACAACATCTCTTTCCAGGCGATTAACGATACATAAGCAACAGGGCTCCATTAAGGAACATATAATCTCTTCCCACAACCATACCATCACCAGAGAAGTCTTAACAAAAAACACGGAAATCATCGATAGATACACCGATAGCAGGCAGCTTGATATCTGCGAGGCACTACACATTAAGAAGTCAACACCAGCAATCAACAGCCAATTAATGCACAACTATATTCTACCCACTTCAAGACTCCGCACCAATATAGAAGCATCAAGAAATATGGGCCAATAGGCCGTTTGCATTTACTTCCATTCTTCCCCTTTAACTTTACCCAATATTTCGTGTTCTATCTTGTGTTGAAAGTTTGTTTTCACCTCATCCAAAACTGTTGTAACATATCACCTCACCCAAATGCAGGTATATAAAATGAAAAGCCATTTGAATTATAGCATAGTAAGAAATCTGTTTAGTGTTTGCAGGTTATAGTTGTGTGTGTGTAAACTAGTCTCTGAAAATGTAATAAGTTATTACGAAACGCGTTCAAGTGTGGCGTCAGACTAGAAATAAAAATGAATTTTGGAGAACTGATTTTTCAATTACCATCGACAGTGAAAAGAAACATAAGAAATATTGAGAAAATTTGTGTTAGAATTATTAATCTTATTTTTTCAGTCATATTTAATAATATATGTCTACAGGAAAGAATGCTACCAAAATATACAATTATATATACTGTATATATGTATATATATATATATATATATATATATATATATATATATATATATATATATGTCGTACCTAATAGCCAGAACGCACTTATCAGCCTACTATGCAAGGCCCGATTTGCCTAATAACCCAGGTTTTCATGAATTAATGTCTTTTCGACTACCTAACCTACCTAACCTAACCTAACCTTACTTTTTCTGCTACCTAACCGAACCTAACCTATGAAGATAGGTTAGGTTAGGTTAGGTAGGGTTGGTTATGTTCGGTCATATATCTACGTTAATTTTAACTCCATTAAAAAAAATTGACCTCATACATAATGAAATGGGTAGCTTTATCATTTCATATGAAAAAAATTTGAGAAAATATATTAATTCATGAAAACTTGGCTTATTAGGCAAATTGGGCCTTGCATAGTAGGCTGATAAGTGCGTTCTGGCTACTAGGTACGACATATTATATATATATATATATATATATATATATATATATATATATATATATATATATATATATATATATATATATATATATATATATGTATATATATATATATATATATATATATATATATATATATATATATATATATATATATATAGATATATATATATATATATATACTGTAACCCCGCGATTATCCGGGATTCAAACATCCGGAAAACGCCCTTATACGGCCAAAATCGTGATCGGATAAAGTTATCACAATATCCGGCCAAAATGGCCACAGGAACCGGATAAAAGCTGGTTTGGCCGGATGAATATTCGGCCATACCGTATTAATCCCGTCTGTGGCTCTAGACGCATGGTGGAGGAAGGGGTGGGGTGGGGTGGGTGGGTGGTGTCGGGAGGGGGGGAGGGGTGCGTCGGAAGGGACCACCTAGGTACAGGAATTACCATTAATTTTAGAACACGTAATCATAGCCAAAAACAAATGAAATAAGTACTGGTAATTATGCAATAACAAATAAATAAGTTTCCTAAAATTAATGTGCACAGGCTGAAGTTTCCTTCAAAAATATTGTGAGTTTTTTTCCTCCTGGCGGCCTACGGGTGGGGCGGCTATAGCTGCCCCACCCCAAGTGGACCTGTCCAACACTGGTCAACCCATGTGCATCCGTCCCTCGTGTTATACACAGTGCTGCGCCATTAGTGAAATATTTTTTTAAATAACTTTTTTATTTTCATAGTAACTTTGAACATTTTTGGCCAAGATTATGTCTGGTAGCAGCATCAATCGTTCTAGAGGTGTTAAGAGGAAGAAAGTTGTCCTAGCAATTAAAGACAAGTTACTGTTATACACCTCAACCAGTGTGGCGTCACAGTGCTGCTCGATTAGTGAAATATTTTTTTAAATAACTTTTTTATTTTCATAGTAACTTTGAACATTTTTGGCCAAGACTATGTCTGGTAGCAGCATCAATCATTCTGGAGGTGTTAAGAGGAAGAAGGTTGTCCTAGCAATTAAAGACAAGTTATGTGTTGTTCAACCAGTGAGGCGTCACAGGCAGCCAAATGCCTTCAACAAGTGAGGCGCCACAGGCAAGCCAAGCGCCTTTAACAAGTGATGCGCAAGCAAGCAAGCGCCTTTAACAAGTGATGCGCAAGCAAGCAAGCGCCTTCAACAAGTGAGGCGTCACAAGCAAGCCAAATGCCTTCAACAAGTGAGGCTTCACAGGCAAGCCAAGCGCCTTCAACAAGTGAGGCGTCACAGGCAATCCAAATGCCTTCAACCAGTGAGGTTTCAGCAGCTGGCAGTCAAAACTAACTTTGCTTAATGAACTGTACAGTAATTTTAAGTGTTAATTTTAGTGTTGTGTTAGTATAAGTTACGAAAATTGTTAAGAATTCTTAACTTCAAGATGTGTGGCATCAATCAAGAAGATTTATTTATTTATTTATTTATTTATTATTTATTTATTTATGCATATACAAGAATGTACATAAGGAATGTGAGGATACAAATATGGTAATTACAGTCTTGTAAAGCCACTAGCACGCGCAGCGTTTCGGGCAGGTCCTTAATCTAAGAAAATTTTAAGGAGGTAAATACTTGCAAAATTTATAGACAAAAAAATGATAACAGATTACATGGAATGAAAAAAAAAAAGATGAGAGAAAATTATAGGTACAGTATATTAAAGCACATAGGTAGCTATGATTGATTGCAATGACAGCTTAAAATGGTAGTTGACAACAAATTGGTAGGCACAATACAGCAGAAACAATATAAGATTGATTGCAATGACAGCTTGAATGGTAGTTGACAAAAATTGGTAGTCACAATACAGCATATGGCTAGCACATAAAAGAAGACCGCAATGAACACAATGATAAGGTTGTTTGATATTACATAAAAATTAGGAGATTGGGTAACACTAGGTACAGAGCAAATTTAAAGCTCAGTGTAGGAAACTAAATAGATGAAGTTAGGTACTTTATGGTTTTGCTTTTAAATAAGGCAAAAGTTTTACAGTTTTTCAATTCACTAGGGAGTGAGTTGTATAGACTAGGTCCCTTAATTTGCATAGAGTGTTTACACAGATTAAGTTTGACCCTGGGGATATCAAAGAGATATTTATTTCTGGTGTGGTGATAATGGGTCCTATTACATCTGTCCAGGGAGAGTTTCAGAGCATGGTTTGCATTTAAGAACAGGGTTTTGTAAATGTAGTTGACACAAGAGAATGTGTGGAGGGAGTTAATATTTAGCAAGTTTAGGGATTTAAACAAGGGAGCTGAGTGTTGTCTGAAAGCAGAGTTAGTTATTATTCTGATAGCAGATTTTTGCTGTGTGATGATGGGCTTAAGGTGGTTTGCAGTGGTAGACCCCCATGCACAGATACCATAATTAAGATAGGGGTAGATTAGTGCATAATATAGTGAGAGGAGAGCAGAGTTAGGAACATAATATCTGATTTTGGAGTATACCAACTGTTTTAGAGACTTTCTTAGTTATGTGTTGAATGTGGGTGCTGAAGTTGAGTCTCTTGTCTAGGAATAGGCCAAGAAACTTGCCATCATTTTTATTACTGATGTTAATGTTGTCTATCTGTAGCTGAATTGCATTTGATGATTTGCTTCCAAATAAGATGTAGTAAGTCTTTTCGATGTTTAATGTTAGTTTGTTCGTTGACATCCATAAGTGGACTTTTTTTAATTCATTATTCACAACATTATTTAGTGTATGTGGGTTGAGGTTTGAGTAGATAAGGGTAGTATCGTCAGCAAACAATATAGGTTTGAGAATATTAGAGACATTAGGCAGATCGTTTATATATATAAGAAATAGAAGAGGTCCTAAGATGCTGCCCTGTGGCAATCCAACGGTAATTGGTAGAGTGGAAGAAGTTGTATCATTGATGGTTACATATTTGTGTCTGTCACTAAGATAGGATCGGATGTAGTCAAGGGCAAGGCCTCGGATTCCATAATGCTGGAGTTTAAGTAAGAGGTAGTTGTGATTAACAGTATCAAAGGCTTTTCTTAGGTCAATGAAGAGTCCAATCGGAAACTCATTTTTGTCAAGGGCTGAGTAGATAATGTCAAGGAGACTAATGATTGCATCATTGGTGCTCTTTTGGGACCGGAAGCCAAACTGGCAGGGGCTGAGTATGTCGAATTTTACGAGGTAGGAATAGAGCTGTTTGTAAATAATTTTTTCAAATATTTTTGATAGAATGGGTAGATTTGATATTGGTCTATAATTGTTTATGTCCGCCGGATTGCCTCCTTTATGGACTGGCGTTACTCTTGCTTTCTTGAGGATATCAGGGAAGGTGTGATACTCTATTGATTTGTTGAACAGTAGTGCTATGGGTGGGGCAAGGGCATGGGAGGCTCACTTGTACACAATGGACGGAATTTCACTGGTGTTCCCTGCCTTGGTTTTTAGAGAATGTATGATGGACACAACATCTGCCGGGCTGATTGGTGAAAGGAGAAGAGAGTTTGGATAGCTGCCTGAGAGATATGTGTTAATATGTGTCTGAGTCTGTGGGATTTTACTGGCAAGATTAGCACCAACCGATGAAAAGAAACTATTAAATTCATTTGCCATTTCTAAGTCAGTTGACGGTATACCCCCATCCTTGTAGAGTTTTATTTGGTTATGTGAGTGTTGTTTAGTTCCTAGGATACTAGAGATAGTTTTCCAAGTGCTTTTCATGTTGCCTTTTGCTTCATTGAATCTATTCACATAATATGCAAGTTTTGCCTTTCTTATGATACTGGTAAGCATTGATGAGTACCTTTTAGCTACTTCCTTTGAAACTAGGCCAATCCTAACTTTCTTTTCATATTCATGTTTCTTGTTGATTGAGTTGAGAATGCCACTTGTGAGCCATGGATTGTTTAATCTTTTGTCAGTTACTTGCTTGGTAAGAAGGGGACAATGAATGTTGTAGAGGCTTAGAGTTTTGGAGATGAAGAGGTTAGCTAATGAATTTATATCATGGGTATTATTGAATTCATCATCCCAGTTAATATTGTAAAGTGCCTCTGTAAGATTGTCTAAAGCTGATTCACTGTGTAGCCTAAATGAAAGTTTCTTGCTTTTTGGTGCTTTATGTCCATGTTCGCTATGAGAAAGGTAGGATAGTGGTCAGTTGTTCTGTCGTAGATTATACCAGATACAAGGGGAGCTGTTATGTTTGTCCATATGTGGTCCAAGGTAGTGGCTGATGTTTGAGTGACTCGGGTAGGTTTGGTGATTGTGGGGATTAGCATACAGGAGTTCATGCTGTTAAGGAAATAGTCAACTTGAGAGCAATTTTGTTGACCCAGGTCAATAATAAAATCTCCTCCCAGAATGAAGTGGTTTTTGTTGAGATTGTTGTTTATAATAAGATTCCTTAGGTTGTCTGAGAAAGAAGCTATGTTAGTATTGGGAAATCTATAGATGGCTCCAATAGTCAAGGAAGATTTAAGGGATTTAATTGTAAACTGAGCAAAAGTATATTCACAGTAGTCATCTCTGTCACTAATAACACTGTTGCAGATAAATGTATCTCGGTAATATATAGCTGTGCCACCACCTTTTTTATTAGGCCTACAGTTATGAATGGACACCAACAAGGTAAGATGAACACCAACAAGGTAAGTTGAGGTTTCTAGTTGAATATTTAATAATTATATGTGGCAATTCAAATTATGTTGTTTGTAGTATAAAAGTAGTTGGAAATTGTCACTTTTGGACTCGTAGGTGAAAAAGTACCATTATCCGAAAAATGTGATAATCCGGCTGGGGGTCCTTCCCATATAGTCCGGATGATCGAGTGGAGACAGTATTAGTATATTTTGGTAGCAGTCTTTCCTGTAGACATATATTATTAAATATGACCGAAAAAGTAAGATTAATAATTCTAACACGAATTTTCTCTATCTTTCTTACATTTCTTTTTCACTGTTGATGGTAATTCAAAGATCAATTCTCCAAAATTCATTTTTATTTCTAGTCTGACGCGTCACTTGAGCGCGTTTCGTAAAACTTATTACATTTTCAAAGACTTTAGTTTACAAACACACAACTGAAACTGAATAGAGCTTACACATAATCGAGGTTTATATTTACAATTGGGTGAGGTGGATGAGGTGAAAAAACGAACTTTCAACAATGGGTATTAAATTCCAACACAAGACAGAACACGAAACAATGGGTATTGAATGGGTATTAAATTTAAACACAAGACAGAACACGAAACAATGGGTATTGAATGGAAGTAATTGTAGAAAGCCTATTGATCCATATTTCTTGATGCTTCTATATTGCAGCGGAGTCTTGAAGTGGGTAGAATATAGCTGTGCATTAATTGGCTGTTGATTGCTGGTGTTGACTTCTTGATGTGTAGTGCTTCGCAGACGTCAAGCCGCCTGCTATCGCTGTATCTATCGATGATTATCAAACAACTATCTATCTAACAACACAGAAATCATCGATAGATACAGCGATAGCAGGCGGCTTGACATGTGAACGCGTTTCGTAATAAATTATTACATTTTCAAAGACTTTAGTTTACACACACACAACTATAACTTGCAAACACTAAACAGAGTTTAACCCTTAAACTGCTCATGGTGTATATATACGCCCTGAGTAACATGTCCCACGGTGCGCATGGCGTATATATACGCCATAGGGTCCCAGGCCCGATTCAAATGGCCCGCGGCTACACGGGGTTCACAGTAACTTCCTCAGGGCTCTTGTAAACAGACGCCATTTTTTTTAAAAATCGTGGGCAATATTCTCACGTGTAAGAGGCACAGTACTGTTGGAGCAACCAAGGCTGGCGCACGCAGCATGAGCGAACAGCATTGCTGTTCAGCTTGTGACCACAGCATCGCCGAAAAATGTCAAAATATATAATTGTTATTATTTAGCGATGACAATATTACAGATGACCCATGACTGTGATATAAATAACCAGGGTTGTGATAATAGCAGGATTGTTGTAATAATTAGCGCTGTGGGAGGAGTGATGCTGAGAGACGGAGGGAGACAGCATCGTTTACTGTGTGGCCACCTGTTATTGTTTGCATTCACCATACCAGGTCAGTGGTTCTCTATGGTGAACACAAATGTAGATACTTATATATAATGTGTGTATTAGTGTAATAACAGCAAAAGGATTATGCTGGGAGGAGCCATTTGGGTGACGGAGGTGACGTCGTCTGCACGATTTGTCTAGCTGTTTAGAGGGTGGCCACTATGCTCTTTGGGCGCACTACAAGCTTAGGTGTACAGTTACGGTGCATAAAACATGTAGATACTTATATATAATATGTGTATATAGGGTAATAACACTGCAAACAGTATTGTTGGGGGAGAAAGTTTAGTGCGTGTGACCTTGAATGAGTGAGGGAGCCGCCAGCCGCCATCTGTGTATAGCGACGACTCTTAGTGCCTGAACTAACTATATCAGCTTAGCTTTACAGTTGTGGTGAACAAAATATATACATACTTATATATAACGTCTGTATATAGTGTAATAACACCACAAATGGTATTGTTGGGGGAAGAAAGTTTAGTGCGTGTGTTGAGGGAGTGGCAGCGAGTGGCTGGCTGGTGTGTGGTGGTAACTCTTCGTTGCTTTTCGACTCTCAATACCAACTTAGTGATTCGTTATGGTGACCAAAACATGCAGATACTTATATATAACCTGTGTATAGAGTGTAATAGCAGCAAAACTATTTGTTTATTGTTTTATAAACATAATTGAATCACTAATATGCACATCATACTTTTGAGTATAGCGATTATTCACCACTTTTATTACATAAATATATTACAATACACACTATTGAATAATATTACTGCAAAAAAACTAAGAAAAAATAAATCGAAGACATTGAAACAATTAGGTAATATCTTTGTGGCAACTCCCACCTGTCAGCGCGGGTGACGCTGACCGGGTCTGACGACCGCGCTGTCAACGCCCACTTTTTGCCAGACTTCCTCGGTCAATTGCGCCCAAAATATGTCACCTACGATTTTTTTTTTATTTTTCCCGTACTCAGGGGACACAAATTAACATGTCTAGAAGACGAAAAAAAAATTTTGAATTCTTTTTTTCTTGCGCACAGGGGTGTAAATGTCCCCAGGACCCCTGAGCAGTGTAAGGGTTAAGCAGCTTTGATTTTATACCTGCATTTGGGTGAGGTGATATGTTACAACAGTTTTGGAAGAGGTGAAAACAAATTTTCAACACAAGACAGAACACGAAACAATGGGTATAATATTTTGTAAGTTAAAAGGAAGAATGTAAGTAACTGCAATGGGCCTATTGGCCCATATTTCTTGATGCTTCTATATTGGTGCGGAGTCTTGAAGTGGGTAGAATATAGTTGTGCATTAATTGGCTGTTGATTGCTGGTATCGACTTCTTAATGTGTAGTGCCTCGCAGATATCAGGCCGCCTGCTATCGCTGTATCTATCGATGATTTCCATGTTTTTTGATAAGACTTCTCTGGTGATGGTCTGGTTGTGGGAAGAGATTATATGTTCCTTAATGGAGCCCTGTTGCTTATGCATCGTTAACGATGCATAAGCCATTCTATAGGCAATTGCTCCCCTTGCCTCTCTGAGGGGGCCAGGTTCTGGCCGTGGTCCCCGGTAGGCCCTAGAACTCCATACACATGACTGATGCCAAAGTCTGACATTAGCATATCAGCCTGGTAAAGCTCCGGGGTGCCTCCGGGTCTCACCCAGAAAATGGCGTTTCATTACATTCAACGCTGGTTTTTTCCAATATTTTGACTATAACACTTGTCAATGATACAGGTCTATATTTGATGGGATCTTCCCTGCTGCCACTGTTGTAGATTGCTGCTGCCTTTAATATCAACAGGGAATCTGAAATAGGTAGTACAGTGAATATCAACCTTGTAGTGCAAACATTTGTTCTGTGTTAGCCTTTTTCCACACATCTGCTAGGACTCCTGTTCACGGGGATGCCTGAAAAATCTGTTAAGAGGAATGCTGAGCTCAAGTGCACATTCTCTCAAAACCCATGGTGAAACTCCATCTGGACCAAATGCTTTGTTCTTACTTAGCTCCTTTGGCATTTTTTTCACTTTATATTCAGACACCTCTATGAAATGTGAGAAATCTTTAAAGAATTCGGATAAAGAAAGAGATCTAGAAGTGGTTCTAGATAAAAAGCTATCACCTGAGGACCACATAAAGAACATTGTGTGAAGAGCCAATGCTACACTTTCTAACTTCAGAATTGCTTTTAAATACATGGATGACAAAATACTAAAGAAATTATTCACAACTATTGTCAGACCAAAACTGGAATATGCAGTGGTTGTATGGTGCCCATATCTTAAGCAGCACATCAACAAACTGGAAAAGGTGCAGAGACATGCAACTACTGTAATTTACTCGTGGAAAATAGTAGAGGGGCTGGTCCCAAATCTGCACACAGAAATAATATCATTTGAGACCGGAAGGTATGGCAGCATGTGCAGAATACCCCCGTTGAAGAGCAGAGGTGCAATAGGTACTCTGAGAGAACTCTGTCAACATCAGAGGCCTGATACTGTTCAACACGCTTCCACTAAATATAAGAGGCATAACTGGCCGACCCCTCACAATGTTCAAGAGAGAACTCAATAAGCACCTCCAAATGATACCTGATTAACCAGGCTGTGATTTATACGTCAGGCTGCGAGTAGCCGCATTCAACAGCCTGGTTGACCAATCCAGCAACAAGGAGGCCTGGTCGACGACCGGGCAGCGGGGACGCTAAGCCCAGAAAACACCTCAAGGTAGCCTTAAGGCAAGGCTAAAAGTTTTGTGAAGAAATGTTTGCACTGCAAGATTGATATTCACTATGTCACCTATTTCAAACTCCCAGTTGATATTAGAGGCAGCAGCAATACAGTTGCTTTTACAAGTTTCATTGTGTAGCCTAAGGCTTATCTTCATTGTATCTAGAGGCGGTTTACCTGCTTGATGGGGTTCTGGGAGTTGTTCTACTCCTACTTCTACTCTACTGGAAGTACTTGAGGAGTACTCTCTACTCCTCAAACTCTGACTTGTGAGAGTTTGGTCCACCAGGCTGTTGCTTGGAGCGGCCCACATACCCACCACAGCCAGGTTGGTCCAGCACTCCTTGGAGAAACCTATCTAGTTTTCTCTTGAAGATGTCCATGGTTGTCCCAGCAATATTTCTTATGCTTGCCAGGAGAATGTTGAACAACCGCGGACCACTGATGTTTATACAGTGTTCTCTGTGCCTACGGCACCCCTGCTCTTCACTGGTTTCATTGTGCATTTTCTTTCATATCATTCACTCCAGTATGTTGTTATTTTACAGTGTAGATTTGGAACCTGGTCCTCTAGTATTTTCCATATGTATATTATTTGATATCTCTCTCGTCGTCTTTCTAGTGAGTACATTTGGAGGGCTTTGAGACGATCCCAATAATTTAGGTGCTTTATCGGGTCTATGTATGCCGTATATGTTCTCTGTATTCCCTCTATTTCTGCAATCTCTCCTGCTCTGAAGGGTAAAGTGAGTACTGAGCAGTACTCATGACGTGACAACACAAGTGATTTGAAGAGCACAACCATTGTGATGGGATCCCTGGATTTGAAAGTTCTCGTAATCCATCATTTTTCTGGCTGACGCAATATTTGCTTGGTTATGCTCCCTAAACATTAGGTCGTTAGACATCATTATTCCCAAATTCTTTACATGGTGCTTACCTACTATGGGCAAATTTGATTGTGTTATGTACCCTGTATTATGTTTAACCCCTGTGTGGCTCCAGGCTATTTAGCATTTGTCACCCACAGGCGCATACAAAAAAAAATTATTTTTTCTTTTAAACCTGTTAATTTGTGTTCTCTGATCATGGGAAAAATAATAAAAAATATCGTAAGTGGCATATATTGCCCGCTATAGGGCGGGGAAGTCTGGCAAAAAACAGGGGCTGACTCAGCGTGCGTCCCAAGCGGTCTGTTGCTCGCCAGCTGTCAGGCAGGAGTGGCCACAAAGAGATAATTACCTAATTATTTCAATGTCTCTGATTGATTTTTCATAGTATTTTTGCTGTAATATTATTCAATAGTGTGTAGTGTGATATATTTATATAATAAAATGAGTGAATCATCGCTGTACTCAAAAATATGGTGTGCATATTGTTGATTCAATTATTATGTTCATCAAACAGTGAACAAATACTTTGTCGATTATTACACTATATACACAGGTTATATATAAGTATCTGCATGTTTTGTTCACCATAACGTACCATTAAGTCGCTAATACGAGTCAAAAAGCAACGAGGAGTGACCGCCACACACCAGCCAGCCACTCGCTGCCACCCACTCCCTCAACACCTCACTCGCCCACATTCTCCTCCCACCATACTGTTTTTGCTTTTATTCACTATATACAGATGTTACATATAAGTATCTACATTCGTGTTCACCATAACGAACCACTAAGTTGGCATGCTGAGTGGCAGTGGCAACCAGTGGCAGCGGCTACTTCCTCCCTCCCTCACCCACATTCTCCTCCCACAATACTGTTTTTGCTTTTATTCACTATATACAGATGTTATATGTAAGTATCTACATGTTTTGTTCACCACAACTGTACAACTAAGTTGATATAGTTAGTTCAGGCACTAAGAGACGTCGCTACACACAGTCAGGTGACGGCTGCTTCCTTCACACATTCAAGGTCAGACGCACTAAAGTTTCACCCCCAACAATACTGTTTGTGGTGTTATTACCCTATATACAGACGTTTTAAACACTTATTATGTGTGATGTTAGTGCAACTGGCCTATAATTTTTTGCCAAGGCTTTACTCCCCCCCTTGTGCAACGGAGCTATATCTGCAGATTTAAGTGCTGCTGGTATCTCCCCTGTATCCAGGCTCTTTCTCCAAATTACGCTGAGTGCTCTCGCTGCTGGTACTTTACATTTCTTTATGAATATTGAATTCCATGAGTCAGGCCCAGGAGCTGAGTGCATAGGCATATTGTCAATTTCTCTTTCAAAGTTTTCCGAGTTTGTGGTAATATCCGTTATATTATCTGCAGCTTGAATGTCATTCATAAAGAAACTGTCTGGGTCATCAACTTTCATGTTGTTTATTGGTGTGCTAAACATAGCCTCATACTGGCTTCTTAGAATTTCACTAATCTCTTTGTTGTCCTCTGTGTACGTACCTTCATTTGTAATTAACGGTCCAATACTGGTAGAGGGTTTTGATTTTGATTTTGCGTATGTGAAAAAATATTTCGGATTTTTCCTTATCTCTTTTGTATAGCTTTCTGTTCCAATTCCATTTCCTCAGACTCATATGATCGCTTCAACGTTTGTTCTATTTCTTCGATCTCCCTGCTTAGGCTTATTTTTCTTGCTTGTGATAGTTGTGTCTGCCGAAGCATTTCTGTTATTTTTCCCCTTCTCCTGTACAGTTGTCTGCGTTCACTTTCTAGAGTGGTCCTCTTTCTGCCCCTCCTCACAGGCACGTGCTTCAAGCAAACCTTGTAAGCTTCAGCTGTCAGTTGAGCTATTCCCTGTGTGGGAGTTTTGTCGTTTATGACTGTCTCCCATTGAATGGTTGCAAGTTCTACATTTATTTTTTCACAGTCGATCCTCTTATTGTTAAAATTGATTGATTGAATATTCCTTCTCGCTTGTTGGGTCTCTTAGACCTACTACCGTTATTTATGCTAGTTTGCACTTCAATGAGCTTATGGTCTGAGTATGAAGTATCTGAGATTGTGATGTCTCTGATTAGTTCATCATTGTTTGTGAACTAATGATGAACTAGAAAACAAGTCTAGAAAACTAGAAAACAACAAAAACACACTAGAAAACAAGTCTAGTGTGTTTTCGTTCCTAGTTGGTTCTGTAATCTGTTGATTGAGCGAGAATTTGTCACAGAATCTCAAAAGTTCTCTGACCTGTGGTTGGTTATTTCCCGAGTCATTCCCTGCTATGATATTTGTGTTTGCCATTCTCCATCTTAGACTCGGGAAATTGAAATCTCCAAGGAAGATTAACTCTTTTGCTGGCCTGGCAAGCGACCTGGCACACACTGCAACGAAGGCTGAGCATTGGCCGTGAGCGCACAAACCTTACTCAAATGTTTATACAGTGTGACCTCACTCGAATGAGGCGTAGGCGTTATATGAGGCGAGGCCGATTCGTTTCACTGTGGAATTCGTTCTACCCGTCAGCCCCAGGCTGTCCCTCCCCTTCATGTGAAAATAACAAAGGTCCTACATCCACTATCAACAAAACAAAAAATCACAGAAAATCTATTTATTATGTATTTATCATTTTGAACATGGCACATGATAGAACAATCAATTGTAAACAATTCCATATTAAAATCAAAACTATGTAACTGTTATTTGTGGCCGCAAATATGATGTAATGGCCAGGATTTCCATAAGCCAACTGTATCAGTCTACATAAATATTCATAAACAATTCATTTATTATGAAGTCTTCATTTTCACTATGGCATTTGATAGAACAATCACTTACAAACAATTTGGATTAAAAATTCTACATATATGAGCATTATTGAATCCAAAAAAGCAAAATCACATAATTTTCTCAACAAACTGAAGAGGAGGGGTGGTTGGCGGGCCGCCGGTGGTAGGGGAAGGAGGGTCAGGGCCGGCCGCTGGTAGTCAGGTGCGGGAGGGGAGGGGGGGGGGGTTGTAGCATGTTGGCGGTATAGGAGTGGGGGGGGGGGGGGGAAGGGTGGCAGCCAGACTGACAGGCCTTGGGCCAGACCAGGCCTCAGGCCAGGCCTCAGGCCAGGCCTCAGACCAGGCCTCAGGCCAGACCTTGAACCCAGACCTCGACGAAACTCGACCCAATGTTGACTGCATAGAGGCTAGCCGCCTCCTTACCCCTCCCTCCCCCCCCCCCCCAAAACATCCCCTCACCACTGACCCCACACATTATTATGAATTCTTCATTTTGACTACGGAATATGGTAGAGCGATGCATTACAAACCACTGAAATGGTAAAATTTTCTCTCCTAATTTTGTCAAAAGCAGCAAGTGAGCTTAGTATCGAGGCAGGCACGTGCTGTAGCAGTCAGCTGGTGTCTCTACTCACCCTCCTTCTCTGACGCCTTTCCACCCCCTAATACATCCTCTCACCACTGACACCACAATTTATTATAAATTGTTCATTTTGACTATGGAATATGATAGAGCTTTGTGTTGCAAACAACTGAAATGGTAACATTTTCTCAGCTAATTTGGTGAAAAGCAGACAGTGAGTGAACTATCGAGGTGGAGCATGGAGGCGCCAGCCACGTGTTGCCATTTACATGATAACTCGAGCCAGAGCTCTCCACTGACACAACCTGCCTCCCCTGACACCACTGTTACTCCATCTTCCCTGACAACTTCCACCACTGACACAACCAGCCTCCCCTGACACCACTATTACTCCAGCTTCCCTGACAACTTACACCACTGACAACCTGCCTTCCATGAGAATAACTTACACCACCTGCCCCCCCTAACAATAAACCCTAACTACTGACACCACTTGCCCCCCCTGACAACAACTCTCACCAATGACCCTTGATACCATTTTATCATCCTTCAACTATTTCTCCCTGGAAACAATGGGTAAGCATAATAAAACACTGTATAACTGTTTACACTTTGGCGAATCATAGATGATGACAGCCACCTCCGACGCTCGGTCTCGGTGACTGCTTGGATGAACAATCCTCGCTTAACCAAACATTTGTATGTTCCACTGAACATTTAGTACCTAATTCAATTTGTTCGGATCTTCTGGGAATTCGCTAGAACGGGGTTCGTTAGTGAGGATGAACTGTACTCTTTTCAGCTTTCTAACCTCAATTTTCATGCTACGTCATTCATTTTGCTATCAAACTGTTCACAATATAAAGGGGCACATTTAAAACCAGTCCCATAATATTCGGACAATAAATGGGATTTTTAAAAATGCATTAATTGATGATGGCATTACCTTCATCAGGGACTCAGCGTGTTTTGGTTTTATGATGTCGATACGCTCATCAGGCCGCGAAACCCCTGATATTATTAGTTGGTTTTTGTTAACCCCTGGGCTGCTCTCTTGCGATTTTAGCCTGCAACACGTCTTATAAAAGTGTTCATGTGTGTTTCCTGATCATGGGAAAAATAGAAAATAATTTGTGACATATTTTGACCACAATAGGGCGAGGAAGTCTGGCAAACGTGAGGCGTTGACAGAGTAATCATCGGAGGCAGTCAGCTCCACCCGAGCTGTCAGGCGGGAGTTGCCACAAAAATATTATTACTTAATTATTTCAATGTCTTTGATTTTTTTTTCTGTTTTTTTTTCGAGTAATATTATTCAATAGTGTGTAGTGTGATATATTTATATAATAAAATGTGATCCATCGCTATACTCAAAAAGTATTGTGAGCATATTAGTGATTCAATTACAGTGCATCCTCACTCTAACGAACCCTACTCTAAAGCATTCCCGGATAATCCGAACAAATTGCATTTGGCGCTAAATGTTCAGGAGAACATACAAAAATTCATTTGTGTTGTTCCACTGATGGTGATGACCTAGGCTGGTATGGCAGGGCTGTGAGAGCTGTGTACTGTACATACTCTCCACAGCGTTCACTTCAATATCTGTATCACTAGTATCAGACACCTGTCTTAGGTCTTTTTCCAGATTTGAGTTATCAAAATCACTGGCATGCTCATCTTCAAGGAATATGCCCTGTATTTCAACATCAGAGAGTGTTTTCTCAAAAACATGGCCAACTAGAGACTGGGAGCTCAATATGGATACATACAAAATGGTTGCTACCTTGAATACGAGCCTGCCCACAACCGTGGGGAATGCTGGGAATTTTTTTCAAGCTGGCAAACACCTCATCCATCTTGTACCCAAGTTTTGAACCCTACAATATACCTACGAGTGCCTTAACCACTGTGATGCGCCGAGTTTATTGTGACATTCTCCGTGCACATGAAATCAAGTGTTCCCCAAAAAATGTTTTTTTTTAACCCTGAACATGTATGTCTATGTAAAAATAAATACAAAATTCCACTTACTTCGGCTGTGGGGACGTGGACAAGGTGCACTGTGACGTCATCACGGCTGGTCGCCCGTACCAGAAACTCCCAGAAACAAGCGTGCAGGCCATTCAAGCATTGAGAGTTGCCACAAATATATTTTCAATTATTTGTTCTATGTATTTCCAATGCGGTTTTATTAGTTTTTTATTGTATATGATGCATATTTTTGTTATTTACAATATGTATACAACAGAACGTTCATAATGTTCCATGGAACTGTGATACTGTGTGTCAGTAATGTATCCACAATGTTTATTGTTGCAATATTACTTGCTAAAAATTCACTAAGATTACACTATGTATAGTTTCACACACTATTTACACACTAACACACTGTATTACACACTCAGTACTTCGGAAGTGAGTAATAATCAATGAAGTAGTCCAGGGTACACAGAGCGACTTCGCTCTCGTTGCACCAGGTACAGATAGATTTTCGCTGTTTCTTTGTTCTGTGTGCTTGCAAATAACGCACTCACGTACACCCTTGGTTTTAGTACTTGTAAGTGGTATGTAGCCAAGCTCATAATGCATAAGGTAGTCTTGAAAATATCGCTTTGTAAGGTCCCTGACTGGAAGATTCAGTCATTTATAGCAAGTGTCAGTCAATCTAGAAGAGATTCAGCCATTCTGGAAGAGATTCAGCTAATCTTGAAAATATCTATGGAAAACACCACCATGGAAACCGCTAACACTGTTCATCTATGCTACTTGTATCAGATGCATCATCACTGAACCCAGAAAATGATTCATCTATGTATCACCTATATAAATTGGCGATGGCATAGGTGGGCATGGGTGGCGTTCACAGCTACAACTGGATACGCTCGCTGTATCATCCTAATAGGTGCGGTATCACTTGCATCCGACCTTTGTGTTAGGTCCTTATTGCGCCTAGCTTCATCAATATCATGACCCTTATGTTCTTCAAGCTATACGGTCTGAATTTCACCGACAGAGAGTGATCTTTCAACACTGCGTCGGACAGGTGTTTGGGAGCCAGAGGGGCGTGCGCCACCCCATGGTTACTCACTCAATACTAACCCAGCGAGCAGCCATAGGACATTCTGGGATTTTTTTTCAAAGAAAGCTGCCTCTCACTGGAGGGTCCCAAGAGTTCATTTTGTATCCAACCTACCGCGAGCGTGTTTTGACCGTGTACGAATAAAAAAAACTTTTGTCGGTGGGAACAGTTATTGGCGAAAAGCATTTGTCGTTTGGTACAGTGCAGTGGTTAAGGTGTTATACGCACCCCACGATCGAGTGAAATTAGGCGCTAATGCATTTCAGAGGGTTAATACACTCAACAAAACTGGTTAATAATACCATGACTAATACAATCAACATCACTGGGTAATGCCAATATGATGAATACACTCACCATCACTGGGTAATGAAAACACCAAGATTAACCCTTGTGTGGCTCTGGGCTATTTAGCATTTGTTACCCACAGGCGCATACCAAAAAAAAAAAAATTTTTTTCTTCCTAACCTGTTAAGTCATGTTCCCTGACCACGAGAACAAAAAATTCAATTGAACTTACCAACGACGTAATTGAGCCGACAAGATAGGCGATGACGTCACACCATGCATGATCCCTCATGCACGGTGCGTCCCAGAGGCGTCGCGTGCGGTCTTCAAGCAACCAGAGTTGCCACGAATTTATTTTCGCGTCATTATTTACAGCGTCTAGGCCTATTTTATTAGCAATATTAGTCACTAATTGTGTTGCACATAATGTTACATCACAGTCATTGTCAATAAATGTTACATACATCGAGTAAACACATGTGCACACAAATGTTTTCCATTACGTCATTATATTATGTAATCACAATGTTCATTATTATATGTACACACAAGCACGCACTATGTACAGGTTTTTGCACTATTATTGCACATTTAGAAGTCTTGGAGTGTGTGGTAGTCGTTGAAGCAGTCGACAGCACACAATGGAACTGCACACGCTTCACACCATGTTTACCCCACTTTACGTTTCTGTACTCTTCGTTTTGTTGTTTTACATACTACGCATGCACGTTGGCCTATTGCACGCTTTCCACCTGCTGGCAAATTCTTTAGTCTGTATTGCTGAAAGGCATCTATGTGAGCGAGCCTGGGTGTTGCAGCATACTGCAACACTGGGTTCATGATTGGTCTTCGTATGCCAGGGACTTCTTGACCAAACTTTGCTAATAACTGTGTTGCAAGTGTAAAAGCAAATGTACGGAACACAGGTTTACGTCCAGTTTTCACCAGGTACAAATTATAGCAGTTCAACAAGCTCATGTCAACAAGATGGAAAAACACTTTTTTTGTCCACTTCAATGTTTTCCGCACATACTCGATAGTGCCAATCATCATGTCAGCCTTATCAATCAAACACATGTTGATATTGTAGTCAAGAACACAATCTGGCTTATATACTGGTTCTCTCGTTACACGGTTCACCTTGCCACTGTTCAACATTGTACCCTCATGAACGGTTGTCAGCAGGTTCACTTCTCTCTTGTCTTTCCACCGTACTAAGAGAATTTCATCACATTTCCGTACCTGGCACTCACCAACTGCAAGTCCACCGACAAACACTGGCATTTCCCTTCTTCGTGGCTTTACTGTGCCAACCAACCCGGTTCTATTTTCAATCAAGAACTTAGCTAGCAATGGACTTGTATAGTAATTATCTGTGTATAAGATGTGGCCCTTGTTCATCCATGGTGCCATCAGTGACTTCACCACACTACCAGAGAAACCATGTTCGTCGTTACCGGGAATGTCTACATCACTAGCTGAATACAGAATCATGTGTAACACGTATCCTGTTTCACAGTCACACAGTACAAAGAATTTCAAGCCAAATCTGTTTCGTTTTGAGGGAATATACTTTTTGAATGAAACACGTCCTTTGAATAGTATAAGGGATTCGTCAATCACCAGCTTCTGTGCTGGTACGTAAAAATCTCTGAATTTTCCAATCACCTCATTCATATAGTGCCTCACTCGCCAAAGTCTATCCTCCTCAGTCCGGTCCTCATTAGTTGCAAAATGCACACACCTGAGGAGTATCTGAAATCTGTCTCTGGACATATATTTCCCGAAGAAAGGTGTTGGAATAGTCAGATCTTTGCTCCAGTAATCTGTGATAGCGTGTTTGACACAGTGTTTCATCAACATACATATTGCAAGAAACACATACATTTCCCCTATATTGGTGTCTTTCCAACGTTGCAAGCGTGAAAATTCTGATATATCTTTTCTAATGAGATGAGCCGCATGAAGGTTCGTTTGGTGTACAATATATTCCATGAGCGGCTCATCATAGAATGCGGTAAAATAATCACATTCACTCATATCATCACTATTATCAGGGAAAAGATCTGTAATCCCAACGTCTTTATCGTCAAAGGCAGGAATTCGAGGAATAAAACCAGCACCATCACTCCACACTAGTACACCTGGTGTCCTGCGAGACGCAGGGGACGCAGCAGAGGCACTACGGCGAGGAAGCGATGCACCCCGTGGACCAGGAGCTGAAGCCCGTCTACGCACAGTACGGCCGCTACCTGCACGTGAGGTAGAGGCACGTGCACGTGAGGTAGAGGCACGTGCACGTGAGGTAGAGGCACGTGCACGTGAGGTAGAGGCACGTGAACATGAGGCTCTTGGTGCCACATGTGGTGCTATGCGGTGGCGCTTGGCTGGCCGAGACGCTGCTGACGCGACAAAATCTCGCCCAGTAACACCACTGGCACTGGCACCAGGCTCTGTAACACTATGTTCTGATTCCACTTCACTAAAACCAGAAAAAGAGTCACCTTCCTCTGACTCGTCACCGAAAGTATCCTCAGACTCTAAATAATCACAGGAATTGTGTGGCCGAGGGAATATTGGGGTCGACGCTGGCCGAGGTGGCATGGGTGAGGGTATAGGCCTCGCCATAGGAGGCGGCTGTATCTCATATTCACTGTCCGTGCTATCAACATCGGTCAATTGGGTGTAGTCTTTATCAATATCAGAGTCATCAAAGTCACTTTCCTCACCATCGGAAAATAATTCACTGGTTATTTGCTCTTGGGTGAGTGATTGCGTGGGGCATGCTCGAGAAGCGTTCGGCCGTGCGCTCGACATGGTGGCTGCCGGGTAACTGAGGCCTCCCAAGCGATAGTAGCATGAGCTGGATTTTTTTTCAAAATGGCGGCTGTTTACTATAGCCCCTGGGCAGTGTATGGGGACCCCCTCTACCCCGCGGGCCTTTCAAATCGTGCTCGGTACGCCCGCGCATCATATGATGCGATGCGCAATTTACTGCAAGTCGGGCAAAGCATCATATAATGCGATGCGCAATTGAAGGGTTAAATACATATAATTTACCCTCTTATAACTATTACTACAAAGACTTCAATTTTATAAAATGTAATAATTTTTTGAATGCTTAATTTGTCTAGTTATCAGATTCTTAGTTTACAATATTTGCAACTTACCCATTTATCTGTTGATACTAACACTTCAATTTCCCAAAATGTTATAAACCTTGAACTCTTAATTTGTCAAATTATCTGAATCTTTAATTCATTACTTTGTGAATTAAAAATTAATAATTTAATTTCTCACTTATATATCTGCCCATTAATATTAGCTACTAGTCTTGTTTGTTGTCTAATATTCCAGTATTGTTAATGGATTCTTAAGCTTTAAGTACATCAGTGTTTCCAGGCGATATGTTTGTTTCTATTGCATACCCTTATCCAACTTGTCTTATTACCATATGATATTACTGTATTACAATCTTAAGAGATTACTGAATTTTTAATTTGATTAATTATGTTTCTTTTTTTATTAATTATTTTGAATCTGAATCCATTTATTTATTCATAATCTTAATCTAATTGTCTAATTCTCACTTTGTTCTCTTTTTTTTTTTGCCTGTGTATTGCCTGTTTATATTGTATATCCTTGCCCATGTTGTATTATTACCATATAATATTCATGTATTACAATATTAATCTAATTCTTAACTTAGCTAATTATTTGTATTCCATTTGATTAATTATTTGAATCTCAATTCGTTTACTCTAGAAATCTTAATTTTGATTAATTATCTAATTTCCCACTCTTCTGTTCTTTATTATTTTTACTTTCATATCTGGTAAACTTTATTACTTATATACAGTATCTGCTAAATGTTATTACTTACATATCTGCTGAATAATATTTGCAATCAATTCTCTATTCTTGCATATTTTTCTTTTCAAATACAGTGCATCATCACTCTAACAGACCCCGCTCTAACAAATTCCCGGATGGTCCAAGTGAATTGCATTTGGCACTAAATGTTCAGTGGAACATACAAAAATTCATTTGTGTTGTTCCACTGATGGTGATGACCTAGTCCGGCATGGCAGGGCTGTGAGAGCTGTGTACTGTACACACTCTCCACATCGTTCACTTTACTATCCATATCACTAGTAGCAGATACCTGTGTTAGGTCTTTCTCCAGATTTGGGTTATCAAAATCATTGGCATGCTCATCTTCAAGCAATATGCCTTGTATTCTAATATCAGATGATGTTTTCTTAAAAACATGGCTGACTAGGGCTGGGAGCTTGATATGGATGAATATGACACGGTTGCTACCTTGAATATGAGCCTACCCATGACTGTGGGGAATGCTGGGAATTTTTTTCAATCTGGCAAACACCTCAGGAATCCATCTTGTACCCAAGTCAACACCGCGTTGGACAGGTGTTTGGGAGCCAGAGGCGCGTGTGCCACCCATTGTTGCTCACTCAGTACTAACCCAGCCAGCAGCCCTATGACATTCTGGGAATTTTTTCCAAGATGGCTGCCTCTCACTGGAGGTCCTAAGAGTCCATTTTGTACCCAACCTACCGCGAGCGTGCTTCGACTGTATACGAAGAAATAAAAAATACTTTTGTCAGTTGGCGCAGTAATTGGCGAATGGCATTTGTCGTTTGGCGCAGTGCAGTGGTTAAGGTCTTATGCACACCCCTTATTGAGCAAAATTATGCACTATTTGCATTTCAGAGGGTTAATACACTCACCATCACTGGGTAATGACAATATGATTAATACACTCAACATCACAGGGTAATGACAATATAATTAATACACTCTCCATCACTGGTAAATGACAATACCAACATTAATACACTAGTTAATGAAAATATCTTGATTAATACACTCACAATCACTAGATATCGACATCAACATGATAAACACACACACTGGTAGTACAGTAAGAATAAAATTGTCCTTACCATCATTAATGGGCAAAAGTTGTGTTTGCTATCGTCCTGGGTAGCTGAGCAGAGACTGGAAGCAGTATTACCTATTAGGCAAAATAAAACAAATTTAAGGTTTCTATGACTAAATTTTTCCCACCAAAACACAGTAAATGTTTAGAAAAATTAAATAATTTTTTTAGGTATTGTGCTTTGAGCAAAAGTAAGGAGGGTGACCAGGAGTAAGGAGGGTGGGCAGGAGTAAGGACGGGTGGGCAGGAGTAAGGAGGGTGGGCAGGAGTAAGGAGGGTGGGCAGGAGTAAGGAGGGTGGGCAGGAGTAAGGAGGGTGGGCAGGAGTAAGGAGGGCAAGGAGGGACCCTGTCTGGCAGGGAGGGAAGGAGGGAGTCAGGCTATGGGTGGGTGAGCAAGCAGGGAGGCTGGAGTGGGTGTCCACACACCTGAAACCTACTCATCCACCCACCTGTGCACCATCAAACCCATCTGCCTGCCATGCAACCATCCAGCCCATCTTCCTGCCAGCCATCCAGCCCACCCGCTCACCCACCCATCTGCCCGCCCACTTGCCCTGCCCACCTTCCTGCCAGGCAGCTACCCACCCAGCTCACCCACCCATCTGCCCGCCCACTTGCCCTGCCCACCTTCCTGCCAGGCAGCTACCCACCCAGCTCACCACCCACCCAGCATCACACACTAATTATAGTGTGTGTGGAAATTCAAATCACGTTGGCTGTGATACATAAAGATTGTGAATGTTATTTTTTCTTCCCCGGTAAAACTCAGCTAATACGGATGTCGGGCTTAACTGGATAGGGGTCCTTCCCATATAGTCTGGATAATCGAGTTCATACAGTATATATAATATATATCCAGGATATATGACCTCTATCAAGCATATTCAGGTCATTTTTACATATATAGCACTAATAACTAACCTTGCTTACAACTATTCTAATACTTCATTTCAAGACCAAAACAAGGCATACATACACTTATATATTAAACCTCTTGTCTGGAAATACTTTACCTAAAGCAGCCAAGCCTGCTCAGGTCACACTCACTGAATGAAAGGTTTCTGATCTTTCCATATGAAAACACTCATAATAATGCCAGATTATTTTAACCATTGAGAACCCACGTAATAGTGTGCAAGAGGCAGAGGTGTAATTAACGGAGGGAAGCGCGATCACAAGTTAGGTATCCAGTGTCAGTTATTTATTATAAGACATTCAGGTATTCATAATTAAACATCTTATGAGAAAATATATAGGATTCTGTAATGAGAAAATGTGGCTAACTCTACAGTAGACGGAAAAACACCACAATTTACATATTGAAATCACAAATTTAAATAGAATAAACCTAACAAATAAAGTATAGAGAAGACTCTTGTAATGTGATTCACTGACCACTTGGAAATTCAAATGCATTTTACCTACAAATAATACGCTATCATACGTTAGCTTGAATTTTCCTGGAGTGACTCTCATACATCTCTCTCTCTCCATATAATTTCAAACATTTCCTTCATATCAGAAAGTTGGATGTACCAAATCTTTTAAATGTTAAACATCGACAAATTTAACATTTAAAAATGTAATTTACTGGTGTAAATGTGTATTTATGAGCGTATAAACATCTATTTAAATGTATAATAAAACAAATATGAAAGACAAAAGCATATAAAGAATAAACTAGAAAACATAATGTAGCAACTCTTTGATTAATGAAAATGTTTGAAACATTTTATGTCATTCATTCATTCATAATTTACATCATTTACACAACATAATTTACATAATAGTAGCATCCATCAGTCTCAGGAGACTATGGAGTTGTGCTCTGCTTGTCGGTCTGGAGTGGCCTCTCCAGGGCACAAAGCCTGGGTAGGTTGATATGCTGGAGAAACTGTTATCCAAGCAGCAGGCGCCGAAAGTCTCCAATGGAAAGGCAAACGCCAATACGATTGGTTCCAGCGCCGTCGCATGAACTGTCAGAACGAGAGGCTCCAACTCCGGAGTTAACCTCGAGGTTGGTAAAAGAGAACACAGGGACTCCAGACCCGGAGACCGCCGTGGTCGGGACCGGAGAAGAACCAGCCCAGCAAGGGGCAAGAACGACCCCAGCCTCCTGAAGCAGAGCTTGGGCTCCCTGAGCCCCAGGTGGAGGGTGTCCAACCCTGCACCTATGGGTTCATCACAGCCACCTTTCACCCGAGGCTACCTTCCTTCATGACCCAGCAGAAGGAAGAGTAATAATTATTAATTACAATAAGTCGTATTATAATTATTATTATAATAATATAGGGGAGGATAATATAGCCAGGACCCTGTACGGCCGCCAAAAGCCCCGTGCCCAAATGCCAGCCCAGGACATGGTGCCCAAGACGGCAGCAAGCACAGTGATTATAATAATTAATTATAATAATAATTATAATAATACAGAGTAACTAGGGCCGGGCGAGGAACAAACTATCTGACAATTTACATACACAGTAACATAATAACATACATAACATAATTAACATACACAAAAAACAGCTGCTTGCCATAAGTCCCTTTGTACGCTAAATAAAATGTTCTATAGTATTAAACATGGCATATTGTGGAATATAATGTTTACTACATGAATAATTCAAATACAGTGGTACCTTCATTTACGATCGTAATCCATTCCCAGAGACTCGACGTCAACCAAAAATTCGGCAACAAAACAAATTTTGCCATAAGAAATAATGTAAGTTTAATTAATCCGTTACACCCCCCCCCCCAATAAAAACAGCGTTGAATGTAATGAAACGCCATTTTCTGGGTGATACCCGGAGGCTCCCCGGAGCTTACTAGGCTGATATGCTAATGTCAGACTTTGGCATCAGTCATGTGTATGGAGTTCTGTGGGTCTACTGAGGACCACGAGCCAGAACCTGGCCCCCTCAGAGAGGCAAGGGGAGCAATGGCCTATAGAAACCCCCGTGTGGTTGGAAGCATTCTATGTCTGCCATCGACCGGGTCAGGCACCTAGAAAGGTAAGCATCCCAAAACAAACCCCTATTCTGGTGAAATTATTGCTACCAAAAGCCGAACAAGTGGATAGAACTCCCCACAAAGAAACGAACAAACGATCATGACGTCACACGTCGCCGCGCCGCTGTTACACAGCTCCCCCGTCCCCGGGAGGGGGAAGGGGGGAGCCCCAGACCCCTCACGCCGGCTATCGACCCGTCAGTTCTGGGGCTGGATGTCAAAACACACGAAAAAAACGCCGACCCGGGGAAGGGAGGGATGCCGGGCAGCAGCCTCCGGGTCTCACCCAGAAAATGGCGTTTTATTACATTCAACGCTGGTTTTCTGGGGGGACCCCCTTCGGCTCCCCGGAGCTAACTACCCACAGAGGAAGAACGTAAGGACTTACCCGGGAGGCGGTCGTTGCTCACTACACAACTCGAAGTCGAGACAACTTGCTGCAACCGCCGACCTAAATGACACAGGCCTGACTAGGCCTAGGGACGTGCACGAGGTAACGAGCAGCCAGGACCCTGTACGGCCGCCAAAAGCCCCGTGCCCAAATGCCAGCCCAGGACATGGTGCCCAAGACGGCAGCAAGCACAGTGAACGTACAAACGTCATGGGCATGGGGATAGACCGCAGGCTAGCTAGTCGTAAGAACTCTGCGGACGACCTGGGAGACCCACACCCGCGAACAGGGAAGAAAGGGAAACCGGATCAACCCAAAGCGTGTCCCCAGACACTGAGGCCGAGGCGCGCAAGTAACGGCAAAGAGCCACCACCGAACACAAAACATGATGCACCCCCGGCCCAACCAATGAAGCATCAACAACCCAGGGACCCCTCCAGAAAGCAGCAGTTTCAATCTTCACCAGAAAAGAAGGAGACAGCTGCAGACGAACAAAACCATCATGAAGACTGAAAGAGCAGAAACCCCTGCGCCGGAGGAGAGCATGAAGCTACCTAACCCGACAGCCAGAGGTCACTGCCAACAGATAAGGAGCCTTATAGAACAATCCTGAACTGAAGGGGCCACAACAAACTGAGGAGAAGAAAGAAAATAGCACTCTGTCCAATGACCAGGACGGCTCAGGCTGCGCAAGAGCAGGAGCAGGCCGGAGGTGAAACAATGCATGAGACAGCTTGCGAAACGGCACAGAGATAACATCAAAATCGAAAGCAAGCCGAAGTGGCTCTGCCAGCGCCTCACGATACGAGGCGACAGTATGGGGCAAGATGACGGCCCCAAACTTCCACAAGAAAAGGACAAGGCCACGCCAACAAATGCAGCTACCGAAGAAGGGACAGAAGGAAAAGGAAGGGCCGCCAAAAACCCCACACTACCGCCAAGAAGAAGCACGCAGCTGGGACACCATCAATGAAGCCACCCGACCACCAACAGAAGGTGAGAGACTCGAGGCAGAACCGAACCGGCCCCGCCATGGGCCAATTGAGCCTAGGAAGATGCGGAGCTGCGGATAGATCTTGGGTGCCACCACGGAGCCAGCTAAGCCAGAAACCCAAGCCGACAAAGGAGATGGAACATCCGCCATACAGAAGACACCCCAACTCCCACGAGCCCGCCAGGAGATCGGAGACGACAGTTCCGACTTGCGAAACTAGAGAAGGGAAACCGAGAGAACGTGAAAACGCCAACAGGCTGGGTAAGTCAGGTAACCAGGAACCGAAATAGGAGGCAATAGGAGAGCCAAAAGGCACAAACAAAACAACCACGTGTAGGATAAAAGGAGAAAACGGAAAAACACAAGATCAGAAGAAAAGCCCCAGCACCAACGGCCAGGGACATGAGCATTGAAGGAAGATGAGGAACGAAGAAGGCAAGGAGCAAAACAGGAATGAAAGGGACACGACCAACAACACACAGAGCCGCTGGTCATGTCCCAACAAGCCACGCCAACAACACAGGTGTCTGACACGTCCCAACACAACACGAAAAGGAAAAAAAGGTGCAAAGGTACGCCAACAGACCAGTACCCGAACCAAAGAGTATGAGCTACGAAGATATGATCACCCACATCGACGATTCCCAAAGGAAGCGATAAGGAAGAGAAAGACCGACTACGGGACCCCAGGGGCACACGCACCAAGGGACACTGGTGGAAGGATAACCCAAACGAGCCAAAGAGACATGGGAAAGAAGTATTGCAGTGTCAGTAGTAGACAAGCGGAACGCATGAGGAAGCGATGTGGTAAAGGATGACACCACACACAGCTTCAAGCGCAGATATGATAGAGTCAAGCAGGCCCAGGAACCTGCACATGAGCAAATGACAGGTGAGAGGCGGGACCAAAACCCAGAGCCCAACTCCTGCAACACAACTAGGGAAGTACAACTAGGTAAGTACCGTACAGAAAATCCAATGTATATGGAAGGTCTAAGCTAGGCACTGCAAGACGTGCAAGGAAAGAGTGACCCAGATAAGACCATGAAAAACGGGGCTATGACCCCCCTTACAACAATTAAACCAGAAGAACAATTAAGGCCCCAGGAAGAAGCACAGAAGGGCCAAACAAAAATCCATACCCAATCCCCAACACACATCCACAACATGAAAACTGCTGCAAAATGTCACCTCAGAACATCCAGACAGGAACACTTACCCCCATAACATATAACCCCACCATTGTACCTCGAAACGTGGTGGAAGTAGGGCCCCCCTATCTGAACTCAAGCATGGGCTGGACATGCACAAGAGTGGGACTGGATGGGTATAAATAGGAGCTGCCTCGTATGGCCTATTAGGCCTGCTGCAGTCACCTGTGTTCCGATGTTCGTATATTCGTATCAAAAAATCACTAACCAGCACCTGGCCGAAGAGAAGCCAGACCGCATGAACTCACCTACAGAACGTAGGCACGAACGTGTCACGACACAACATAGCCGAGAAAATTCCGGGAGCACCGCCAGTGGAAGAAAGGCAAACCCGCACATGCAGGAGAAGAACAGGGGTAGAGGCGAAGGAAGAGCCCGACACCCATATGCAGGGAAAACCCAGCGTCCTCCCAATAGCAGCAATCCAGAACACCCGCAGGAACTACGGGGCACGGACTGGAGAATGGAGAGGAACGAGCGCCGAAGCATCGGAGAGAAAAGGGACACAAAATCCCAGCTCACGTACACACTGCCCGTATCAAAACAAACAACCACGGCGCATGCGCAGCAGGGATGCCAGAAGTCGCGAGCTAAAGAAAGAAACCACGAATTGACTACAAAAATATACAAAATAGTGTTGTTAACAACCGAATCCCATATGAGAGTACACAGTGCAGCCGCTAACCATAGTTGAAAAGAGCAGGAAAGGACCGAGAAGAAACATAGCACAGCATCCCATTTGGGCTACAAAGAGCCCAACTGGGCTCCATGGACCCCAATCTGGCAACCCTGTGCAGCGCAGGACAGTGCACGGAGATAAGAGACAAACACGAAAGAAAGAAACAGGGCCGAAAAACGAGAAGCTTGGAGAAGGACCGTCAAGCCCCAGAAGGGACCGGAAGACGACGGACATTCCAAGAATACGGGAAGAAGCAAAACCTTCCCGATCCTAAATTTTTACATATTTTTTCAATATTTCTGATAAGTTTTTCTCACTTTTTGCACTAAAGTTATTCAATAGTGTGTGTTTTGAGTAATTTATATGGTAAAATATGTAGAACATCGGAATCCTCATATATATTCATGTTAATAATATGCATCTATATTAATTACTTGGAAAAATACAACCTGTTATTTTTGGTGTTATTATACTGCATACACAATTTTTATACAACTATGAATATTGACTTCCACGATTATGAACCACCAAGCTGTTGTGGTGGGTGTGGTAAAGACAGTCTACCACACACCCTACCTGTGCCAGCAGCAGACTGTGCCAGCAGACTACCAGCAGACTGTACCAGCAGACTATACCAGCAGACTGTGCCAGCAGACTGTACCAGCAGACTGTACCAGCAGACTATACCAGCAGCAGACTGTGCCAGCAGACTGTGCCAGCAGGCTGTGCCAGCAGACTGTGCCAGCAGACTGTGCCAGCAGCAGACTGTACCAGCAGACTGTGCCAGCAGCAGACTGTACCAGCAGACTGTACCAGCAGACTGTGCCAGCAGACTGTGCCAGCAGACTGTGCCAGCAGACTGTACCAGCAGACTACCAGCAGACTGTGCCAGCAGACTACCAGCAGACTGTACCAGCAGACTGTGCCAGCAGCAGACTGTACCAGCAGACGGTGCCAGCACACTGTGCCAGCAAACTGTGCCTGCAGACGATGCCAGTAGACTGTGCCAGCAGCAGGCTGTGCCAGCAGACTACCAGCAGACTGTGCCAGCAGACTGTACTAGTAGACTTTACCTGCATACTGTACCAGCAGACTGTGCCAGCAGACTGTGCCAGCAGACTACCAGCAGACTGTGCCAGCAGACTGTACCAGCAGACTGTGCCAGCAGACTGTACCAGCAGACTGTACCAGTAGACTGTGCCAGCAGACTGTACCGGCAAACTGTGCCAGCAGACTGTGCCAGCAGACTGTGCCAGCAGACAGCGCCAGCAGACTGTACCGGCAAACTGTACCAGCAGACTGTGCCAGCAGATTCCGCCAGCAGACTATGCCAGCAGACTGTAGCAGCAGACTTGGCCAGCAACAGACTGTGTTAGCAGACTTGGCCAGCAGCAGACTGTGCCAGCATCAGACTGCGCTAGCAGACTGTGCCAGTAGACTCTGCCAGCAGACTGTGTCAGCACACTGTGTCAGCAGACTGTAGCAGCAGACTGTGACAGCAGACGGTGCCAGCAGACTGTGCCAGCTTAATGTACCAGCAGATTGTACCAGCATAATGTACTAGCAGAATAGGCCAGCAGCAGAGTGTCCCAGCAGACATTACCAGCAGACTGTGCCAGCATAGTGTACCAGCAGACTGTGCCAGCATAGTGTACCAGCAGACTGTGCCAGCATAGTGTACCAGCAGACTGTGCCAGCATAGTGTACCAGCAGACTGTGCCAGCATAGTGTACCAGCAGACTGTGCCAGCATAGTGTACCAGCAGACTGTGCTCGCAAACTGTGCCAGCAGCAGACTGTGCCAGCAGCAGACTGTGCCAGCAGCAGACTGTGCCAGCAGCAGACTGGGCCAGCAGCAGACTGGGCCAGCAGCAGACTGGGCCAGGAGACGAAACAAAAGGAGTCACAAGGTACTACACACATTACTAATTCTCAGCACAATGTTATTATTACCAGCAAGCTGACAACAACAGTGTGTAAATTAATACATTTAAATAAGACCATGTGTGTGTGTGGACCATTTGTATACTACAACATATTGTGTGTCTGCATATTGGTGATACAATTATTATACCCGTATTCATAGGAATATATATAATATTATATATATATATATATATATATAATATATATGGCACAACTCTCCTAAACACGAGAGTTAAGTATACAACTTTAGAACACTTTCCCACCAGGAGACTCGAACCCTAGCCAGCACAGAAGCCTTCCAGCAACTGGCATAACAGGTACGCCTTAACCCTCTGAGTGGTGGTGCAGAGGGTTAAGGCGTACCTGTTATGCCAGTTGCTGGAAGGCTTCTGTGCTGGCTAGGGTTCGAGTCTCCTGGTGAGAAAGTGTTCTAAAGTTGTGTATATATATATATATATATATATATATATATATATTATATATATATATATATATATATATATATATATATATATATATATTAGTATATTTTGGTAGCAGTCTTTCCTGTAGACATATATTATTAAAAATGACCGAAAAAGTAAGATTAATAATTCTAACACGAATTTTCTTGATCTTTCTTATGTTTCTTTTCACTATTGATGGTAATTCAAAGATCAATTCTCCAAAATTCATTTTTATTTCTAGTCTGACACGACACTTGAGCGCGTTTCGTAAAACTTATTACATTTTCAAAGACTTTAGTTTACAAACACACAACTGAAACTGAATAGAGCTTTACACATCTTCGAGGTTTATATCTACATTTGGGTGAGGTGGATGAGGTGAAAAACGAACTTTCAACAATGGGTATTAAATTCCAACACAAGACAGAACACGAAACAATGGGTATTGAATGGGTATTAAATTCAAACACAAGACAGAACACGAAACAATGGGTATTGAATGAAAGTAATTGTAGAAAGCCTATTGGTCCATATTTCTTGATGCTTCTATATTGGAGCGGAGTCTTGAAGTGGGTAGAATATAGTTGTGCATTAATTGGCTGTTGATTGCTGGTGTTGACTTCTTGATGTGTAGTGCCTCGCAGACGTCAAGCCGCCTGCTATCGCTGTATCTATCGATGATTTCTGTGTTGTTTGCTAAGATTTCTCTGGTGATGGTTTGTTTGTGGGAAGAGATTATATGTTCCTTAATGGAGCCCTGTTGCTTATGCATCGTTAAACGCCTGGAAAGAGATGTTGTTGTCTTGCCTATATACTGTTTTTTTTTAGGCTTACAGTCCCCAAGAGGGCATTTGAAGGCATAGACGACGTTGGTCTCTTTTAAAGCGTTCTGCTTTGTGTCTGGAGAGTTTCTCATGAGTAGGCTGGCCGTTTTTCTGGTTTTATAGTAAATCGTCAGTTGTATCTTCTGTTTTTTATCTGTAGGGATAACGTTTCTACTGACAATATCTTTCAGGACCCTTTCCTCCGTTTTATGAGCTGTGGAAAAGAAGTTCCTGTAAAATAGTCTAATAGGGGGTATAGGTGTTGTGTTAGTTGTCTCTTCAGAGGTTGCATGGAGTTTCACTTTCCTTCTTATGATGTCTTCCACGAAACCATTGGAGAAGCCGTTGTTGACTAGGACCTGCCTTACCCTATAGAGTTCTTCGTCGACTTGCTTCCATTCTGAGCTGTGGCTGAGGGCACGGTCGACATAAGCGTTAACAACACTCCTCTTGTACCTGTCCGGGCAGTCACTGTTGGCATTCAGGCACATTCCTATGTTTGTTTCCTTAGTGTAGACTGCAGTGTGGAAAACTCCGCTCCTTTCCATGACTGTTACATCTAGAAAGGGCTGCTTCCCATCCTTCTCCATCTCGTAAGTGAAACACAACACAGAATTCTGCTCAAATGCCTCCTTCAGCTCCTGCAGATGTCTGACATCAGGTACCTGTGTAAAAATGTCGTCAACATACCTGCAGTATATGGCCGGTTTCAAGTTCATGTCGACTAAGACTTTTTGCTCGATGGTACCCATGTAGAAGTTTGCAAACAGGACACCTAGGGGAGAACCCATGGCGACCCCATCTACTTGCTTATACATGTGTCCATCCGGGCTCAAGAAAGGTGCCTCTTTACTACAAGCTTGGAGTAGTTTCCTTAGACTGTTTTCTGGTATGTCAAGAGGAGTACAGACCGGATCACGGTACACTCTGTCCTCTTGACATACCAGAAAACAGTCTAAGGAAACTACTCCAAGCTTGTACTAAAGAGGCACCCTTCTTGAGCCCGGATGGACACATGTATAAGCAAGTAGATGGGGTCGCCATGGGTTCTCCCCTAGGTGTCCTGTTTGCAAACTTCTACATGGGTACCATCGAGCAAAAAGTCTTAGTCGACATGAACTTGAAACCGGCCATATACTGCAGGTATGTTGACGACATTTTTACACAGGTACCTGATGTCAGACATCTGCAGGAGCTGAAGGAGGCATTTGAGCAGAATTCTGTGTTGCGTTTCACTTACGAGATGGAGAAGGATGGGAAGCTGCCCTTTCTAGATGTAACAGTCATGGAAAGGAGCGGAGTTTTCCACACTGCAGTCTACACTAAGGAAACAAACATAGGAATGTGCCTGAATGCCAACAGTGACTGCCCGGACAGGTACAAGAGAAGTGTTGTTAACGCTTATGTCGACCGTGCCCTCAGCCACAGCTCAGAATGGAAGCAAGTCGACGAAGAACTCTATAGGGTAAGGCAGGTCCTAGTCAACAACGGCTTCTCTAATGGTTTCGTGGAAGACATCATAAGAAGGAAAGTGAAACGCCATGCAACCTCTGAAGAGACAACTAACACAACACCTATACCCCCTATTAGACTATTTTACAGGAACTTCTTTTCCACAGCTCATAAAACGGAGGAAAGGGTCCTGAAAGATATTGTCAGTAGAAACGTTATCCCTACAGATAAAAAACAGAAGATACAACTGACGATTTACTATAAAACCAGAAAAACGGCCAGCCTATTCATGAGAAACTCTCCAGACACAAAGCAGAACGTTTTAAAAGAGACCAACGTCGTCTATGCCTTCAAATGCCCTCATGGGGACTGTAAGCCTAAAAAAAACAGTATATAGGCAAGACAACAACATCTCTTTCCAGGCGTTTAACGATGCATAAGCAACAGGGCTCCATTAAGGAACATATAATCTCTTCCCACAAACACACCATCACCAGAGAATCTTAGCAAACAACACAGAAATCATCGATAGATACAGCGATAGCAGGCGGCTTGACGTCTGCGAGGCACTACACATCAAGAAGTCAACACCAGCAATCAACAGCCAATTAATGCACAACTATATTCTACCCACTTCAAGACTCCGCTCCAATATAGAAGCATCAAGAAATATGGACCAATAGGCTTTCTACAATTACTTCCATTCAATACCCATTGTTTCGTGTTCTGTCTTGTGTTTGAATTTAATACCCATTCAATACCCATTGTTTCGTGTTCTGTCTTGTGTTGGAATTTAATACCCATTGAATACCCATTGTTGATAGTTCGTTTTTCACCTCATCCACCTCACCCAAATGTAGATATAAACCTCGAAGATGTGTAAAGCTCTATTCAGTTTCATTTGTGGGTTTGTAAACTAAAGTCTTTGAAAATGTAATAAGTTTTACGAAATGCGCTCAAGTGTCGCGTCAGACTAGAAATAAAAATGAATTTTGGAGAATTGATCTTTGAATTACCATCAACAGTGAAAAGAAACATCAGCCACTACCTTGGACCACATATGGACAAACATAACAGCTCCCCTTGTATCTGGTATAATCTACGACAGAACAACTGACCACTATCCTACCTTTCTCATAGCGAACATGGACATAACACCACCAAAAAGCAAGAAAATTTCATTTAGGCTACACAGTGAATCAGCTTTAGACAATCTTACAGAGGCACTTCACAATATTAACTGGGATTCTGAATTCAATAATACCCATGATATAAATTCATTAGCTAACCTCTTCCTCTCCAAAACTCTAAGCCTCTACAACCTTCATTGTCCCCTTCTTACAAAGCAAGTAACTGACAAAAGATTAAACAATCCATGGCTCACAAGTGGCATTCTCAACTCAATCAACAAGAAACATGAATATGAAAAGAAAGTTAGGATTGGCCTAGTTTCAAAGGAAGTAGCTAAAAGGTACTCATCAATGCTTACCAGTATCATAAGAAAGGCAAAACTTGCATATTATGTGAATAGATTCAATGAAGCAAAAGGCAACATGAAAAACACTTGGAAAACTATCTCTAGTATCCTAGGAACTAAACAACACTCACATAACCAAATAAAACTCTACAAGGACGGGGATATACCGTCAACTGATTTAGAAATGGCAAATGAATTTAATAGTTTCTTTTCATCGGTTGGTGCTAATCTTGCCAGTAAAATCCCACAGACTCAGACACATATTAACACATATCTCTCAGGCAGCTATCCAAACTCTCTTCTCCTTTCACCAATCAGCCCGGCAGATGTTGTGTCCATCATACACTCTCTAAAAACCAAGGCAGGGAACACCAGTGAAATTCCGTCCATTGTGTACAAGAGAGCCTCCCATGCCCTTGCCCCACCCATAGCACTACTGTTCAACAAATCTATAGAGTGTCACACCTTCCCTGATATCCTCAAAAAAGCAAGAGTAACGCCAGTCCATAAAGGAGGCAATCCGGCGGACATAAACAATTATAGACCAATATCAAATCTACCCATTCTATCAAAAATATTTGAAAAAATTATTTACAAACAGCTCTATTCCTACCTCGTAAAATTCGACATACTCAGCCCCTGCCAGTTTGGCTTCCGGTCCCAAAAGAGTACCAATGATGCAATCATTAGTCTCCTTGACATTATCTACTCAGCCCTTGACAAAAATGAGTTTCCGATTGGACTCTTCATTGACCTAAGAAAAGCCTTTGATACTGTTAATCACAACTACCTCTTACTTAAACTCCAGCATTATGGAATCCGAGGCCTTGCCCTTGACTACATCCGATCCTATCTTAGTGACAGACACTAATATGTAACCATCAATGATACAACTTCTTCCACTCTACCAATTACCGTTGGAGTGCCACAGGGCAGCGTCTTAGGACCTCTTCTATTTCTTATATATATAAACGATCTGCCTAATGTCTCTAATATTCTCAAACCTATATTGTTTGCTGACGATACTACCCTTATCTACTCAAACCTCAACCCACATACACTAAACAATGTTGTGAATAATGAATTAAAAAAAGTCCACTTATGGATGTCAACGAACAAACTAACATTAAACATCGAAAAGACTTACTACATCTTATTTGGAAGCAAATCATCAAATGCAATTCAGCTACAGATAGACAACATTAACATCAGTAATAAAAATGATGGCAAGTTTCTTGGCCTATTCCTAGACAAGAGACTCAACTTCAGCACCCACATTCAACACATAACTAAGAAAGTCTCTAAGACAGTTGGTATACTCTCCAAAATCAGATATTTTGTTCCTAACTCTGCTCTCCTCTCACTATATTATGCACTAATCTACCCCCATCTTAATTATAGTATCTGTGCATGGGGGTCTACCACTGCAAACCACCTTAAGCCCATCATCACACAGCAAAAATCTGCTATCAGAATAATAACTAACTCTGCTTTCAGACAACACTCAGCTCCCTTGTTTAAATCTCTAAACTTGCTAAATATTAACTCCCTCCACACATTCTCTTGTGTCAACTACATTTACAAAACCCTGTTCTTAAATGCAAACCATGCTCTGAAACTCTCCCTGGACAGATGTAATAGGACCCATTATCACCACACCAGAAATAAATATCTCTTTGATATCCCCAGGGTCAAACTTAATCTGTGTAAACACTCTATGCAAATTAAGGGACCTAGTCTATGGAACTCACTCCCTAGTGAATTGAAAAACTGTAAAACTTTTGCCTTATTTAAAAGCAAAACCAAAAAGTACCTAACTTCATCTATTTAGTTTCCTACACTGAGCTTTAAATTTGCTCTGTACCTAGTGGTACCCAATCTCCTAATTTTTATGTAATATCAAACAACCTTATCATTGTGTTCATTGCTGTCTTCTTTTATGTGCTAGCCATATGCTGTATTGTGACTACCAATTTTTGTCAACTACCATTCAAGCTGTCATTGCAATCAATCTTATATTGTTTCTGCTATATTGTGCCTACGAATTTGTTGTCAACTACCATTTTAAGCTGTCATTGCAATCAATCATAGCTACCTATGTGCTTTAATATACTGTACCTATAATTTTCTCTCATCTTTTTTTTTTTTTTTCATTCCATGTAATCTGTTATCATTTTTTTGTCTATAAATTTTGCAAGTATTTACCTCCTTAAAATTTTCTTAGATTAAGGACCTGCCCGAAACGCTGCGCGTGCTAGTGGCTTTACAAGACTGTAATTACCATATTTGTATCCTCACATTCCTTATGTACATTCTTGTATATGCATAAATAAATAAAATAAAAAATAAATAAATAAATAAAAACATAAGAAAGATCGAGAAAATTCGTGTTAGAATTATTAATCTTACTTTTTCGGTCATATTTAATAATAAAATAATAATAAATATATATATATATATATATATATATATATATAATATATATATATATATATATATATATATATATATATATAAATATATAAATATATATATATATATATATATATATATAATATATATATTATATATAAATATATATAAAATATATATATATGTATATATATATATATATATATATATATATATATATATATATATAATATATATAATATATATATACACACACTAACTGTACCCGGCCACGTGTTGCTGTGGCTCAGCAACAGATGTGCGTTGCTGAGTCACAGTAACCTTTCCCTGTTTCCCGGGCCTCCCCACCATTCCCTCCCCTCCCTCCTGTCCCCTCGTCCTCCCCACCATTCCTCCCTCCCCGGTCCCTTTGTCCTCCCCACCATTCCCCACTACCGCGTCCCCGTCCTCCTCCTATCAATTCCCCATTCCACTGTACCCTTGTCCTCCCTACCATTCCCTCTTCCCTCGTCCGATGCATTCTCAAATGATCTGATGTTCCCATCAGAAAATTTGGAACATCAAATGGTCTGATGTTCCCTTCACTGATATATAAGAAAAACAGTTAACAAATGAAAAGAAAAACAATGAAAAATTAAAAAAAAAAGTAAACTATTCTCATGAAATTAACGGTATGGTAAACAACACAGCTTAATTTCAAAGCAATGTCACAGAATAATTAAGTCAAAATGAAAATAAATCGAAATCTATGCAAATTCAATTTATCAATGAAATCGGAAACATTGAATTTGAAACATATTTAGTATAGCTTCGATTGCTCTTACGTTCAATAGATGGCGCTGTTTAAAAAAAAATGTTTTTACCTGTCACAGGTGTGGCATCTATACTTACACTCACGAAATGAATGGTATGGGAAACAGCACAGCTCAATTCCAATGCAATGTCACACAAAATAATTAAATCAAAATTAAAATCGAAATCCATGAAAATTCAATTTGTCACTGCAATTGGAAACATTGAAATGGAATTGTAACATGTTTAGTATAGCATGTGCTGCTCTTACGTGCAACAGATGGTGCTGTTTCTTACAAAAAAAAAAGAATGATTTTACCTATCACAGGTGTGGTATCGATATAATAGGTAAATAAAAACATGCGCATATTCGAATGGAACGTTGAATCAGAATTTCAAAGCAATTGGTGAAGAACTTTGGGAGATTACAGCGTGTATTGCTCCTACATCCAACAGATGGCACTGTTTTTCAAAATAAGCATCTTTTTTCCTGTCACAGGTGAGGCATGTATATAGTAGGTATATAAAAACACCTGCCTATTCAAATGCCACGTTGTATCGAAATTTCAAAGCAATCGGTAAAGAGGTTTAGAAGATTTCTCACATGAAAAGCAGTTTAAAAAAAAATCCGTCAAAGACGTGATATCAATATAGTATGTATATAAATACCCTGCTCGTATGCAAACTGAACATTGTGTGAAAATTTCAAAGCAATCAGTGAAGAACTTTCGGAGATTAGCGATTTTTAACAAACGAACATTTCCATTTTTATTTATATAGATTATATAGGCTAATGTTCACACCCCAACAATGCCATAGGCATATAATTCACCCTAACAATTTCATAGGCCCAAGTCCACACCCCAACAATTCTCTAGGCCAGTCCCCAACCGAACAATTCAATAGGCCTATATCCAAACCTGAATATATAATTCACCCCAACAATTCCTTAGGCCCATGTCCACCCCCTCAACAATTGTATAGGTCTATTTCCACACACCAACAATTGCATGTTGAGGTGTAAGACAATGGTGGAGCAGAAAGTACTCCAGTACTTACGGAGGATGATGAGAGTGCGAGGAACAAGGTGGTCAGGTGGAGCCAGTGACTCCTTCCTTCAACAGTTTTGTCTCTCCCTCGTGGTATATCCTCAATGTCTTCAGTGGTGTGGCCTCACCACACACTTACACTGCCATAAGTGTCCTGAGAGTACTGTGGGAGGGACAATTTGGCGGGTATTGTGGACACAGGTGACCGTCTCTAAGACAGTGAGGAGCGTCAGTGTTATCTTCTTCATGATGGTAGCTGCAGTTCTTATCAGAGTTGTTATCTTGTTGTTGGTGGTGATTAAGTGGCGACATTGTTATCAGTTGAGGAGCGGCAGTATTATCTCACGGGTCGTCGTCAACATCTCGTGTAGCAGCTTGCTGTTGTTGTGATGACGTCACTCGCTCGCTTGCCCGCCATCTTGCTCCGTACATTTTCTTTGGTTACTGATCTTTCCCGAAACTGACTTTTTAATTTTGTTTATTTATATACACAGGAGTTTATTTATTTATATATATACAAGAAGGTGCAATGGGTTTATGAGAGTACATAACATTGATGTTTTTACATTCTTGTAAAGCCACTAGCACACACAGCATTTCGGGCAGGTCCTTAATTCGATAATTTTAAAACATTTTCGGGTTCCACTGACTGACTATCTTGTTACTCAATCTTCTACTGAATAGGTTCCAACGACGCAGCACTGAATCACTCATTAAAATATTTGTTAAAAATTTAAATTTTATCAGATCAATCTGGTAGTGGTTTTAAAATAAGCGCCTTTAGATTGCACACAATTTGATACCAAAATGAAAGATATAACATGAAACTTGATATCCGAACACTTGAAAGATTACAAATAGGCTTTTGGTCAAAATATTAAAATATTTGTTAAAATTCTATTTATTGTTCTATTATCTTGGGACTAGTTTTAAAATGCGCGCCTTTTTATTGCGAACAATTTGATACCAAAATGAAAGACGTAACACGAAATTTGATGTTATCAAATTGAACGAGTATACACATTAGGTTGCAGTGTACAAATTGGTGCTCGTTCACGAGTAACTTTACGCTTTTCTGCGGGGAGACACGCCAGGCTTTTGTACATTATATTCATACATATCTGTAGCGAATTTAATTGCGAACACAATGATACCAAAACGAGCGACGTAGCACGAGAATTAAGGTGAGAAAAGTGGAACGAGAATGCACATGTTACTGATTTTGTGCGTTTTTGCCGACTTTAGGCTTTGCTGTTGGGAGTCACGCTAGGCTTTTGGAGTTATATTTATACACACCTGTAGAGAATTTAATTGCGAACACAATGATACCAAAACGAGCGACGTAGTACGAGAATTAAGGTGAGAAAGCTGGAACGAGTATACACATTTGGGTGTCACCGCGCGCATACCCGCACGCCGAGGCACATGACCCCTATGTCAACCGCGCGCCTGCCCGGAACGCGAAAGTGTTTAAGTAGGTAAATTGTAGCAAAATTGAGAAAAGTTAACAGGAACATTGTAAGAAAATTTTAAGAAAATTAGTAGGTACATTTTAGTAAAATTTGAGGATTATTTCTAGGTACATTGTAGCATAATTTGAAGATTATTTCTAAGTACATCGTAGTAAAATTTGCGTTCAATATAACAACAATGATATATGTTAATGGCAGTGATTACAACGGTGAAGTTATAGGGCTTAGAATCATTTTGGGGCAGCACACGATACAGTGCGAGTGTGAAGCACTAGGTAGAAAATTATAAAGATCAAATTTGGTACTTTTGGTGTTACTTTTAAATAAGCGGTAGGATGGACAGCTTTTAATTCGTTAGGGAGTGAGTTCTATAGACTATGTCCCATTATTTCAATAGAGTGCTTATACAGAGTTAGTTTGACTCTGGGGATAAAAAGATATTTATTTCTGGTGTGGTAATAATGGGTTCTATTACATCTGTCAAAGGAAAGTTTCAGATCAGGGTTTGCATCTAGGAACAAGACTTTTTACATGTAAATGGTTTTAGTTTAGTTCATTTATTATGCACTCAATACCCATCCTGAGGGCGGTAGTGGAGAGTGTTACAGAGGCACATAATAGGCTCAGGAACCGAGCCCCAAAATTCATATAGCTAAGCTAGTTACAATCTTGATGAACTAGTTACAAAATTCAATGCACATCGTCACATCAACAATGGGCTCGAGACCGACCACAAGTACAGTTTCTAATTTAAGCAACTGGCATATGTGGAGGGCTAGTGTCACAGTTGGTATGTTTGTCCTGCACACCGTCCCCATCCAATAAGCAGCAGTGGATTGGTTACAATCTCTCAGATAATACCTACAGTTAGCAAACTGGGGATATTTGGCCAAGACTTCTGGCAGTTGATCACTTTGAATGATATATTTACACATCTCTAACATTTATTATAGAGTTGTCTCTGAACTCACGTATCTTTTCGCACTCCATCACAGTGTTGGGATCGAACTGTCGAAAACCCAACACATTTAAAATACGTTTGTTCCGAGTGTTTTTCTTATGCTTTGTAATATAATGGGGTACATTAATTTTTTCAGGTGTCAGCCTCAGCACTACCTATTGTCAGGTGTGACACACGTGGTGCCGAGGTTTGACAAAGGACAAGAAAGTTTTGGAAAAGACTGCATCATGGATATATTCGGCTATATCACGAAATACATAATAGAGTACATTATATACAATATAATACATGTATATATGTTAAGGGGGCGTCAGAGGTTTAGTTGAAAGTTGTTCAATGTCAACCAATATTATTATACTAGTTGTATATGAAAAGTGCTGAAATTGTCACAAGTTTCAGTACTGCAGCGTAAATAGAAAGGGAGATTTTTTTTTGTTTTGTTTTTTCAACGTTTTTTTTACACATTTTCAAGTCCACACTTCAGAACACACGTTTCAGATATAATTATTCTGTGACACTTTTATGACACATTAGCATATAATAAAGGATTGAGGGCTTTAGAATTTCCAAAACATCTTTAGTTTTCCTAATACAAATGTTCAAAGTTCCCCAAAAATTTTCTGCAAATATGGCATGTTTATTGCTATTATAAAATCAATAAATGAACTTAGAGAAAAATGAAGGCCCCCCCAATGTAGAGACATACCCTCCACATATACTGTGTAAGTTTCATGTAAATTGAATACAAAATGAATCAGTTTTGTAAAAGTTTGTGTCAATTGAAAAAAAAAAACAAATGAATAAAGTCTAAGGTTCTAAAATCTGTGGCTGAGGTTGACATCAACCAATTTTCTCCAAAATTGGCATCCTTACAGATAGGCTTACGTACAGTCAGGTGTGTAAGTTTGATGCAAATCGCCCGGAAAAAAAAAATATATTTTTTCCAAATTAAACTAATTATAATATTTGTTTAATATATGCTATTGTGATAGCAAAGAGTCGTAGCTATGATTTCAGTTGACACTTTTGATTGATAATCGATTTGACCATTTTGGCATAATTTTCACAACTACTTCAATATTTTTTTTCTCCCTTCCTATTTATGTTACAATGCTGAAACTTGGACCAGATGAAACACTTTTCATATAGAACTTGTCAAAAAAGTTTGATTAAAATCGAACGAGTTTCCATTTATTGCATTTGCGTGTTACCTCAACGCCGACCTCTAAATATAGAAAACGGTGACTTCCACAACCTCAAAGACGTCTACCATGCCGCTAGGTCCTCGCGTCCTTTTCCTTGGTGAGGGTGGAGCATACTGTAACAGTTGGGTTCAGCTGGTCACACACACACACACACACACGTGACGACTGGATGTCGACGGGATGGAAGGGAGTAGATTTCTATTCGGTTCAATCTCCGACCAGCACTCATTGCCTCGCCCGATGATTCTGATTGGCTAACAGACTTTCCCGCCACCGGACGAGCCACACCGTGCTGACTGTTAACGACCTTCACGGTCGTTAACTTTGTTCTTCCTGTAATATTGAAAGCATTACTATTAATAAATAACAATGCCTTTTTTATGCGACGCAATAACACGATAAGGCATTTGTGGGGTGTTTCTTTTTTGCTTTCACGACTGCAATGCGTACGTCGCCAATGTACATGTGGCAGACGCTTCACGAAACTGTCGGAATTAGCAGAATAGAAAATACGAGAGCAACCGTACAGGGCCTGGGAGCAAGGTCGAGTTAGAGTCCTTGAGGGTCTCTTCTCAGACTAGCCTCACCTGGTCCTGCTCCACGTTGATCGTTGGAATCTCCTCAATGATTTAACACTTTAAGGGACTCCTAGGGTCCTCATCACATTTATAGATTAGTGAATATAGGCAACTCGGTGTTGAAGACACTTAGAGCTGAAGGCTTCAGTATTTGATTGGCAGTATTCAGAAGTGGTTCAATGGAAACACCGCATAAAGCTTAACAGTACTTTATTTACTAACTTAACCACTAATACAAAGGGTGCTTGATTTACTTTAGATTGGCGTCAGCAAAGCTATGGTTATATTAGCGAGACTCTTGACGTCTGGCTAAACGACTCGGATCCACTCGTGGAGAAACACCTAACTTAACACAGTTGACAGCCAATCACTAACACGGCAACCTAACTGCCGGTGTGGAGAGGGATCACAAGAGTTCCAACCGGATACTCGGTAATGATGATATGCAATAAATCAACAACTACACTGTCAATGGGACAGACAATAACATGCACAATAATATTATCACACAATAACTAAATGTGTGGTGTATGTGAAGCTCACATTCACAGACTAGTGAAATGCAGTGATACCACATAGATAAACACGCATTCACCGTCGATTCACCTATGACCTGTGACAGGTATGAGAAGGTGAGAACTGTGGTTGATCCCTCAGATCAACACAGACACAATAAAACAAGGACAAGATCTTGTACTTACAGATAAGGTACCTTTCCTTACTCACTCACTCACTCAGGCACATTTTTACAAGCACTCGTAGGTGGCCTGACAGCTGGCTTCGCTCGTAGACAAGGAGGGTACTTGCAGTAGGGAGGGCTGTATGCTTAACAGACAGACACACGCACACACACTGTCTCTGGCGGTGAGTAAGGGTGGTGACGTCACATGGTACAGTGAGGGCGGCTGCAGGTTATATGGCACCATGCACTACACTGTACACTGGTACAGGTACACTGTGGTAAAGTCACACACAGGTTACTTAGGCGGCGGCACTGCCTTAGTTCACTCTAAGTCACTCACAACGATCTTTGTCACCAGGGGTTACCTGATACCAGTCTGTTTCGCTCTGGAGATTTGTCACTTTAGGCTTCTGAACCATATACTCACACTCGTGATTCTGGGCGAGTGTGTGGTATATCGCCAAGACGCTGAGTTAACTTGACGGTGAGGAATAGATGGTGTTCAGTCTATTGGCCGGTAGACAGAACAGAACCCGTCCTCTCGATATGGTCTCCCTCACGTGAATGGTTTTGCAAGGGGTGCCGGGCATCTCGTGGCACACAACACAAAGAGTTACAATTTGACCAATAGCATTGCAGCAAATGAGCGGGAACCAATCATATTAGCTCGTTCGATGAGCAGTAGGAGAGGTGACGTCATGAACATGCCACGAACATGTCATAACTGTTATTTTCTATCACGCCGGTTGACCCCAGAGGTCAGACGCTGCTGGCGTCTCCCCTCGGTCCCACGCTCAATGTACCCACTGACCCTTGGTGGCAAGTATGCTTAACTCCCTGTATCTACTACCTGCCTGGACATACGGCGGCCTCCATATTATAAAAGTGTTCCTGGTTAAGTGGGCATTCTGGAGATACCTAACATGCCAGGTCACTATCCAGGATTAAGAGAGATAGGCTTTGTGCATGAAGATCAGTGCACTGTGCACTGCAATGAGCCATTCAAGTCAGCTGTGAGAGAATCTTGAGACACTCTCTCACACAAGGAGACTAATGATTGCATCATTGGTGCTCTTTTGGGACCGGAAGTCAAACTGGCAGGGGCTGGGTATGTCGAATTTTACGAGGTAGGAATAGAGCTGTTTGTAGATCATTTTTTCAAATATTTTTGATAGAATGGGTAGATTTCATATTGGTCTATAATTGTTTATGTCCGCCGGATTGCCTCCTTTATGGACTGGCGTTACTCTTGCTTTTTTGAGGATATCAGGGAAGGGTGTGACACTCTATAGATTTGTTGAACAGTAGTGCTATGGGTGGGGCAAGGGCATGGGAGGCTCTCTTGTACACAATGGACGGAATTTCACTGGTGTTCCCTGCCTTGGTTTTTAGAGAGTGTATGATGGACACAACATCTGCCGGGCTGATTGGTGAAAGGAGAAGAGAGTTTGGATAGCTGCCTGAGAGATATGTGTTAATATGTGTCTGAGTCTGTGGGATTTTACTGGCAAGATTAGCACCAACCGATGAAAAGAAACTATTAAATTCATTTGCCATTTCTAAATCAGTTGACGGTATATCCCCATCCATGTAGAGTTTTATTTGGTTATGTGAGTGTTGTTTAGTTCCTAGGATACTAGAGATAGTTTTCCAAGTGCTTTTCATGTTGCCTTTTGCTTCATTGAATCTAAAAAAAAAAAAAATAAAAATGTTTATTTAGGTAAGGTACATAAAAGAGATTTTACAAAGAGTGATGGATTTATAGTTAGGGCTAGTACATACAATGCCTAAAGCCACTATTACGCAAAGCGTTTCGGGCATAAAAAAATTAATGACTAAAGCTTAATACTAATTGAGCATAAAGAGTAAAATGAAAACATGGAATGAAAACAGCTGAAAAAGCAGCACAAATACAATTCTGTCGACAAACAACGCTCTTTAAAAAGAACAGACATTGGATGACATTAGAGGGGTAAGGTAGGTTACAGGGAATTTATTAGGTATAGCTTCGTTTTTATCTTAAACTGGTTGAGAGAGGTACAGTCTTTAACATGGTTGGGAAGGTCATTCCACAATCTGGGTCCCTTAATTTGTAGAGCATTTCTAGTTTGATTAAGTCGTACTCTAGGAATATCAAAACTGTATTTATTTCTGGTGTGGTGCTCATGGGTTCTGTTACAACCTTCTATGAAGCTTTTGAGGTCAGGATTGGCATTACAGTTTAGCGTTTTATATATGTATAATGCACATGAGAGAATGTGCAGTGACTTAATGTCTAACATATTCAGAGATTTGAGTAGGGGTACCGAATGATGTCTGGGGCCAGAGTTGGATATTGTCCTAATAGCAGCTTTGTGTTGAGTAATTAGAGGACGTAAATGATTTTGGGTAGTAGAACCCCAAGCACAAATACCATAGTTGAGATATGGATAGACGAGGGAGTAATAGAGAGTCACCAGGGCAGGGCGGGGTACATAATATCTGATCTTAGAAAGAATGCCAACAGTTTTTGAAACTTTTTTTGATATATTTAGAATGTGGCCCTGGAAATTCAGCTTGTGGTCAATGAGAATGCCAAGGAATTTGCCATCTAATTTGTTACAAATTTGGGTATTGTTTATTTTGAGATTTATTTGATTAGAGGATTTATTGCCAAACAGAATATAGAAAGTTTTGTCAATGTTAAGGGTGAGTTTGTTGGCAGTTAGCCAAAGATGGACTTTATTTAGCTCAGTATTTACTGTGGCATATAGAGCAAGGGGGTCAGGACTGGAGTAAATGAAGGTTGTGTCGTCAGCAAATAGAATTGGTTTGAGGTGTTGGGAGGCATTTGGAAGGTCATTAATGTAGATGAGAAAGAGGAGAGGGCCAAGTATGCTGCCCTGAGGAACACCAATGTTGATGGGTAGGGTGGGAGAAATTGAATTATTCACAGAAACATACTGGAGCCTGTCAGTAAGGTAAGATTTGAGGTATTGCAGGGAGTGTCCTCTGACTCCATAATGATGTAATTTAAGAGAAGGTTTTGGTGGTTGACAGTGTCAAAAGCTTTACGCAGGTCCACAAATAACCCAACAGGGAACTCATTTTTATCAAGAGCTGTATGAATCGAGTTAAGCATACTAATAAGTGCATCGTTAGTGCTTTTTTTGGGTCTGAAGCCATATTGGCAAGGGCTAAGTATATTGTGTTTGGCTAGATAAGAGTAAAGCTGCTTATAGATTAGTTTTTCAAAAATTTTTGACAAGTTTTGGAGGACTGATATAGGTCTGTAGTTGTTAACATCTGTGGGATCACCACATTTGTAGACAGGCGTTACTCTCGCTTTTTTAGAATATCTGGAAAGGTTTGGAGTTCAAGTGACTTGTTGAAAAGCAATGCAATAGCAGGGGCTAAAGATCTGGAGGCTTTTTTGTAAATTAAAGTTGGTATCTCCTCAAGGGCACTAGACTTGGTTTTAAGGGAAAGGATTATCTCATTGACGTCAGTGGAATTAATAGGCTTTAGGTACAGAGACTGTGGATAGTTACCTGTGAGATAGTCCTTAACGCCAGTACTGGAAGATGGAATATCATTTGCAAGGGATGACCCAATGGAAGAGAAGAACCTATTGAACTCAATAGCAGAATCTGAGGCTGAAAGCTGACCATCGTTATTGGACAGGAGTGTTGGTTTGTTATTTAAAGTCTTCTTTGATCCCAATATTTGTGAAAGTGTGCTCCAAGTTTTTTTAATGTTGCTCTTTATTTGGGTAAATTTATCTTCATAGTATTTAGTTTTGGCTCGTCTAATTATCTTAGATAGCAATAATGAGTAATTCTTTGAGAATTCTTTGCAGACAATTCCTAACCTATCTTCTTCTCAAGGTCATGTTTTTTATAATGGATTTAATTAAGTATTCCCTTTGTAAGCCAGGGATTGTTAAGCGTTTTATTGATCTATTGTTTTGTTGATTGGATTGTTAATCTATTCACATTGTGACGATAATCTCTTTCAAGAGAGATTGAGCCTGCTCTTCCCTACATCATTACGTCGTTAAAGTACAAGATACTATATAGAAGATACGTCCACCAGTATCGCCAAACGTTTTGCCCAGGAAGCAAATCGTACCATGCATACCCCGACACCTGCTACAGCCGCCGTAACCAGCAAACTGCTCATCCTCTGCCTGCCTGTTGCTGATTGGCTGGTGTCTCGCCGCACCTGCACTCACGCCACCACCAGAGTCGTTGTCTGGGCAGCAGCACGCCGTACTCGTCAGAATATCTTTGTGCTCCTTGGAGTTGACATCTCTCGCTAGTAGACTAAGCCTTGGCTTTCGTGTACTAAGGGAGGTGGCAGCTTGAAGCCAGCATTCCAGCACCCATTATTTAATTTATCTTGCTATTAATATTTTTGCATTCTGGTCTTAGAGTAACTTTTCCTTGCCAGTTATTATTCATGTTATTTTGTTTGTTGACCAGTGTTGAATTTTATGAGATTGTCTTTATTCATGTCTTGTTTTCTAGAGTAATTAAAATTTCATTGTTTATATACTTGTGTTTTGTGTGTCTTCCCATTACCTTACCACAGACGAAAGGACAAACTTCTCTTTTTTTTTGTTATGTGACGAGGCCCTGCCCCCAGCTTTTGAAACAGCCGAACACCAACGCTTTACCGTCACAACATAATATGCAAGTTTTGTCTTTCTTATGATACTGGTAAGCATTGATGAGTACCTTTAAGCTACTTCCTTTGAAACTAGGCCAATCCTAAGTTTCTTTTCATATTCATGTTTCTTGTTGATTGAGTTGAGAATGCCACTTGTGAGCCATGGATTGTTTAATCTTTTGTCAGTTACTTGCTTGGTAAGAAGGGGACAATGAAGGTTGTAGAGGCTTAGAGTTTTGGAGAGGAAGAGGTTAGCTAATGAATTTATATCATGGGTATTATTGAATTCAGAATCCCAGTTAATTGTTTAAATACAGTTTTGATATTCCAAGAGTACGACTTAATCAAACTAGAAATGCTTTACAAATCAAGGGACCCAGAATGTGGAATGACCTTCCCAATCATGTTAAAGACTGTACCTCTCTCAACCAGTTTAAGATAAAAGCGAAGCACTACCTAATAAATTCCCTTTAACCTACCTTACCCCTCTATTGTCAACCATGTCTGTTTTTTAAACAACGCGGTTTGTCTACCTAATTGTATTCGTGCTGCTTTTTCAGCCATGTTTCCCCCTTTTATTTTATTTTTATTTGTTCTCAGTAAATTTTATACTTTAAACTCACTTAGTATTAAGTTTTAGTCTTTAATGTTTTTCCTGCCCGAAACGCTTTGCATAATAGTGTTTTTAGGCATTGTATGTACTAGCTCTATCTATAAATTTATCAAATTTGTAAAATCTCTTGTATGTATGTACCTTACCTGAATAAACATTATTTATTCTTATTCTTATTATTATTATTATTATTATTATTATTATTATTATTATTATTATTATTACTATTTTGGAAACGCACAAGGGTTGACCTGATTGATACATGGGTCAGATTCCATTAAGGTTCAAAACACATAATAATAATAATAATAATAATTTTTATTTAGGTAAGGTACATACATAAAGAGATTTTACAAAGTTTGTTGGGTTAATAGATAGAGCTAGTACATACAATGCCTAAAGCCACTATTTTTTTTTTTTTTTTTTTTTTTTTTTTTAGATATATACAAGAGTTGTTACATTCTTGTACAACCACTAGTACGCGCAGCGTTTCGGGCAAGTCCTTAATCCTATGGTCCCTGGAATACGATCCCCTGCCGCGAAGAATCGTTTTTTCATCCAAGTACACATTTTACTGTTGCGTTAAACAGAGGCTACAGTTAAGGAATTGCGCCCAGTAAATCCTCCCCGGCCAGGATACGAACCCATGACATAGCGCTCGCGGAACGCCAGGCGAGTGTCTTACCACTACACCACGGAAACTGTTAATTATTACGCAAAGTATTACGTATTACGCAAAGCGTTTCGGGCAGGAAAACATTAATGACTAAGGCTTAAAACTAATGGGTAAAAAGAATAAAATGTGTTGAGAACAAATAAGAATAGAGGTAAAAGAGGGGGAAACATGGTTGAAAAAGCAGCACAAATACAATTACAAATTATTACAGAAAATTACATTCAAACAGCGTTGTTTTGAAAAAAAAACAAAAAACATACATGGGTTGACAACAGAGGGGTAAGGTAGGTTACAGGGAATTTATTAGGTAGTGCTTCGTTTTTATCTTAAACTGGTTGAGAGAGGTACTGTCTTTAACATGGTTGGGAAGATCATTCCACATTCTGGGTTCCTTGATTTGAAGAGCATTTCTAGTATGATTAAGTTGTACTCTAGGAATATCAAAACTGTATTTATTTCTGGTGTGGTGCTCATGGGTTCTGTTACAACCTTCAATGAATCTTTTGAGGTCAGGATTGGCATTACAGTTCAGCATTTTATATATGTATAATACACATGAGAGAATGTGCAATGACTTAATATCTAACATATTCAGAGATTTGAGTAGGGGTACCGAGTGATGTCTGGGGCCAGAGTTGGATATTGTCCTAATAGCAGATTTGTGTTGAGTAATTAGAGGACGTAAATGATTTTGGGTAGTAGAACCCCAAGCACAAATGCCATAGTTGAGATATGGATAGATGAGGGAGTAATAGAGAGTCACCAGGGCAGGGCGGGGTACATAATATCTGATCTTAGAAAGAATGCCAACAGTTTTTGAAACTTTTTTCGATATATTTAGAATGTGTTCCTGGAAATTCAGCTTGTGGTCAATGAGAACGCCAAGGAATTTGCCATCTAATTTGTTACAAATTTGGGTATTGATTTTTTGAGATTTATATCAATTTATATCAATCTACCAATTTTTGTCAACTACCATTCAAGCTGTCATTGCAATCAATCTTATATTGTTTCTGCTGTATTGTGCCTACCAATTTGTTGTCAACTACCATTTTAAGCTGTCATTGCAATCAATCATAGCTACCTACGTGCTTTAATATACTGTACCTATAATTTTCTCTCATCTTTTTTTTCATTCCATGTAATCTGTTATCATTTTTTTGTCTATAAATTTTGCAAGTATTTACCTCCTTAAAATTTTCTTAGATTAAGGACCTGCCCGAAACGCTGCGCGTGCTAGTGGCTTTACAAGACTGTAATTACCATATTTGTATCCTCACATTCCTTATGTACATTCTTGTATATGCATAAATAAATAAATAAATAAATAAATATGATTAGAGGATTTATTGCCAAACAGAATATAAAACGTTTTGTCAATGTTAAGGGTGAGTTTGTTGGCAGTTAGCCAAAGATGGACTTTCTCTAGCTCAGTATTTACTGTGGCATTTAGAGCAAGGGGGGTCAGGACTGGAGTAAATGAAGGTTGTGTCGTCAGCAAATAGAATTGGTTTGAGGTGTTGGGAGGCATTTGGAAGGTCATTAATGTAGATGAGAAAGAGGAGAGGGCCAAGTATGCTTCCCTGAGGAACACCAATGTTGATGGGTATATAATTGTGTTGTGGGCTTGCTATGGGGGACTGGTACTATTAAGGGGTAAGGGTAGTTAGAAGACAGAGTATCAAATATGGGAGGGCTAAAAGGCCCGGCCCCAAAATAAACTATCCACAGTAATAATACCTTGCTACTAGACCATATATGTCAGTCTAAGGGTTGATCAATGCACTCCCACACAGGAAGAAGGGATACTCCTATAATTCATGTACTTATTTATTAACCCCTTAAAAAAAAACATATACACTCACACCAATAACAATAATAATAATAACTTTACCACACTACCTTACGTTAAAAGCCTTGGTCCACATAGACAGGATACAAGGTTTACACTGAGAACAAGCTAGGGTAAAGTACTACTGGATAAGCACTGAAGCTGGATGCAGCCTAGGGTAGTGAGACCACGTGGTACCCTAATACAAAACACAACACTTAGGGGTACCCAAAACACTGGCAAATACTACCCCCAGGTCTCACCAATCGTTACTACCAGAGTAGGCACACTTAAAACACCATACAGTACTTAACTTAATGGTACAGGAACTTAAGGTAAGGGAAATAAGTAAGAGGAGAAGGGAGGAGAGTAGGGGTGCAGCCACAGAGTAAGTCTCGTCCCCACGAACGCCAGCCAGAGAAGAACGCTCCTAGCGACCAGCTAGGCCTCCCGCATGTCGTGGTGCCGGAAGGAGCCTAATTGATCGTGCAGCTAAGCACATTAAAGATCTTCCCCTATGCAACGTATTGTTACTTTACAAATGATTAGAAAGTATTAGTCAACATAGTTGGTGCCTATGTTATTATTTAATAATCAACCTCAAGCTCAGTCTTTAAATGCTCTTTGAGAAACAAGAATAGCCTTACGTCTGGCTGGGAAGATACAAACAACTGCGCATAGGGTTGCGTTCAGCTATACTATAGGAAAGTTTAATAACTCAATTTTGACCTCTGGTTTCCACTAAAGAACCCAGGGTCGTAACACTCCTCCCCCTTCAGAGTAAAAAAAAAATGTGACTACTAGAATAGTAGTCATATTTTTTTGTAAGAGTATACAGAGAATAAAAAGAAAAAAAATATATGACAAAAAAATCAAAAATCAATCAAAAATAACAATTTCTCTGCAAGAAAAATACAAAGAAGTTCTTTGAAAGAAAAAAAACAAAAAAAAAAGCATACACAAAAAAACAAAAAACAGGGAAGTAAATAAATTGGACACGGAATATTTAATGTCACAGGAGAACCTAAAAAAAATAACTAAAGCATGACAGTTGGTAAATGGCTTCCTGTGGCCTAGATGAATGTTATTCCGGCAACCTGGACAGAGCGTCGGCTATCACGTTGAGTCGGCCCGGTAGGTGGGTAATGGAAAGATTGAAGTCCTGTAGGTACAACGCCCACCTGAGGATGCATTTATTCTTCCCCTTCATCTGAGTCAGGAAGACCAGTGGGTTATGGTCCGTGTACACTTCCACTATATTACCTGTGAGGTAAACTTCAAACTTTTTACATGTTAACACTAGAGCCAACGCCTCAAAGGAGTGCTTTGAGCATTTTTCTCTTCTTTTTTTTTTTTTGCCTGTGTATTGCCTGTTTATATTGCATATCCTTGCCCATCTTGTATTATTACCGTACAATATTCATGTATTACAATATTAATGTAATTCTTAACTTAGCTAATTATTTGTATTTCATTTGATTATTTGAATCTCAATTCGTTTACTCTAGAAATATTAATTTGATTAATTATCAAATTTCCCACTCTTCTGTTCTTTATTATTTTTACTTTTATATCTGGTAAACTTTATTACTTATATACAGCATCTGCTAAATTTTATTACTTACATATCTGCTGAATAATATTTACAATCATTTCTCTACTCTTGCATTTTTTCTTTTCAAATACAGTGCATCATCACTCTAACAGACCCCGCTCTAACGAATTCCTGGATGGTCCAAGTGAATTGCATTTGGCACTAAATGTTCAGTGGAACATACAAAAATTCATTTGTGTTGTTCCACTGATGGTGATGACCTAGTCCGGCATGGCAGGGCTGTGAGAGCTGTGTACTGTACACACTCTCCACATCATTCACTTCACTATCCATATCACTAGTAGCAGACACCTGTGTTAGGTCTTTTTCCAGATTTGAGTTATCAAAATCATTGGCATGCTCATCTTCAAGCAATATGCCTTGTATTCTAATATCAGATGATGTTTTCTTAAAAACATGGCTGACTAGGGCTGGGAGCTTGATATGGATGAATATGACACGGTTGCTACCTTGAATATGAGCCTACCCATGACTGTGGGGAATGCTGGGAATTTTTTTCAATCTGGCAAACACCTCAGGAATCCATCTTGTACCCAAGTCAACACCGCGTTGGACAGGTGTTTGGGAGCCAGAGGCGCGTGTGCCACCCATTGTTGCTCACTCAGTACTAACCCAGCCAGCAGCCCTATGACATTCTGGGAATTTTTTCCAAGATGGCTGCCTCTCACTGGAGGTCCTAAGAGTCCATTTTGTACCCAACCTACCGCGAGCGTGCTTCGACTGTATACGAAGAAATAAAAAATACTTTTGTCAGTTGGCGCAGTAATTGGCGAATGGCATTTGTCGTTTGGCGCAGTGCAGTGGTTAAGGTCTTATGCACACCCCTTATTGAGCAAAATTATGCACTATTTGCATTTCAAGAGGGTTAATACACTCACCATCACTGGGTAATGACAATATGATTAATACACTTAACATCACAGGGTAATGACAATATAATTAATACACTCTCCATCACTGGTAAATGACAACACCAACATTAATACACTAGTTAATGAAAATATCTTGATTAATACACTCACAATCACTAGATATCGACATCAACATGATAAACACACACACTGGTAGTACAGTAAGAATAAAATTGTCCTTACCATCATTAATGGGCAAAAGTTGTGTTTGCTATCGTCCTGGGTAGTTGAGCAGAGACTGGAAGCAGTATTACCTATTAGGCAAAATAAAACAAATTTAAGGTTTCTATGACTAAATTTTTCCCACCAAAACACAGTAAATGTTTAGAAAAATTTAATAATTTTTTTAGGTATTATGCTTTGAGCAAAAGTAAGGAAGGTGACCAGGAGTAAGGAGGGTGGGCAGGAGTAAGGAGGGGGGCAGGAGTAAGGAGGGTGGGCAGGAGTGGGGAGGGTGGGCAGGAGTAAGGATGGTGGGCAGGAGTAAGGAGGGTGGGCAGGAGTAAGGATGGTGGGCAGGAGTAAGGAGGGTGGGCAGGAGTAAGGATGGTGGGCAGGAGTAAGGAGGGTGGGCAGGAGTAAGGAGGGGTGGGCAGGAGTAAGGATAGTGGGCAGGAGTAAGGAGGGTGGGCAGGAGTAAGGAGGGTGGGCAGGAGTAAGGAGGGTGGGCAGGAGTAAGGAGGGTGGGCAGGAGTGGGGAGGGTGGGCAGGAGTAAGGATGGTGGGCAGGAGTAAGGAGGGTGGGCAGGAGTAAGGAGGGTGGGCAGGAGTAAGGAGGGTGGGCAGGAGTAAGGACGGTGGGCAGGAGTAAGGAGGGTGGGCAGGAGTAAGGAGGGTGGGCAGGAGTAAGGATGGTGGGCAGGAGTAAGGAGGGTGGGCAGGAGTAAGGAGGGTGGGCAGGAGTAAGGATGGTGGGCAGGAGTAAGGAGGGTGGGCAGGAGTAAGAAGGGTGGGCAGGAGTAAGGAGGGGTGGGCAGGAGTAAGGAGGGCAAGGAGGGACCCTGTCTGGCAGGGAGGGAAGGAGGGAGTCAGGCTATGGGTGGGTGAGCAAGCAGGGAGGCTGGAGTGGGTGTCCACCCACCTGCAAACCTGCTCATCCACCCACCTGTGCACCATCAAACCCATCTGCCTGCCATGCAACCATCTAGCCCATCTTCCTGCCAGCCATCCAGCCCACCCGCTCACCCACCCATCTGCCCGCCCACTTGCCCTGCCCACCTTCCTGCCTGGCAGCTACCCACCCAGCTCACCCACCCATCTGCCCGCCCACTTGCCCTGCCCACCTTCCTGCCAGGCAGCTACCCACCCACCCAGCATCACACACTAATTATAGTGTGTGTGGAAATTCAAATCACGTTGGCTGTGATACATAAAGATTGTGAATGTTAATTTTTTCTTCCCCGGTAAAACTCGGCTAATACGGATGTCGGGCTTAACTGGATAGGGGTCCTTCCCATATAGTCTGGATAATCGAGTTCATACAGTATATATATAATATATTATCCAGGATATATGACCTCTATCAAGCATATTCAGGTCATTTTTACATATATAGCACTAATAACTAACCTTGCTTACAACTATTCTAATACTTCATTTCAAGACCAAAACAAGGCATACATACACTTATATTATTAAACCTCTTGTCTGGAAATACTTTACCTAAAGCAGCCAAGCCTACTCAGGCCACACTCACTGAATGAAAGGTTTCTGATCTTTCCATATGAAAACACTCATAATAATGCCAGATTATTTTAACCATTGAGAACCCACGTAATAGTGTGCAAGAGGCAGAGGTGTAATTAACGGAGGGAAGCGCGATCACAAGTTAGGTATCCAGTGTCAGTTATTTCTTATAAGACATTCAGGTATTCATAATTAAACATCTTATGAGAAAATATATAGGATTCTGTAATGAGAAAATGTGGCTAACTCTACAGTAGACGGAAAAACACCACAATTTACATATTGAAATCACAAATTTAAATAGAATAAACCTAACAAATAAAGTATAGAGAAGACTCTTGTAATGTGATTCACTGACCACTTGGAAATTCAAATGCATTTTACCTACAAATAATACGCTATCATACGTTAGCTTGAATTTTCCTGGAGTGACTCTCATACATTCTCTCTCTCTCCATATAATTTCAAACATTTCCTTCATATCAGAAAGTTGGATGTACCAAATCTTTTAAATGTTAAACATCGACAAATTTAACATTTAAAAATGTAATTTACTGGTGTAAATGTGTATTTATGAGCGTATAAACATCTATTTATACGTTTCTAGTTTCTATGCCCGAAACGCTTTGCGTAATAGTGGCTTTAGGCATTGTATGTACTAGCTATACCTATAAGTCAAACAATCCTTGTAAATATTTATTGTATGTATGTACCTTACCTAAATAAAATTGTATTGTATTGTATTGTATTTAAATGTATAATAAAACAAATATGAAAGACAAAAGCATATAAAGAATAAACTAGAAAACAGAATATAGCAACTCTTTGATTAATGAAAATGTTTGAAACATTTTATGTCATTCATTCATTCATAATTTACATCATTTACACAACATAATTTACATAATAGTAGCATCCATCAGTCTCAGGAGACTATGGAGTTGTGCTCTGCTTGTCGGTCTGGAGTGGCCTCTCCAGGGCACAAAGCCTGGGTAGGTTGATATGCTGGAGAAACTGTTATCCAAGCAGCAGGCGCCGAAAGTCTCCAATGGAAAGGCAAACGCCAATACGATTGGTTCCAGCGCCGTTGCATGAACTGTCAGAACGAGAGGCTCCAACTCCGGAGTTAACCTCGAGGTTGGTAAAAGAGGGCACAGGGACTCCAGACCCGGAGACCGCCGTGGTCGGGGCCGGAGAAGAACCAGCCCAGCAAGGGGCAAGAACGACCCCAGCCTCCTGAAGCAGAGCTTGGGCTCCCTGAGCCCCAGGTGGAGGATGTCCAACCCTGCACCTATGGGTTCATCACAGCCACCTTTCACCCGAGGCTACCTTCCTTCATGACCCAGCAGAAGGAAGAGTAATAATTATTAATTACAATAAGTCGTATTATAATTATTATTATAATAATATAATTATAATAATAATTATAATAATACAGAGTAACTAGGGCCGGGCGAGGAACAAACTATCTGACAATTTACATACACAGTAACATAATAACATACATAACATAATTAACATACACAAAAAACAGCTGCTTGCCATAAGTCCCTTTGTACGCTAAATAAAATGTTCTATAGTATTAAACATGGCATATTGTGGAATATAATGTTTACTACATGAATAATTCAAATACAGTGGTACCTTCATTTACGATCGTAATCCATTCCCAGAGACTCGGCGTCAACCAAAAATTCGGCAACAAAACAAATTTTGCCATAAGAAATAATGTAAGTTTAATTAATCCGTTACACCCCCCCCCCCCCAATAAAAACAGCGTTGAATGTAATGAAACGCCATTTTCTGGGTGATACCCGGAGCTTACTAGGCTGATATGCTAATGTCAGACTTTGGCATCAGTCATGTGTATGGAGTTCTGTGGGTCTACTGAGGACCACGAGCCAGAACCTGGCCCCCTCAGAGAGGCAAGGGGAGCAATGGCCTATAGAAACCCCCGTGTGGTTGGAAGCATTCTATGTCTGCCATCGACCGGGTCAGGCACCTAGAAAGGTAAGCATCCCAAAACAAACCCCTATTCTGGTGAAATTATTGCTACCAAAAGCCGAACAAGTGGATAGAACTCCCCACAAAGAAACGAACAAACGATCATGACGTCACACGTCGCCGCGCCGCTGTTACACAGCCCCCGTCCCCGGGAGGGGGAAGGGGGGAGCCCCAGACCCCTCACGCCGGCTATCGACCCGTCAGTTCTGAGGCTTTATGTCAAAACACACGAAAAAAACGCCGACCCGGGGAAGGGAGGGATGCCGGGCAGCCTCCGGGTCTCACCCAGAAAATGGCGTTTTATTACATTCAACGCTGGTTTTCTGGGGGGACCCCCTTCGGCTTCCCGGAGCTAACTACCCACAGAGGAAGAACGTAAGGACTTACCCGGGAGGCGGTCGTTGCTCACTACACAACTCGAAGTCGAGACAACTTGCTGCAACCGCCGACCTAAATGACACAGGCCTGACTAGGCCTAGGGACGTGCACGAGGTAACGAGCAGCCAGGACCCTGTACGGCCGCCAAAAGCCCCGTGCCCAAATGCCAGCCCAGGACATGGTGCCCAAGACGGCAGCAAGCACAGTGAACGTACAAACGTCATGGGCATGGGGATAGACCGCAGGCTAGCTAGTCGTAAGAACTCTGCGGACGACCTGGGAGACCCACACCCGCGAACAGGGAAGAAAGGGAAACCGGATCAACCCAAAGCGTGTCCCCAGACACAGAGGCCGAGGCGCGCAAGTAACGGCAAAGAGCCACCACCAAACACAAAACATGATGCACCCCCGGCCCAACCAATGAAGCATCAACAACCCAGGGACCCCTCCAGAAAGCAGCAGTTTCAATCTTCACCAGAAAAGAAGGAGACAGCTGCAGACGAACAAAACCATCATGAAGACTGAAAGAGCAGAAACCCCTGCGCCGGAGGAGATCATGAAGCTACCCAACCCGACAGCCAGAGGTCACTGCCAACAGATAAGGAGCCTTATAGAACAATCCTGAACTGAAGGGGCCACAACAAACTGAGGAGAAGAAAGAAAATAGCACTCTGTCCAATGACCAGGACGGCTCAGGCTGTGCAAGAGCAGGAGCAGGCCGGAGGTAAAACAATGCATGAGACAGCTTGCGAAACGGCACAGAGATAACATCAAAACCGAAAGCAAGCCGAAGTGGCTCCGCCAGCGCCTCACGATACGAGGCGACAGTATGGGGCAAGATGACGGCCCCAAACTTCCACAAGAAAAGGACAAGGCCACGCCAACAAATGCAGCTACCGAAGAAGGGACAGAAGGAAAAGGAAGGGCCGCCAAAAACCCCACACTACCGCCAAGAAGAAGCACGCAGCTGGGACACCATCAATGAAGCCACCCGACCACCAACAGAAGGTGAGAGACTCGAGGCAGAACCGAACCGGCCCCGCCATGGGCCAATTGAGCCTAGGAAGATGCGGAGCTGCGGATAGATCTTGGGTGCCACCACGGAGCCAGCTAAGCCAGAAACCCAAGCCGACAAAGGAGATGGAACATCCGCCATACAGAAGACACCCCAACTCCCACGAGCCCGCCAGGAGATCGGAGACGACAGTTCCGACTTGCGAAACTAGAGAAGGGAAACCGAGAGAACGTGAAAACGCCAACAGGCTGGGTAAGTCAGGTAACCAGGAACCGAAATAGGAGGCAATAGGAGAGCCAAAAGGCACAAACAAAACAACCACGTGTAGGATAAAAGGAGAAAACGGAAAAACACAAGATCAGAAGAAAAGCCCCAGCACCAACGGCCAGGGACATGAGCATTGAAGGAAGATGAGGAACGAAGAAGGCAAGGAGCAAAACAGGAATGAAAGGGACACGACCAACAACACACAGAGCCGCTGGTCATGTCCCAACAAGCCACGCCAACAACACAGGTGTCTGATACGTCCCAACACAACACGAAAAGGAAAAAAAGGTGCAAAGGTACGCCAACAGACCAGTACCCGAACCAAAGAGTATGAGCTACGAAGATTTAGCAGTCTCCGTGGTGTAGTGGTAAGACACTCGCCTGGCGTTCCGCGAGCGCTATGTCATGGGTTCATATCCTGGCCGGGGAGGATTTACTGGGCGCAATTCCTTAACTGTAGCCTCTGTTTAACGCAACAGTAAAATGTGTACTTGGATGAAAAAACGATTCTTCGCGGCAGGGGATCGTATTCCAGGGACCATAGGATTAAGGACTTGCCCGAAACGCTACGCGTACTAGTGGCTGTACAAGAATGTAACAACTCTTGTATATATCTCAAAAAAAAAAAAAAAAAAAAAAAAAAAAGATATGATCACCCACATCGACGATTCCCAAAGGAAGCGATAAGGAAGAGAAAGACCGACTACGGGACCCAGGGGCACACGCACCAAGGGACACTGGTGGAAGGATAACCCAAACGAGCCAAAGAGACATGGGAAAGAAGTATTGCAGTGTCAGTAGTAGACAAGCGGAACGCATGAGGAAGCGATGTGGTAAAGGATGACACCACACACAGCTTCAAGCGCAGATATGATAGAGCCAAGCAGGCCCAGGAACCTGCACATGAGCAAATGACAGGTGAGAAGCGGGACCAAAACCCAGAGCCCAACTCCTGCAACACAACTAGGGAAGTACAACTAGGTAAGTACCGTACAGAAAATCCAATGTATATGGAAGGTCTAAGCTAGGCACTGCAAGACGTGCAAGGAAAGAGTGACCCAGATAAGACCATGAAAAACGGGGCCATGACCCCCCTTACAACAATTAAACCAGAAGAACAATTATTAAGGCCCCAGGAAGAAGCACAGAAGGGCCAAACAAAAATCCATACCCAATCCCCAACACACATCCACAACATGAAAACTGCTACAAAATGTCACCTCAGAACATCAAGACAGGAACACTTACCCCCATAACATATAACCCCACCATTGTACCTCGAAACGTGGTGGAAGTAGGGCCCCCTATCTGAACTCAAGCATGGGCTGGACATGCACAAGAGTGGGACTGGATGGGTATAAATAGGAGCTGCCTCGTATGGCCTATTAGGCCTGCTGCAGTCACCTGTGTTCCGATGTTCGTATATTCGTATCAAAAAATCACTAACCAGCACCTGGCCGAAGAGAAGCCAGACCGCATGAACTCACCTACAGAACGTAGGCACTAACGTGTCACGACACAACATAGCCGAGAAAATTCCGGGAGCACCGCCAGTGGAAGAAGGCAAAACCGCACATGCAGGAGAAGAACAGGGGTAGAGGCGAAGGAAGAGCCCGACACCCATATGCAGGGAAAACCCAGCGTCCTCCCAATAGCAGCAATCCAGAACACCCGCAGGAACTACGGGGGCACGGACTGGAGAATGGAGAGGAACGAGCGCCGAAGCATCGGAGAGAAAAGGGACACAAAATCCCAGCTCACGTACACACTGCCCGTATCAAAACAAACAACCACGGCGCATGCGCAGCAGGGATGCCAGAAGTCGCGAGCTAAAGAAAGAAACCACGAATTGACTACAAAAATATACAAAATAGTGTTGTTAACAACCGAATCCCATATGAGAGTACACAGTGCAGCCGCTAACCATAGTTGAAAAGAGCAGGAAAGGACCGAGAAGAAACATAGCACAGCATCCCATTTGGGCTACAAAGAGCCCAACTGGGCTCCATGGACCCCAATCTGGCAACCCTGTGCAGCGCAGGACAGTGCACGGAGATAAGAGACAAACACGAAAGAAACAGGGCCGAAAAACGAGAAGCTTGGAGAAGGACCGTCAAGCCCCAGAAGGGACCGGAAGACGACGGACATTCCAAGAATACGGGAAGAAGCAAAACCTTCCCGATCCTAAATTTTTACATATTTTTTCAATATTTCTGATAAGTTTTTCTCACTTTTTGCACTAAAGTTATTCAATAGTGTGTGTTTTGAGTAATTTATATGGTAAAATATGTAGAACATCGGAATCCTCATAATATTCATGTTAATAATATGCATCTATATTATTTACTTGGAAAAATACAACCTGTTATTTTTGGTGTTATTATACTGCATACACAATTTGTATACAACTATGAATATTGACTTCCACGATTATGAACCACCAAGCTGTTGTGGTGGGTGTGGTAAAGACAGTCAACCACACACACTACCTGTGCCAGCAGCAGACTGTGCCAGCAGACTGTGCCAGCAGACTGTGCCAGCAGACTGTACCAGCAGACTATACCAGCAGACTGTGCCAGCAGACTGTACCAGCAGACTGTACCAGCAGACTGTACCAGCAGACTATACCAGCAGCAGACTGTGCCAGCAGACTGTGCCAGCAGGCTGTGCCAGCAGACTGTGCCAGCAGACTGTGCCAGCAGCAGACTGTACCAGCAGACTGTGCCAGCAGCAGACTGTACCAGCAGACTGTACCAGCAGACTGTGCCAGCAGACTGTGCCAGCAGACTGTGCCAGCAGACTGTACCAGCAGACTACCAGCAGACTGTGCCAGCAGACTGTACCAGCAGACTACCAACAGACTGTACCAGCAGACTGTGCCAGCAGCAGACTGTACCAGCAGACTGTGCCAGCAGACGGTGCCAGCACACTGTGCCAGCAAACTGTGCCAGCAGACGATGCCAGTAGACTGTGCCTGCAGCAGGCTGTGCCAGCAGACTACCAGCAGACTGTGCCAGCAGACTGTGCCAGCAGACTGTACTAGTAGACTTTACCCGCATACTGTACCAGCAGACTGTGCCAGCAGACTGTACCAGCAGACTGTGCCAGCAGACTACCAGCAGACTGTGCCAGCAGACTGTACCAGCAGACTGTGCCAGCAGACTGTACCAGCAGACTGTACCAGTACACTGTGCCAGCAGACTGTACCGGCAAACTGTGCCAGCAGACTGTGCCAGCAGACAGCGCCAGCAGACTGTACCGGCAAACTGTACCAGCAGACTGTGCCAGCAGATTGTGCCAGCAGCAGACTGTGCCAGCAGATTCCGCCAGCAGACTATGCCAGCAGACTGTAGCAGCAGACTTGGCCAGCAACAGACTATGTTAGCAGACTTCGCCAGCAGCAGACTGTGCCAGCATCAGACTGCGCTAGCAGACTGTGCCAGTAGACTCTGCCAGCAGACTGTGTCAGCACACTGTGTCAGCAGACTGTAGCAGCAGACTGTGACAGCAGACGGTGCCAGCAGACTGTGCAGCTTAATGTACCAGCAGATTGTACCAGCATAATGTACTAGCAGAATATGCCAGCAGCAGAGTGTCCCAGCAGACTGCGCCAGCAGACATTACCAGCAGACTGCGCCAGCAGACATTACCAGCAGACTGTGCCAGCATAGTGTACTAGCAGACTGTGCCAGCATAGTGTACCAGCTGACTGTGCCAGCATAGTGTACCAGCAGACTGTGCCAGCATAGTGTACCAGCAGACTGTGCCAGCATAGTGTACCAGCAGACTGTGCCAGCATAGTGTACCAGCAGACTGTGCCAGCATAGTGTACCAGCAGACTGTGCCAGCATAGTGTACCAGCAGACTGTGCCAGCATAGTGTACCAGCAGACTGTGCCAGCATAGTGTACCAGCAGACTGTGCCAGCATAGTGTACCAGCAGACTGTGCCAGCATAGTGTACCAGCAGACTGTGCCCGCAGACTGTGCCAGCAGCAGACTGTGCCAGCAGCAGACTGTGCCAGCAGCAGACTGTGCCAGCAGCAGACTGTGCCAAGCAGCAGACTGTGCCAGCAGCAGACTGTGCCAGCAGCAGACTGGGCCAGCAGCAGGACTGTGCCAGCAGCAGACTGTGCCAGCAGCAGACTGTGCCAGCAGCAGACTGGGCCAGGAGACGAAACAAAAGGAGTCACAAGGTACTACACACATTACTAATTCTCAGCACAATGTTATATTACCAGCAAGCTGACAACAACAGTGTGTAAATTAATACATTTAAATAAGACCATGTGTGTGTGTGGACCATTTGTATACTACAACATATTGTGTGTCTGCATATTGTGATACAATTATTATACCCGTATTCATAGGAATAATATATATATATATATATATATCTATATATATATATATATATATATATATATATATATATATATATATAGTATATAGATATATATTAGTATATTTTGGTAGCAGTCTTTCCTGTAGACATATATTATTAAATATGACCGAAACAGTAAGATTAATAATTCTAACACGAATTTTCTCTATCTTTCTTATGTTTCTTTTCACTGTTGATGGTAATTCAAAGATCAATTCTCCAAAATTCATTTTTATTTCTAGTCTGACGCGACACTTGAGCGCGTTTCGTAAAACTTATTACATTTTCAAAGACTTTAGTTTACAAACAACACAACTGAAACTGAATAGAGCTTTACACATCTTCGAGGTTTATATCTACATTTGGGTGAGGTGGATGAGTTGAAAAACGAACTTTCAACAATGGGTATTCAATGGGTATTAAATTCCAACACAAAACAGAACACGAAACAATGGGTATTGAATGGGTATTAAATTCCAAACACAAGACAGAACAACGAAACAATGGGTATTGAATGGAAGTAATTGTAGAAAGCCTATTGGTCCATATTTCTTGATGCTTCTATATTGGAGCGGAGTCTTGAAGTGGGTAGAATATAGTTGTGCATTAATTGGCTGTTGATTGCTGGTGTTTGACTTCTTGATGTGTAGTGCCTCGCAGACGTCAAGCAGCCGCCTGCTATCGCTGTATCTATCGATGATTTCTGTGTTGTTTGCTAAGATTTCTCTGGTGATGGTTTGTTGTGGAAATAGATTATATGTTCCTTAATGGAGCCCTGTTGCTTATGCATCGTTAAACGCCTAGAAAGAGATGTTGTTGTCTTGCCTATATACTGTTTTTTTTAGGCTTACAGTCCCCAAGAGGGCATTTGAAGGCATAGACGACGTTGGTCTCTTTTAAAGCGTTCTGCTTTGTGTCTGGAGAGTTTCTCATGAGTAGGCTGGCCGTTTTTCTGGTTTTATAGTAAATCGTCAGTTGTATCTTCTGTTTTTTGTCTGTAGGGATAACGTTTCTACTGACAGTATCTTTCAGGACCCTTTCCTCCGTTTTATGGGCTGTGGAAAAGAAGTTCCTGTAAAATAGTCTAATAGGGGGTATAGGTGTTGTGTTAGTTGTCTCTTCAGAGGTTGCATGGCGTTTCACTTTCCTTCTTATGATGTCTTCCACGAAACCATTGGAGAAGCCGTTGTTGACTAGGACCTGCCTTACCCTATAGAGTTCTTCGTCGACTTGCTTCCATTCTGAGCTGTGGCTGAGGGCACGGTCGACATAAGCGTTAACAACACTCCTCTTGTACCTGTCCGGGCAGTCACTGTTGGCATTCAGGCACATTCCTATGTTTGTTTCCTTAGTGTAGACTGCAGTGTGGAAAACTCCGCTCCTTTCCATGACTGTTACATCTAGAAAGGGCAGCTTCCCATCCTTCTCCATCTCGTAAGTGAAACGCAACACAGAATTCTGCTCAAATGCCTCCTTCAGCTCCTGCAGATGTCTGACATCAGGTACCTGTGTAAAAATGTCGTCAACATACCTGCAGTATATGGCCGGTTTCAAGTTCATGTCGACTAAGACTTTTTGCTCGATGGTACCCATGTAGAAGTTTGCAAACAGGACACCTAGGGGAGAACCCATGGCGACCCCATCTACTTGCTTATACATGTGTCCATCCGGGCTCAAGAAAGGTGCCTCTTTAGTACAAGCTTGGAGTAGTTTCCTGAGACTGTTTTCTGGTATGTCAAGAGGAGTACAGACCGGATCACGGTACACTCTGTCCTCTTGACATACCAGAAAATATTCTGAGGAAACTTCTCCAATCTTGTACTAAAGAGGCACCCTTCTTGAGCCCGGATGGGCACATGTATAAGCAAGTAGATGGGGTCGCCATGGGTTCTCCCCTAGGTGTCCTGTTTGCAAACTTCTACATGGGTACCATCGAGCAAAAAGTCTTAGTCGACATGAACTTGAAACCGGCCATATACTGCAGGTATGTTGACGACATTTTTACACAGGTACCTGATGTCAGACATCTGCAGGAGCTGAAGGAGGCATTTGAGCAGAGTTCCATGCTGCGTTTCACTTACGAGATGGAAAAGGATGGGAAACTGCCCTTTCTAGATGTAACAGTCATGGAAAAGAGCGGAGGTTTCCACACTGCAGTCTACACTAAGGAAACGAACATAGGAATGTGCCTAAATGCCAACAGCGACTGCCCAGACAGGTACAAGAGGAGTGTTGTTAACGCATATGTCGACCGTGCTCTCAGCCACAGCTCAGAATGGAAGCAAGTCGACGAAGAACTCTGTAGGGTAAGGCAGGTCCTAGTCAACAACGGCTTCTCCAATGGTTTCGTGGAAGACATCATAAGAAGGAAAGTGAAACGCCATGCAACCTCTGAAGAGACAACTAACACAACACCTATACCCCCTATTAGACTATTTTACAGGAACTTCTTTTCCATAGCCCATAAAACGGAGGAAAGGGTCCTGAAAGATATTGTCAGTAGAAACGTTATCCCTACAGACAAAAAACAGAAGATACAACTGACGATTTACTATAAAACCAGAAAAACGGCCAGCCTACTCGTGAGAAACTCTCCAGACACAAAGCAGAACGCTTTAAAAGAGACCAACGTCGTCTATGCCTTCAAATGCCCTCTTGGGGACTGTAAGCCTAAAAAAAAACAGTATATAGGCAAGACAACAACATCTCTTTCCAGGCGTTTAACGATGCATAAGCAACAGGGCTCCATTAAGGAACATATAATCTCTTCCCACAAACAAACCATCACCAGAGAATCTTAGCAAACAACACAGAAATCATCGATAGATACAGCGATAGCAGGCGGCTTGACGTCTGCGAGGCACTACACATCAAGAAGTCAACACCAGCAATCAACAGCCAATTAATGCACAACTATATTCTACCCACTTCAAGACTCCGCTCCAATATAGAAGTATCAAGAAATATTGACCAATAGGCTTTCTACAATTACTTCCATTCAATACCCATTGTTTCGTGTTCTGTCTTGTGTTTGAATTTAATACCCATTCAATACCCATTGTTTCGTGTTCTGTCTTGTGTTGGAATTTAATACCCATTGAATACCCATTGTTGAAAGTTCGTTTTTCACCTCATCCACCTCACCCAAATGTAGATATAAACCTCGAAGATGTGTAAAGCTCTATTCAGTTTCAGTTGTGGGTTTGTAAACTAAAGTCTTTGAAAATGTAATAAGTTTTACGAAATGCGCTCAAGTGTCGCGTCAGACTAGAAATAAAAATGAATTTTGGAGAATTGATCTTTGAATTACCATCAACAGTGAAAAGAAACATAAGAAAGATCGAGAAAATTCGTGTTAGAATTATTAATCTTACTTTTTCGGTCATATTTAATAATAATAATAATAATAAATATGTATATATATATAAATATATATATATATAAATATATATATATATATATATATATATATATATATAAATATATATATATGTATATATATATATATATATATATATATATATATATATATATATATATATATATATATAGATATATATATATATATATATATATATATATATATATATATATATATATATATATATATATATATATATATATGTACACACACACACTAACTGTACCCGGCCACGTGTTGCTGTGGCTCAGCAACAGATGTGCGTTGCTGAGTCACAGTAACCTTTCCCTGTTTCCCGGGCCTCCCCACCATTCCCTCCCCTTCCTCCTGTCCCCTCGTCCTCCCCACCATTCTTTCCTCCCCGGTCCCTTTGTCCTCCCCACCATTCCCCACTACCGCGTCCCCGTCCTCCTCCTATCAATTCCCCATTCCACTGTACCCTTGTCCTCCCTACCATTCCCTCTTCCCTCGTCTGATGCATTCTCAAATGATCTGATGTTCCCATCAGAAAATTTGGAACATCAAATGGTCTGATGTTCCCTTCACTGAAATATAAAAAAAACAGTTAACAAATGAAAAGAAAAACAATGAAAAATTAAAAAAAAAAGTAAACTATTCTCATGAAATTAACGGTATGGTAAACAACACAGCTTAATTTCAAAGCAATGTCACAGAATAATTAAGTCAAAATGAAAATAAATCGAAATCTATGAAAATTCAATTTATCAATGAAATCGGAAACATTGAATTTGAAACATATTTGGTATAGCTTCGATTGCTCTTACGTTCAATAGATGGCGCTGTTTAAAAAAAAATGTTTTTACCTGTCACAGGTGTGGCATCTATACTTACACTCACGAAATGAATGGTATGGGAAACAACACAGCTCAATTCCAATGCAATGTCACACAAAATAATTAAATCAAAATTAAAATCAAAATCCATGAAAATTCAATTTGTCACTGCAATTGGAAACATTGAAATGGAATTGTAACATGTTTAGTATAGCATGTGCTGCTCTTACGTGCAACAGATGGTGCTGTTTCTTACAAAAAAAAAAGAATGATTTTACCTATCACAGGTGTGGTATCTATATAATAGGTAAATAAAAACATGCGCATATTCGAATGGAACGTTGTATCAGAATTTCAAAGCAATTGGTGAAGAACTTTGGGAGATTACAGCGTGTATTGCTCCTACATCCAACAGATGGCACTGTTTTTCAAAATAAGCATCTTTTTTCCTGTCACAGGTGAGGCATGTATATAGTAGGTATATAAAAACACCTGCCTATTCAAATGCCACGTTGTATCGAAATTTCAAAGCAAACGGTAAAGAGGTTTAGAAGATTTCTCACATGAAAAGCAGTTTAAAAAAAAAATCCGTCAAAGACGTGATATCAATATAGTATGTATATAAATACCTGCTCGTATGCAAACTGAACATTGTGTGAAAATTTCAAAGCAATCAGTGAAGAACTTTCGGAGATTAGCGATTTTTAACAAACGAACATTTCCATTTTTATTTATATAGATTATATAGGCTAATGTTCACACCCCAACAATGCCATAGGCATATAATTCACCCTAACAATTTCATAGGCCCAAGTCCACACCCCAACAATTCTCTAGGCCAGTCCCCAACCGAACAATTCAATAGGCCTATATCCAAACCTGAATATATAATTCACCCCAACAATTCCTTAGGCCCATGTCCACCCCCTCAACAATTGTATAGGTCTATTTCCACACACCAACAATTGCATGTTGAGGTGTAAGACAATGGTGGAGCAGAAAGTACTCCAGTACTTACGGAGGATGATGAGAGTGCGAGGAACAAGGTGGTCAGGTGGAGCCAGTGACTCCTTCCTTCAACAGTTTTGTCTCTCCCTCGTGGTATATCCTCAATGTCTTCAGTGGTGTGGCCTCACCACACACTTACACTGCCGTAAGTGTCCTGAGAGTACTGTGGGAGGGACAATTTGGCGGGTATTGTGGACACAGGTGACCGTCTCTAAGACAGTGAGGAGCGTCAGTGTTATCTTCTTCATGATGGTAGCTGCAGTTCTTATCAGAGTTGTTATCTTGTTGTTGGTGGTGATTAAGTGGCGACATTGTTATCAGTTGAGGAGCGGCAGTATTATCTCACGGGTCGTCGTCAACATCTCGTGTAGCAGCTTGCTGTTGTTGTGATGACGTCACTCGCTCGCTTGCCCGCCATCTTGCTCCGTACATTTTCTTTGGTTACTGATCTTTCCCGAAACTGACTTTTTAATTTTGTTTATTTATATACACAGGAGTTTATTTATTTATATATATACAAGAAGGTGCAATGGGTTTATGAGAGTACATAACATTGATGTTTTTACATTCTTGTAAAGCCACTAGCACACACAGCATTTCGGGCAGGTCCTTAATTCGATAATTTTAAAACATTTTCGGGTTCCACTGACTGACTATCTTGTCACTCAATCTTCTACTGAATAGGTTCCAACGACGCAGCACTGAATCACTCATTAAAATATTTGTTAAAAATTTAAATTTTATCAGATCAATCTGGTAGTGGTTTTAAAATAAGCGCCTTTAGATTGCACACAATTTGATACCAAAATGAAAGATATAACATGAAACTTGATATCCGAACACTTGAAAGATTACAAATAGGCTTTTGGTCAAAATATTAAAATATTTGTTAAAATTCTATTTATTGTTCTATTATCTTGGGACTAGTTTTAAAATGCGCGCCTTTTTATTGCGAACAATTTGATACCAAAATGAAAGACGTAACACGAAATTTGATGTTATCAAATTGAACGAGTATACACATTAGGTTGCAGTGTACAAATTGGTGCTCGTTCACGAGTAACTTTACGCTTTTCTGCGGGGAGACACGCCAGGCTTTTGTACATTACATTCATACATATCTGTAGCGAATTTAATTGCGAACACAATGATACCAAAACGAGCGACGTAGCACGAGAATTAAGGTGAGAAAAGTGGAACGAGAATGCACATGTTACTGATTTTGTGCGTTTTTGCCGACTTTAGGCTTTGCTGTTGGGAGTCACGCTAGGCTTTTGGAGTTATATTTATACACACCTGTAGAGAATTTAATTGCGAACACAATGATACCAAAACGAGCGACGTAGTACGAGAATTAAGGTGAGAAAGCTGGAACGAGTATACACATTTGGGTGTCACCGCGCGCATACCCGCACGCCGAGGCACATGACCCCTATGTCAACCGCGCGCCTGCCCGGAACGCGAAAGTGTTTAAGTAGGTAAATTGTAGCAAAATTGAGAAAAGTTAACAGGAACATTGTAAGAAAATTTTAAGAAAATTAGTAGGTACATTTTAGTAAAATTTGAGGATTATTTCTAGGTACATTGTAGCATAATTTGAAGATTATTTCTAAGTACATCGTAGTAAAATTTGCGTTCAACATAACAACAATGGTATATGTTAATGGCAGTGATTACAACGGTGAAGTTATAGGGCTTAGAATCATTTTGGGGCAGCACACGATACAGTGCGAGTGTGAAGCACTAGGTAGAAAATTATGAAGATCAAATTTGGTACTTTTGGTGTTACTTTTAAATAAGCGGTAGGATGGACAGCTTTTTAATTCGTTAGGGAGTGAGTTCTATAGACCTATGTCCCATTATTTCAATAGAGTGCTTATACAGAGTTAGTTTGACTCTGGGGATATAAAAGATATTTATTTCTGGTGTGGTAATAATGGGTTCTATTACATCTGTCAAAGGAAAGTTTCAGATCAGGGTTTGCATCTAGGAACAAGACTTTTTACATGTAAATGGTTTTAGTTTAGTTCATTTATTATGCACTCAATACCCATCCTGAGGGCGGTAGTGGAGAGTGTTACAGAGGCACACAATAGGCTCAGGAACCGAGCCCCAAAATTCATATAGCTAAGCTAGTTACAATCTTGATGAACTAGTTACAAAATTCAATGCACATCGTCACATCAACAATGGGCTCGAGACCTACCACAAGTACAGTTTCTAATTTAAGCAACTGGCATATGTGGAGGGCTAGTGTCACAGTTGGTATGTTTGTCCTGCACACCGTCCCCATCCAATAAGCAGCAGTGGATTGGTTACAATCTCTCAGATAATACCTACAGTTAGCAAACTGGGGATATTTGGCCAAGACTTCTGGCAGTTGATCACTTTGAATGATATATTTACACATCTCTAACATTTATTATAGAGTTGTCTCTGAACTCACGTATCTTTTCGCACTCCATCACAGTGTTGGGATCGAACTGTCGAAAACCCAACACATTTAAAATACGTTTGTTCCGAGTGTTTTTCTTATGCTTTGTAATATAATGGGGTACATTAATTTTTTCAGGTGTCAGCCTCAGCACGACCTATTGTCAGGTGCGACACACGTGGTGCCGAGGTTTGACAAAGGACAAGAAAGTTTTGGAAAAGACTGCATCATGGATATATTCGGCTATATCACGAAATACATAATAGAGTACATTATATACAATATAATACATGTATATATGTTAAGGGGGCGTCAGAGGTTTAGTTGAAAGTTGTTCAATGTCAACCAATATTATTTTACTAGTTGTATATGAAAAGTGCTGAAATTGTCACAAGTTTCAGTACTGCAGCGTAAATAGAAAGGGAGATTTTTTTTTGTTTTGTTTTTTTCAACGTTTTTTTTACACATTTTCAAGTCCACACTTCAGAACACACGTTTCAGATATAATTATTCTGTGACACTTTTCTGACACATTAGCATATAATAAAGGATTGAGGGCTTTAGAATTTCCAAAACATCTTTAGTTTTCCTAATACAAATGTTCAAAGTTCGCCAAAAATTTTCTGCAAATATGGCATGTTTATTGCTATTATAAAATCAATAAATGAACTTAGAGAAAAATGAAAGCCCCCCCAATGTAGAGACATACCCTCCACATATACTGTGTAAGTTTCATGTAAATTGAATACAAAATGAATCAGTTTTGTAAAAGTTTGTGTCAATTGAAAAAAAAAAAACAGAAATGAATAAAGTCTAAGGTTCTAAAATCTGTGGCTGAGGTTGACATCAACCAATTTTCTCCAAAATTGGCATCCTTACAGATAGGCTTACGTACAGTCAGGTGTGTAAGTTTGATGCAAATCGCCCGGAAAAAAAAAAAAATCTTTTTTTCAAATTAAACTAATTATAATATTTGTTTAATATATGCTATTGTGATAGCAAAGAGTCGTAGCTATGATTTCAGTTGACACTTTTGATTGATAATCGATTTGACCATTTTGGCATAATTTTCACAACTACTTCAATATTTTTTTTCTCCCTTCCTATTTATGCTACAATGCTGAAACTTGGACCAGATGAAACACTTTTCATATAGAACTTGACAAAAAAGTTTTATTAAAATCGATCGAGTTTCCATTTATTGCATTTGCGTGTTACCTCAACGCCGACCTCTAAATATAGAAAACGGTGACTTCCACAACCTCAAAGACGTCTACCATGCCGCTAGGTCCTCGCGTCCTTTTCCTTGGTGAGGGTGGAGCATACTGTAACAGTTGGGTTCAGCTGGTCACACACACACACACACGTGACGACTGGATGTCGACGGGATGGAAGGGAGTAGATTTCTATTCGGTTCAATCTCCGACCAGCACTCATTGCCTCGCCCGATGATTCTGATTGGCTAACAGACTTTCCCGCCACCGGACGAGCCATACCGTGCTGACTGTTAACGACCTTCACGGTCGTTAACCTTGTTCTTCCTGTAATATTGAAAGCATTACTATTAATAAATAACAATGCCTTTTTATGCGACGCAATAACACGATAAGGCATTTGTGGGGTGTTTCTTTTTTGCTTTCACGACTGCAATGCGTACGTCGCCAATGTACATGTGGCAGACGCTTCACGAAACTGTCGGAATTAGCAGAATAGAAAATACGAGAGCAACCGTACAGGGCCTGGGAGCAAGGTCGAGTTAGAGTCCTTGAGGGTCTCTTCTCAGACTAGCCTCACCTGGTCCTGCTCCACGTTGATCGTTGGAATCTCCTCAATGATTTAACACTTTAAGGGACTCCTAGGGTCCTCATCACATTTATAGATTAGTGAATATAGGCAACTCGGTGTTGAAGACACTTAGAGCTGAAGGCTTCAGTATTTGATTGGCAGTATTCAGAAGTGGTTCAATGGAAACACCGCATAAAGCTTAACAGTAGTTTATTTACTAACTTAACCACTAATACAAAGGGTGCTTGATTTACTTTAGATTGGCGTCAGCAAAGCTATGGTTATATTAGCGAGACTCTTGACGTCTAGCTAAACGACTCGGATCCACTCGTGGAGAAACACCTAACTTAACACAGTTGACAGCCAATCACTAACACGGCAACCTAACTGCTGGTGTGGAGAGGGATCACAAGAGTTCCAACCGGATACTCGGTAATGATGATATGCAATAAATCAACAACTACACTGTCAATGGGACAGACAATAACATGCACAATAATATTATCACACAATAACTAAATGTGTGGTGTATGTTAAGCTCACATTCACAGACTAGTGAAATGCCGTGATACCACACAGATAAACAGACATTCACCGTCGATTCACCTATGACTTGTGACAGGTATGAGAAGGTGAGAACTGTGGTTGATCCCTCAGATCAACACAGACACAATAAAACAAGGACAAGATCTTGTACTTACAGATGGGTACCTTTCCTTACTCACTCACTCACTCAGGCACATTTATACAAGCACTCGTAGGTGGCCTGACAGCTGGTTTCGCTCGTAGACAAGGAGGGTACTTGCAGTAGGGCGGGCTGTATGCTTAACAGACAGACACCCGCACACACACTGGCGCTGGCGATGAGTAAGGTGGTGACGTCACGTAGTAGTGAGGGCGGCGGCGGGCGCCTCGAGGTACTGAGGTACTGGGGTACTGGGGTACACGCTCGTGGCGGCTGGCGGCGGCTGTGGTACCATGCAGGTACACTTGTGGTAAAGTCACACACACGTTACTTAGGCGGCGGCACTGCCATAGTTCACTCTAAGTCACTCACAACGATCTTTGTCACCAGGGGTTACCTGATACCAGTCTGTTTCGCTCTGGACATTTGTCACTTTAGGCTTCTGAATAATATATTCACACCCGTGATTCTGGGCGAGTGTGTTGTATATTCTTCAGATGCTGAGTTAACTTGACGGTGAGGAATAGACGGTGTTCAGTCTATTGGCCGGTAGAACAGAACACGTCCTCTAGGTTTGGTGTCCCTCACTTGAATGGTTTTTGAAGGGGTGCCGGGCATCTTGTGGCACACAACACAAAAAGAGTTACAATTTGACCAATAGCATTGCAGCAAATGGGCGGGAACCAATCATATTAGCTCGTTCGATGAGCAGTAGGAGAAGTGACGTCATGAACACGTCACGAACACGTCATAGCTGTTATTTGCCATCGCGCCGGTTGACCCCAGAGGTCAGACGGTCTGGCGTCTACCCTCTGTCTCTCACGCGGGCACCAGCCATGTACTCACTGACCCTTCGGTGGTAAGTATGCTTAACTACCTGTATCTACTTCCTGCCTGGACATACGGCGGCCTCCGTATTATGAAAGTGTTCCTGGTTAAGTGGGCATTCTGGAGATACCCAACATGCCAGGTCACTATCCAGGATTAAGAGAGATAGGCTTGTGCACAAGATCGGTGCACTGTGCACAGCAATGAGCCATTCCAGTCAGCTGTGGGAGAATCTTGAGAGACACTCTCTCACAATTGCCCTTTGGGTGGAAAAACGTTTTTTCATATATTTTGACTTGATTGATTGATAAAGATTAAGCTTTCCTAAAGGTTGCTCGGGCATGAATAGCCCGTAAGAGGAGGCTCGGGCTCTTGCGAGGCATTACCAGTACCAATATTTAGCTGATACTAGAGCTGTGTGGATGGATGGCGGGGTGTGATGGTAACCTGTTGAGCTTGATTAAGCTGTTGCATCATGTATATGTTACATGCGACTTTTAAAAGAAGTGGTCTGGATTCACTAAATCCTCCAATTTGTTCAGTATTTTATAAGTTTCTATGGGAGCCGCCATGTCGCTTCTGGCTTGCTGTGTTAGTCCTGTGGCCCTCAACCGTTCCTGGTATGGGAGCCAACAGGCCCCGTCTGGCTTGCTGTGTTAATCCTGGGGCCCTCAACCGTTCCTGGTATGGGAGCCACCATGCCCCGTCTGGCTTGCTGTGTTAATCCTGGGGCCCTTAACCGTTCCTGGTATGGGAGCCACCATGCCCCGTCTGGCTTGCTGTGTTAGTCCTGGGGCCCTCAACCGTTCCTGGTATGGGAGCCACCATGCCCCGTCTGGCATGCTGTGTTAATCCTGGGGCCCTCAACCGTTCCTGGTATGGGAGCCACCATGCCCCGTCTGGCTTGCTGTGTTAGTCCTGGGGCCCTTAACCGTTCCTGGTATGGGAGCCACCATGCCCCGTCTGGCTTGCTGTGTTAGTCCTGGGGCCCTCAACCGTTCCTGGTATGGGAGCCACCATGCCCCGTCTGGCTTGCTGTGTTAGTCCTGGGGCCCTCAACCGTTCCTGGTATGGGAGCCACCATGCCACGTCTGGCTTGCTGTGTTAGTCCTGGGGCCCTCAACCGTTCCTGGTATGGGAGCCACCATGCCCCGTCTGGCTTGCTGTGTTAGTCCTGGGGCCCTAAACCGTTCCTGGTATGGGAGCCACCATGTCCCGTCTGGCTTGCTGTGTTAATCCTGGGGCCCTCAACCGTTCCTGGTATGGGAGCCGCCATGCCACGTCTGGCTTGCTGTGTTAGTCCTGGGGCCCTCAACCGTTCCTGGTATGGGAGCCACCATGCCCCGTCTGGCTTGCTGTGTTAGTCCTGGGGCCCTCAACCGTTCCTGGTATGGGAGCCACCATGCCCCGTCTGGCTTGCTGTGTTAGTCCTGGGGCCCTCAACCGTTCCTGGTATGGGAGCCGATATAGTTCTGAGAGGCTTTTCGTCGCTCTGCGATGTACTTTCTCCACAGCAGATATGTTGTGAAGCTGAGGCCTCTATGCTTGATACAGCAGTCCAAATGTGGCCGCACCAGAGATGTTTACAGTTCAATAACTTTATTTTCCTTGAAAATAAAGTTGACTTTCTTATTATAGTTCCCAATTGGTGTGCATCTTTCAATGACTGGTCACCGTGCATGCAGTCCCCGTGGCGCAGTGGTGAAACACTAGTCCCCGCACTTCGCGAATAATTTAGTCTGGGTTCGTATCCTGGCCGGGGAGGATTGACTAGGTTCTAATCCTTAACTGTACGCCTCTCTTCACCCAGCAGTCAAACGATCTGGCGGGTCATATTTGGGTTTTTTAATTAAGATTAATATTAATCTTAGTTAATTATCTTGAATTATCTTTATTCTAACTGTATTAGAATAAAGGACCTGCCCGAAACGCTATGCGTGCTAGTGGCTTTACAAGAATGTAAAAAGTGGTGGACCATCCAAGTAGTAGGCGTCCATCTTTCTCAGGAGACTATGGAGTTGCGCTCTGGTTGTCGGTCTGGAGTGGCCTCTCCAGGGCACAAAGCCAGGGTAGGTTGATACGGGGGGAGAAGGTGTCACCCATGCAGCAGGTCCCACTCTCCACAGCGCCGAACGTCTCAATTGGAGAGATAAACACCAATAAGACAGGTTCCAGCGCCGTCGCAGGAACTGTCAGTAAGAGGTTGAAGGCAACAAGGAACTGTCTCCAGGGGGCTCCAGCTCCGGAGTTAACCTCGAAGTTGGTACAAGAAGGCACAGGGACTCCAACCCCAGAGTCTTTTTGTTGTTGTTACTCTTTTTTGTGGGGGGAAAGGAGGAAAATTAGGGAAGAAAGAAAAGGAGGAAACTTAGGAAAAATAGGGGAACCATTGACAAGCTGCCGGCTTCCCGTCTCCGTCGTGACCACTAGACACAAGGTTACTTAGGAATTATCACTATAGGAATTACACTATAGGAATTATCATCATCAGGAAAATATCATCAAAGCAAATGGGGGACCGTCGACAAGCCGCCGGCCTCCTGTCCTCATCGAGGCCACTATTAGTAGCTCCCAAACTCAGATAATTATTACACTTCGATATCTAAGTAGTTCCGCCTTATTACAAATTTGTTTAGTACGTTCCTCGAGCCTCCGTGGCACAATTGGTTAGCGCGTTCGGCTGTTAACCGAAAGGTTGGTGGTTCGAGCCCACCCGGGGGCGATTATTTAGGCCAACTCTAGGGGTTGACCTCAGACAAGACCGACATAACACACTTGACAGCGATGTCACACTTGGCGCCGTGATCCAGCCCGTCCTCCTCAAGTCTGCCAACGTCAACAAACTCTCGCGCGTAAGTGACCTTATCCTAACACAACAGAGAACGGCACAGTATGTCAACGTCGCGACCCATCCTCCTGTTTACACAGTAGTTGTTGTATATGCTCCATAGTACAAACGTTGAAGTACTAAGTCATTACATAATAGTACTTACTAATGACTTTATAGTCTGAATTCTTAATTATAGTCTTAATTATAGACTCTTTATAGTCGGAAGTGAAGTATATAGCACTAATCACTTTATAGTCTGAAAAAATAAAGCTAAAAAAACATATATATTCCTAGGTCTAGCATAGCAGACATATGTACGATATTAGGCCTTAAATAGCGTGTATTAGGCCTAGGAAGGTTCAGTTAGTTAAGGTTGTCTTTGCAACAATAAGAGGATGGGCTGCAGTTTCATGAGCCGCTACCATTTTCTAGTACGACAAATTTTGGTCTCGGGAAGAGTATTCGTCAAAAGGCGCCGTTCTATTAGGAGGACGGGTTGAACATCTACATACCGAGTTTTGGCGGCATAACACAACAATTTAGAAAATAATATATAATTATAAACTGCCTCCCAGTCCTTCGGAGCTCGTCAACTGTTTAATATGTGTAAAGTCGCCAAAGATTGAGATAACATGTTCGTAAGTACTTGCGTAACTGACTGATGAATCTCGGTCCAGACACAAAATATAATTCTTATGCTTGGAATGTTTACATGCAAGAAGAGTTGCTATAGACCTCAACAAACACGACAGATCAGCCTCCAGGGCTGAGTGGATCCCATACTTATCCTGTAGACCCCATGTATACCTATCCTGTGAGCGTTAGTGCCTCCAATACATGTCCTGTTCATGAGTGGTAGTGAACTCATACCCATCGTGTGCAGCAGTGATCACATACTCATGCTATGATGTATGTCATACGCAGCTGGCTGTGCTATGATGTATGTCATACGCAGCTAGCTGCGCACAGTTACCATGATGTATGCATCCCATGCGCAAGATGACGCATGGGATGTCTCCTTGGCGTCGTGGTAAGACGCTCGCCTGGCGTTCCGCGAGCGCTTTGTCCTGAGTTTGTATCCTGGCCGGGGAGGATTTACTGGGCGCAAATCCTTAACTGTAACCTCTGTTTAATTCAACAGTAAAATGGGTACTTGGTTGTAAAAACAATTCTTCGCGGAGTCGTATTCCAGGGAACATAGGATTGAGGACTTACCCGAAACGCTACGCGTACAAGAATATACAGGCTGTACAAGAATGTAAGAACTCTTGAATATATAAATAAATAAAATAAAAATAAAATCCGTACATACTGGAGCGTTACTGCGCAGAAACATTGGTACTTTTATTTATGAAGAAAATATTACCAATTATAATTTTATAAAAGACGTATAAAATGTATCATCCAAATAATATGAGCAGCAGAGTGGCGCAGTGGAAGCGTGCTGGGCCCATAACCCAGAGGTCCGTAGATCGAAACTACGCTCTGCTACGAAATTGTTTTAATGTATAAATAATGTTTTTTTTTCATTACAAATGTAAGTACATAGCAGTACGTCCGCCCGGCCCGAGGCCAGGCTTGACTTGTGAGAGTTTGGTCCACTAGGCTGTTGCTTGGAGCGGCCTGCAGGCCCACATACCCACCACAGCCCGGTTGGTCCGGCACTCCTTGGAGGAATAAATCTAGTTTCCTCATGAAAATGTCCACGGTTGTTCCGGCAATATTTCTTATGCTTGCTGGGAGGATGTTGAACAACCGCGGACCTCTGATGTTTATACAGTGTTCCCTGACTGTGCCTATGGCACCTCTGCTCTTCATTGGTTCTATTCTACATTTTCTTCCATATCGTTCACTCCAGTACGTTGTTATTTTACTGTGTAGATTTGGTACTTGGCTCTCCAGTATCTTCCAGGTGTATATTATTTGATATCTCTCTCGTCTTCTTTCTAGTGAGTACATTTGGAGGGTTTTGAGACGATCCCAATAATTTAGGTGCTTTATTGCGTCTATGCGTGCCGTATATGTTCTCTGTATTCCCTCAATTTCAGCAATCTCTCCTGCTCTGAAGGGGGAAGTGAGTACTGAGCAGTACTCAAGACGGGACAACACAAGTGACTTGAAGAGTACAACCATTGTGATGGGATCCCTGGATTTGAAAGTTCTCGTAATCCATCCTATCATTTTTCTGGCTGTCGGAATATTTGCTTGGTTATGCTCCTTAAACGTTAGGTCGTCAGACATTATTATTCCCAAATCCTTTACATGCTGTTTTCCTACTATGGGTACATTTGATTGTGTTTTGTACTCTGTATTATGTTTAAGGTCCTCATTTTTACCGTACCTGAGTACCTGGAATTTATCACTGTTAAACATCATGTTATTTTCTGATGCCCAGTCGAAAACTTTATTAATATCAGCTTGAAGTTTTTCAATGTCTTCAGCCGAGGTAATTTTCATACTGATTTTTGTGTCATCTGCAAAGGACGATACGAAGCTGTGACTTGTATTTTTGTCTATATCTGATATGAGAATAAGGAAAAGCAGCGGTGCAAGAACTGTACCATGAGGTACAGAGCTTTTAACTGCACTTGGACTAGATTTTATATGGTTGACCGTTACTCGCTGAGTCTGTTTGACAGAAAACTGAGTATCCAGCGTCCTACTTTACAGGTTATTCCCATTGACTTCATTTTGTGTGCTATCACGCCATGGTCACATTTATCGAAAGCCTTTGCGAAGTCCGTGTATATCACATCAGCATTCTGTTTTTCTTCTAATGCCTCAGTGACTTTGTCGTAGTGCTCAAGTAGCTGTACGATCTTCCCGCTCGAAATCCATGTTGGCCTGGGTTGTGAAGGTCATTGGTCTCCATGAAATTGGTGACCTGACTCCTAATCACTCTCTCAAATACTTTTATGATGTGCGATGTTAGTGCAACTGGTCTATAATTCTTTGCCAATGCTTTGCTCCCTCCCTTGTGTAGAGGGGCTATGTCTGCTACTTTAAGTGCATCTGGTATCTCCCCCGTGTCCAAGCTCTTCCTCCACACTATACTGAGTGCCTGTGCTACCGGCACTTTGCATTTCTTTATAAATATTGAATTCCATGAGTCTGGACCTGGGGCCGAGTGCATGGGCATGTTTTCAATTTCTCTTTCAAAATTTAGTGCGCTCGTGTTTATATCAGTTATATTTACAGGGGTTTGAATATCCCGCATAAAGAAATTGTCTGGATCTTCCACCTTCATGTTGTTTATTGGAGTGCTAAACATGTCCTCATACTGCTTTTTTAGGATTTCACTAATTTCTTTGTCATCCTCCGTGTATGAACCTTCACTTGTACAAATAGGTCCAATACTGGCAGTGGTTTTTGCTTTTGATTTCGCATATGAGAAGAAATATTTTGGATTTTTCTTTATTTCCTGAATTGCTTTCTGTTCTAACTGCCTTTCTTCAGTTTCATATGAGTGTTTCAATTTCCGCTCGATTTCTTCAATCTCCCTATTTAAATTATTCCTTCTTTGACGGGAAATTCGTGTCTGCATAAGCAGTTCCGTTATTTTTTTTCTGTGTTTATAGTGTCGTCTGCGTTCTCTTTCTACGTTAGATCTCTTTCTGGCTTTCCTCAAAGGAACATGTTTCATGCAGACTTGATACGCTTCTGAAGTCAGTTTTTATATTCCTTCTGTAGGACTTGTATTACTTAGAACAGTCCCCTATGGAATGTTTGTAAGTTCCCTGTTTATTATCTCCCAGGCTATCCTTTTATTATTAAAATTGAATTTACTGAATAGCCCCTCTCGCTTTATCAACGTTTTAGGTCTATTCTGAGTATTGATGGTCGCTTGCACTTCAATGAGCTTGTGATCTGAGCATGTGGTATCTGATATCGTAATGTCTCTGATAATGTCTTCATTGTTCGTAAAGACCAGATCTAGAATATTTTCATTTCTCGTTGGCTCCGATATCTGCTGATTGAGTGAAAATTTGTCACAGAATCTAAGTAGTTCTCTAATCTGTGGTTGGTTAGGTCCTGATAGATTCCCTGGTATAATATTATTGTTTGCTATTTTCCACCTGAGACTAGGCAAGTTGAAGTCACCTAGGAAGATAATATCAGGTATCGGGTTCTCCAAATTATCAAGGCTATTCTCTATTTTGCTTATCTGTTCTGTGAATTCCTCAGCCGTTGCATCTGGCGGTTTGTATATTAGAATAATCACTAAATTTATTTTCTCTATTTTTAATCCCAGTACCTCTACCACCTCATTTGTAACGTTTAGAAGCTCCGAGCATACAAGGTCTTCCTTAATATACAGACCCACTCCTCCATGTGACCTAATTTTCCTATCACACCTGTATAGGTTATATCCTGGAATCCAGATCTCACTGTCCAACAATTCCCCTGCATAGGTTTCTATGAAAGCTCCAAATACTGCATTTGACTCCGTGAGGAGGCCATTTATGAACTGTACTTTGTTGTTTGTTCTTGTTTTCAGTCCTTGTATGTTGGCAAAGATGAATGAGGTTACTCTATTAGTGATAGTTTGGATGGGAGACTTTTTCGGCAAGCCCATTATGCGTGGACATAATGAATTTGTTCTGACCAGTACTGATTGTTGTAGGGCAGTTGTCTGTCGTAGTTGTAGTTCCCTTTCGGTGGGTAATTGTATCTGTAATTCTGGAATGCAAGTGGATCTGGCATCCAGTTTCATACACTCTCCATGCTGCTCCTTTTGAATTCTCTGTCGGTCTGGTATAAAAAATTTATAGTTTCCTCCAAATTTATTATCCTGTTTGCCACTCTTTATGTAGCGTTCCGTGCCTTTCACGTGAAAGTGTGGGCAGCTGAGGTCATAGCATTTTCTGTCCTCCAGTGAGGTTTGGCACATGTCAGGATGGAAAAACCTACATATTGATCCAAATCGACACTCACCTTTCCTAAGCATATTTAAACATTTTTTGGGATGTTGGTAACTGCATTCTAATCCTTTCTTATTACCAGCATATCTATGTCTGCATAAAATTTGCATAAGTCTGTCCTTCTGTTCTGAATTGCTCTATCGGGAACCGTCGTAGTGTCTGTACCTATCGAGCTGTCAGTGCTGTCTGTTACACTTTCTAGTTTACTGTCATCTACATCCTGGCCTACTGAGTCAGAGTTTACAACTTCCTGAGTTTCAGCCTCAGTTTCATCCCTGACTATATCCTCCGCCCCTTGTATATTAATTTTGTTGTTCCTTTCCCACTCCTTCTGGATGGCTGGTAGGCTTCCAATGAATGATGTTTTCCGATCATGCGTCATGTTATCTAGAAGGTTTTTTAGGATATTCCAAGCTGGCAGGTCGTTTTTACACACCCAGAGCAAGTGGCCAGCTCTCAGTGCCGTAGTGTTACTCACTCCTGTACAAGCCGAATGGAATCTAGTCTTACAGATATAACATTCAATTCCCGTTACCTTCGTCTTTAAGGAGTTGTTACAGTGGCCACAAATTTGTTTATTTACTCCCATTTTGCCTTGTTTTGTTGTATATATCTATATATTTATAATATTATATGTATATTGTATATTTGTAACAAGATATATGTTTATTTGTTCTACTGTATGGTCAGTATTTATCGCACGGTCGAGAGTGAGGGTCTCAGAGGCTGTACAGTTGACACGTTGTATTTGAGAGTCACTGTATGGATCACTTGTTGATGTCAGTCCTTTTAACTCTTTATAAAATTATATGTATATATATTTATATGTTTAATATTTATAATATTATATGTATACCGTATATTTGTAATATTATGTATGTTATTTTGTTCAAACTTTATGGCAGGTACTTAGCGTAGGGTGCGAAGCTGGTCCCCGGTCGGTACAGGTGACCTCTTGTTGTCCCAGGTTGATGTCACCAGTTTCCAGTTACCCGATTTATAACCACTGATGCCGCCTCTTGCCACTATTCTATATTTCTAGTATTCTATATTTATAATATTCACTTCCAACTTATATGTTGTTGTGATACCCGTTCCACATCACTGTTCCACGAATCACCGTTCACTATTTTTTTTCCCTAATACACGCATGTACACAAAGCCTCGTTCACTGGCTCACACGTGGTCTCCCGTTTATTCTCTATTTAACACAAAGTTCTATTGTTAATGACTATTTTCAATTTTTTCCAGCGGGTCACTATGCACTTTGTTATGTCCGTAATCAGTAATCCACGGTAGTAGTCCTAAGAATCCCGGTTAATGTCACGATTTTAACGGAGCGCGCACGGTACGTCTTCCCCCTCCCTCGACCTTGTTTATAGTTTAGTTCAATTAATATGCACCCCATACCTGTCCTTTGGGCGGTAGTGGAAAGAGTTACAGAGGCACATAATGGGCTCATAGGGACTGAACCCCACAATTCATTTACCTGAGCAAGTTAATCTTGCTGAGAGAGTTACAAAATTCAATGCACATCATCACATCAACAATGGGCTCGAGACCGCCAACAAGTACAGTTTCTAAATTAAGCAACTGACATGGTGAGAGCCCTACAGCGAGAAACATTTGTACGCTAACCAACTGTGTTACGGAGGCTACGCTCTCTAAAACCTTACAAATATTTCCTCCTGCTTCTTACCACTCCTTCCCGCCATCGAAAGCCCTAAAAACACTTCCTCCTGCTTCCTCCCGCTCTCTGAAGCGCTAGTAACACTTCCTACCACTCTCTGAACCCATAAAAATACTTCCTCCTGCTCGTTCCCGATCTCTGAAACCCCATTAATATTTCCTTCTGCTACCTCCCACTTCCTCCCGCTCTCTGAAGCCTTAAAAATATTCCCTCTCGCTCTCTCACGGGAGACATCTCCTGTCACGCAGGGTGCAGTCGCACCTCCACAGATCTCCAGTATCAGCTCTTGATACTGGTAATGGCTCAAAAGGGCCACCACTTACGAGCTATTCATGCCCGTGCCACCTTTTGGGTGGCTTCATCTTCATCTTAACACATTCATAAGGGAGACATCTCCCGTCATGCAGGGTGCATTCGCACCTCCACAGATATCCAGTATCAGCTTTTGATACTGGTGATGGCTCAAAAGGGCCACTACTTACGGGCTATTCATGCTCGTGCCACCTTTTGAGTGGCTTAATCTTCATCAATCAATCGCTCTCTGAAGCCTTACAAATTATTTCTCCTGCTTCCTGCCACTCGCTCCCGCTCTCTGAAGCCCTAATAACAATTCCTTCCGCTCTCCGAATCCCTAAAAATACTTCCTCCTATTTCCTCCCGTTCTCTGAAGCCTTAAAAACACTTCCTTTTGCTTCCTGAAGCCCTAAAATCAGTTTTTCCTGCTTTTTCCCGCTCGCTCCCTTTCTCTGAACCCTTAAAAACACCTGCTCCCGCACTCTGAGACCCTAATATCACTTCCTTCTGCTTCCTATAACAAATTAAATGTTCCAGAGATGTGTAAATATTTAATTCAAAATGATCTGCTATCCACCGCTGCCCACTGGAGGGGGGTTCTGGCGTTCCGCGAGCGCTGTCATGGGTTCGTATCCTGGCCGGGGAGGATTTACTGGCCGCAATTCCTTAACTGTAGCCTCTGTTTAACGCAACAGTAAAATGTGTACTTGGATGAAAAAACGATTCTTCGAGGCAGGGGATCGTATTCCAGGGACCTGCCCGAAACGCTACGCGTACTAGTGACTGCACAAGAATGTAACAACTCTTGTATATATCTAAAAAAAAAAAAAAAAAAATTGTGACACTAGCTCTCCACATGTCAGTTGCTTAATTTAGAAACCGTACTTGTGGTCAATCACGAACCCATTTATGATGTGACGACTTATACTGAATTTTGTAACTAGTTATCAAGATTTGAACTTGCTTAACTAAGTGAATTGTGGGGTTCAGTCCCTGAGCCCATTATGTGCTTCTGTAACTCCTTCTACCTCCCACAAGATGGGTATGGGGTGCATAATAAGTGAACTAAACTAAACTAAACCTCTCATGTTATCGTGACGTCATACACTCCGTACACACATAAAACAGGATTTTCTCTCTATTTTCGTTATTAAACCTTGTTTAATTTATATAATTACTCAAGCAATGTGTTTTGATCATATTATATCGCTGAAGAAAAACTATGTGCATCTTTGGTAGCAATTAACCGGATTTGGTCCATATAATAACAGGTCGCTATACTTCAGGTTTCCGTAGTGTAGTGGTTATCACGTGCGCCTCACACGCGCAAGGTCCCCGGTTCGATCCCGGGCGGAAACATTTGACTTTTTAAATGTTTGTTTTCATAACCTATTGAAATAAACTCAAAGTGTCCGACCACTTGGGTCGGACGGTAGAGCGACGGTCTCGCTTTTGCAGGTCGGCGTTCAATCCCCGACCGAGCAAGTGGTTGGGTACCATTCCTTTCCTCCATCCCATCCCAAATCCTTATCCTGACCCCTTCCCAGTGCTATATAGTTGTAATGGCTTGGCGCTTTCCCCCCTGATAGTTCCCTTCCCTTCCCTTCAAAGAGCTAAAATTAATAACAAAGAACATTGACAATATTTATTAAATCATAAAACTTATACCAATTTGTAATTTGCTAATACTACATTATACTAATTATTAATATTGAGAGTCATATAACTATGCATTGTGGAGCAGAGTGGCGCAGTGGAAGCGTGCTGGGCCCATAATCCCACTAGAGGTCCGTAGATCGAAACTACGCTCTGCTACAGTCTAAATTTTTCCTACCATAACAAACCTAAAGAAATGTTTTTATCTTTAATGATAACAATCCATCCTCCTGTACATTTTGTAACTATGTAGAGCATCGTACATATAAATTAAATATTGACGTAATGGACAATTACATAGTAGAATTTGGTACTATTCACCTTATAGTCGGGAAAAAATACAGCTAAAACCAAACAGATATATTCCTAGGCCTAGTATAACATATATATGTACTATATTTGGTGTCGGAAAATCCGACACCATTTAATATTACATGCAGGTAGATAATATTGCTGCTGCGTTGTATAAACAAGTTAACCCATAGAAAATGTAACATGTAGTGGAATTACCGTCTATAGAAAACGGAATATCATTACCACATACTATTATAAATTCACCACCTATTATGGTGGGAATTATTCTTAAATACATTAGTCTTTGGACTTTACCATCATAAAAACATCTCATATAAATTAACTTAATTATCAGAATTAAAATAGAGTAAATGTGACCCTTCTATCACTTACTGTCATCTGGACAATGTAGGCCAGTAGCGTCAGTTGTGAGGGAGTGGTCAGCCATTGTTATTGTACTTAGACCAGAGGCGCACGGGAGCATTTCGGCTCCTGTTAATTTTACTTGGACGAAGTGTTATGGAAACCAAAGGTGTACCGTCATCAACACGCTGTCAACAAATACAAGTTAAGTGTTCTGCCAAAACCCATTTATCTATCATTTGTGGCCATTAATGTCATTAGATAGGGTGAGCCATTTAGATCACGAGATCGCCACATACTAAAGGTAATTAAGCCAGGTCTTTATGATTCCTTGTACAGTCTTTTCTCTGATATAGCTGTCATATATTAGGATTCTGGCTTTACAGCTAGCGCCCTTTTGACAGGTCAAGACGAGGAAGCATGCTTTGTGTACCAGTTACTGGGTGATGGAAGCTACCTCAAAGAGGATAATTTGGTGTCTACATCCTGGTTATACCTGGTGGACTAAGGCCTGCTGTACAATAAGATAAGGAACCTCTTCAATGTATGTAGTCTAATACTGTAGTTTGATTGGCTGCATATATATAAATTCAATATAAACCCCCCCTAATGTGTAAAGGATCGATTTGTGAGATTATTGCAGAAATACAGTCCACTTATCATCACACAAATTGCTATCGAAGTATACAAATTAACGTAAATATAAATTCTATATAAATTCATATAAATCAAATAAATATAAATCTCACAGGTCGGTTCCCACATTTGGCCTCAGTTAGCATGTATTAGAATTAGACCTTGGATGGTAAGTTACGTTAGGATTTATGAGAAACAAATACAAAGGTTCGGGCCAACCTTGCCCGAAACGCTTAGCGTAATAGTGGCTTTAGACATTGTATGTACAAGCTCTATCTATAAATCCCACAACATATTTGTGTCTCACCTTGTATGTATGTACTTTACCTGAATAAACATTTGATTTGATTTGACAAAACCTTTGCCGGTTTATCCAAATTCAATAATACCAAATTCTGCTATCCAATTGTTCATTACATCAATATATGTACGATGGAGGATGGATGTGTTGCTTATAAGCACTGCTATTAATATATCATAAGCTCCTACATAGATTACAGACAGAAATCACAATAGCGTGATGCATCATATGAACAAATCTACAAGTGCCGTGACGAGGGTTCAAACCTACGTCCGAGAGGATCCCAGACGCTGCCTTAATCGACTGAGCTACGACATGATAAAAGAATTGCAACCAGAAGTTCTACTGACCTTACTTGGATCCTGCAGCCTCTCCGAGACACAAACCAGGATTTTACACAAATCCCCCCATGCACCCGAGCTCTGTCAATAAGCCGTTCTACCTCTTCGCTCTTACTTCATTTTGTAAAGAGGTAGAACGGCTTATTGACAGAGCTCGGGTGCATGGGGGGAATTGTGTAAAATCCTGGTTTTTGTCTCAGAGAGGCTGCAGGATCCAAGTAAGGTCAGTAGAACTTCTGGTTGCAATTCTTTTACCATGTCGTAGCTCAGTCGATTAAGGCAGCGTCTGGGATGCTCTCGGATGTAGCTTCGAACTCTCGTCACGGCCCTTGTGGATTTCTCCTACATAGATGTTATTACTGCACGGTTGTCTTAGGTTTGCTATTAATATAATTGCCGATATTTCTTAAAGTATTACAATTCGGTGGACACCGACTAGGCTATGACGCTCCCCTACCCAACATGACTCATCTTGTGAAGCTGGGCGAGGCAAGTCCCACCAAGTGTCTGGTCACCATCCTCGGATAAACATTCTATTTTATAGATATAGGTTATATAAATATATAGGAGTTACCATCTTTGGTTGCGTTTGTAGGGACCCTCGACCTCGAAGAAGACGACATGCAGCATCCGGGGAAGCCTTGTGGGGCACCCGCATAAACTTACATATTGTCTTTTCACCCCTATATTTTTTTATTTTGTCATTTTATTTTATTTAAAATTTCATTACACAAAAAGGGTTACAACATTGGTTACATTCAAAGTACAAGACTTCTTATTACAGGTTGTAGAGTTCCTCCAATATATAGTTTTGTGTTAACTAATACTATTACATATATATTATTACCTATATCTTCTAGTCGTAGTAGTAGCAGACATTCATCAGTCTCAGGAGACTATGGAGTTGTGCTCTGGTTGTCGGTCTGGAGTGTTCTCTCCAGGGCACAAAGCCAGGGTAGGTTGATACGGGGGAGAAGCTGTCAACCATGCAGCAGGTCCCCCCTCTCCACGGCGCCGAAAGTCTCCAATGGAAAGTCAAACACCAATACGATTGGTTCCAGCGCCGTCGCAGGAACTGTGAGCTCCGGAGTTGACCTGGAAGCTGGTGAAGGGACTCATAACCCGGAGACCGCCGTGGTCGGGGCCGGAGAAGAACCACCCCAGCAAGTGCAAGAACGACCCCAGCCTCCTGAAGCAGAGCCTGGGGCTGCTAGAGCCCAAGGAGGAGGACTTCAGAGTCCCGCACCTACGGGTTCCAGGCGTAGTTCAATAACTAACTGATAAACATAACTTTAATATTGATTCATTAACTAAGTACAATAACTAACTGATAAACCTTAAAGAACTGGTGAGAACAACTGTGTACACTTCAGTTTGCTGAAATTTATAAGATCTGTGTTGCTTATAAAATACGTTTGTGTTCGATCCCCGATGGTCCCAGTGCTTGGGCACCGTTACTCCACTCCGTCCTCTCACTTCTTGCAAGATCCACGTTCGATCCCCGATGACCCAAGTGTTAGCCTTCCATTCCTTCACTTCGTCCTTATAAATCCCAGATGATCTTAATATCCCTTCCAAGTGCTGTATAATCATACTGGCCTAGTACTTTCACCTCATAATTACCTTACCTTACCTCGCTTCCTCAGAGACTTTTCCTTCCTGATTTTGTCTTCTCACGCCTCAGTTGTCAGTTGATGATGTATGATGAAGTGGATGAATGTATGACTGTTGAGTTCTTCATTAAGCAGGAAGAGTCGTGGCCAGACTGGGAGGTCGGACCCGGTGTTCACGCGGTCACCAGTTGGACCCGGTGTTCACGCGGTCACCAGTTGGACCCGGTGTTCACGCGGTCACCAGTTGGACCCGGTGTTCACGCGGTCACCAGTTAGACCCGGTGTTCACGCTGTCACCAGTTGGACCCGGTGTTCACGCTGTCACCAGTTGGACCCGGTGTTCACGCGGTCACCAGTTGGACCCGGTGTTCACGCGGTCACCAGTTGGACCCGGTGTTCACGCTGTCACCAGTTGGACCCGGTGTTCACGCGGTCACCAGTTGGACCCGGTGTTCACGCAGTCACCAGTTGGACCCGGTGTTCACGCGGTCACCAGTTGGACCCGGTGTTCACGCTGTCACCAGTTGGACCCGGTGTTCACGCGGTCACCAGTTGGACCCGGTGTTCACGCGGTCACCAGTTGGACCCGGTGTTCACGCGGTCACCAGTTGGACCCGGTGTTCACGCGGTCACCAGTTGGACCCGGTGTTCACGCGGTCACCAGTTGGACCCGGTGTTCACGCGGTCACCAGTTGGACCCGGTGTTCACGCGGTCACCAGTTGGACCCGGTGTTCACGCGGTCACCAGTTGGACCCGGTGTTCACGCGGTCACCAGTTGGACCCGGTGTTCACGCGGTCACCAGTTGGACCCGGTGTTCACGCGGTCACCAGTTGGACCCGGTGTTCACGCGGTCACCAGTTGGACCCGGTGTTCACGCGGTCACCAGTTGGACCCGGTGTTCACGCGGTCACCAGTTGGACCCGGTGTTCACGCTGTCACCAGTTGGACCCGGTGTTCACGCGGTCACCAGTTGGACCCGGTGTTCACGCGGTCACCAGTTGGACCCGGTGTTCACGCGGTCACCAGTTGGACCCGGTGTTCACGCTGTCACCAGTTGGACCCGGTGTTCACGCTGTCACCAGTTGGACCCGGTGTTCACGCTGCCCGACCCCGTGAACACCGGGGTGTTAACACCAGGGTGTTAACACCGGGGTGTTCAGGGTGTTAACACCGGGGTGTTCAGGGTGTTAACACCGGGGTGTTCAGGGTGTTAACACCGGGGGTGTTCAGGGTGTTAACACCGGGGTGTTCAGGGTGTTAACACCGGGGTGTTCAGGGTGTTAACACCAGGGTGTTCAGGGTGTTAACACCAGGGTGTTCAGGGTGTTAACACCGGGGTGTTCAGGGTGTTAACACCGGGGTGTTCAGGGTATTAACACCGGGGTGTTCAGAGTGTTAACACCGGGGTGTTCAGGGTGTTAACACTGGGGTGTTCAGGGTGTTAACACCGGGGTGTTCAGGGTGTTAACACCAGGGTGTTCAGGGTGTTAACACCGGGGTGTTCAGGGTGTTAACACCGGGGGTGTTCACGGTGTTAACACCGGGGTGTTCAGGGTGTTAACACCGGGGTGTTCAGGGTGTTAACACCGGGGGTGTTCACGGTGTTAACACCGGGGTGTTCAGGGTGTTAACACCGGGGTGTTCAGGGTGTTAACACCGGGGGTGTTCACGGTGTTAACACCGGGGTGTTCAGGGTGTTAACACCGGGGTGTTCAGGGTGTTAACACCGGGGTGTTCGGGGTGTTAACACCGGGGTGTTCAGGGTGTTAACACCGGGGTGTTCAGGGTGTTAACACCGGGGTGTTCGGGGTGTTAACACCGGGGTGTTCAGGGTGTTAACACCGGGGTGTTCAGGGTGTTAACACCGGGGTGTTCGGGTGTTAACACCGGGGTGTTCGGGTGTTAACACCGGGGTGTTCAGGGTGTTAACACCGGGGTGTTAACACCGGGGTGTTCGGGTGTTAACACCGGGGTGTTCGGGGGTGTTAACACCGGGGTGTTAACTGCTGAGAGTTCGAACTCTCGGTTTAGTCTTCCTTTTTCCCATATATTGGCTACAAGATACTTTAGTGTTAGTTCAATAATATTTGTCATCTATTTAATCATATTTTATATTTTCAATCACGTTTTATATATCGATTCTTGCAACTTTCACATATTATAATATATATTATTATTATATTATTATAAAATAGTAATAATATGTTGTGAGTGTTGCAATACAACAATAACATTGTGAGTGTTGCAATACAACAATAACATTGTGAGTGTTGCAATACAACAATAACATTGTGAGTGTTGCAATACAACAATAACATTGTGAGTGTTGCAATACAACAATAACATTGTGAGTGTTGCAATACAACAATAACATTGTGAGTGTTGCAATACAACAATAACATTGTGAGTGTTGCAATACAACAATAACATTGTGTTGCAAAACATAAATAACTTGTTGTCTGCATTACAACTAAGAAATAAAGTATAGCAAGTATTTCAGGACAGAAATAACGTGTTGCGAGTTTTGCATCACATAAAAAAATATGATGCAACACTCACTCACAACACGGTAATTATGTGTTACAATAAATTATTCCATACTGGTGCAACACTCACAACACGTTATTCTTGTGTTGCAACGTTGTGACACCTACAACATGTTATTACTGTATTGCAGTACTCACAATACATTATTCTGGGTTATAACTCTCAAAATACGTTATTTTCTTTGTTGCAAAACAATATTTTTTTATTTCTGCAATTGAACAATCACAATATTTTATTTCGGTGTTGCATCACTCACAACACGTTATTTATATTTTACAACACTCACAATTTGATATTTCTGTGTTGCAACACTCACAACACTTCATTCCTGTGATGTAACACTCACAACACTTCATTCCTGTGATGCAACACTCACAACACTTCATTCCTGTGATGTAACACTCACAACACTTCATTCCTGTGTTGCAACACTTACAACACTTCATTCGTGTGATATAACACTCACAACACTTCATTCCTGTGATGTAACACTCACAACACTTCATTCCTGTGTTGCAACACTTACAACACTTCATTCGTGTGATATAACACTCACAACACTTCATTCCTGTGATGTAACACTCACAACACTTCATTCCTGTGTTGCAACACTCACAACACTTCATTCCTGTGATGTAACACTCACAACACTTCATTCCTGTGTTGCAACACTCACAACACTTCATTCCTGTGATGTAACACTCACAACACTTCATTCCTGTGATGTAACACTCACAACACTTCATTCCTGTGATGTAACACTCACAACACTTCATTCCTGTGTTGCAACACTCACAACACTTCATTCCTGTGATGTAACACTCACAACACTTCATTCGTGTGATATAACACTCACAACACTTCATTCCTGTGATGTAACACTCATAACACGGTATTCCTTTACACTGCAACACTCACATATTCACTCGTGTTATGTCTGTGTATTTTTCCTTCTCTATATTTGGACTGTCATTTACAGCAAGGTTGTCATTCAGGACTCTTTCCTCTCTAGCATCAGTAAAGAAATATAACGACAAATATGTTAAATGCCGTAACATATTGAAAGGAATTGACCATAATTACCTTAACTATAACTTTAATAACAATCCCCGTGGCGCAGTGGTTGTTTTTGCACTCACAAAATTGATAAATTTTGCTCAACACTCACAACATGTTCTGTTTTGCAACACTCGCAACACCTCCTTCTTGTGTTCCAACACTTATAACTTCTTATTTCAGTGTTGCAAGACTCTCAACACCTTATTCCTGTGTTGCAACACCCAAAACATGCCGTTCCTGAGCGTTGCAACACTAACAACATGTCTGTGTGCGTTAGTTTTAAATCTGTGTATTTTGGATATGAATATGACAAGTTTTAACTTCAGTCCTGTTTTTCATTCGCGATTCTTTAATTTCTTGAGTCAATAAAGTTATGTAATCAAAAACATTTTAACTGTCGTAAGATATTGACAACAACAGGATAATTACCTGAACTATTACTATAATATTACCATAATTACCTGAACTATTACTATAATATTACCATAATTACCTGAACTATTACTATAATATTACCATAATTACCTGAACTATTACTATAATATTACCATAATTACCTGAACTATTACTATAATATTACCATAATTACCTGAACTATTACTATAATATTACCATAATTACCTGAACTATTACTATAATATTACCATAATTACCTGAACTATTACTATAATATTACCATAATTACCTGAACTATTACTATAATATTACCATAATTACTTGTATGTCCATAAACAACCAATGAAAACAAATTACTTGTTGATTAAATAAATACTAAGTAGAATATCTCCCAGATAAACCTTAATAACTTCGTACAGTTCACTTTGTTTAATTTTATTGAAATTTATGATGTCTATAAAGTATGTTTTCTGTTCGATTCCCGATGGTCCAAGAGGTTGAGCACCGTTCCTTCACTCCGTCCTCACATCCCAGCCCATCCTAATGTCCCTTCCAAGTGTTATATATTCATACTGGCCTGGCGCTTTCACCTCATCATTTCCTTACCTTACCTTACATCCTCTTCTCATAAAGATTAATTTTCCTTCCCGACTTTCTCCTTCACACGCCTCAATTGTCATTTGATGATATATGATGAAGTGGATGAATGTATGACTGTTGAGTTCTTCATTAAGCAGGAAGAGTCATGGCCAGACTTGGAGGTCGGACCCGGTGTTCCCGCGGTCACCAGTTGGACCCGGTGTTCACGCGGTCACCAGTTCGACCACTTGACCGGAACTTCCTTTTTAATATATTACCCAAATAACACTCTAGTTGGAATTATTGAGTCCTATTTTTTCATCTATTTAATCCCTTTAATATTTATTCACTTTTTATGGATCTATTCCAGCACCTTTTACATATCACCGTGGTGTAGTGGTAAGACACTCGCCTGGCGTTCCGCGAGCGCTATGTCATGGGTTCGTATCCTGGCCGGGGAGGATTTACTGGGCGCAATTCCTTAACTGTAGCCTCTGTTTAACGCAACAGTAAAATGTGTACTTGGTTGTAACAACGATTCTTCGCGGCGGGGATCGTATTACAGGGACCTGCCCGAAACCCTATGCATACTAGTGGCTCTACAAGAATGTAACAACTCTTGAATATATCTCAAAAAAAAATATATATTTATCTCATTTAAATTAGTATTTTAATCACCATGTATTTATTAATCCATTCACATTTTTAGATAGTTAATCACTTGTATTTATACACTTAACCATCTTTAATAACTATTCATTTGCATATAATTTATATATTCTTTCCCGTTATATTAATTATTTTCTATTTATCTATTTATAACAGTATTTTTCCATCACCTTTTATCTATCTTTTCAATCTCTTATCATTTGTAATTTACATATTAGCAATCAACAATTTATATGGTGCAAATTTAAATTTTTAAATTTTGCCCCAAGGGGCGAGTTTATTGGGCAGCGTCACTCATCTTGTGAGTGGACACACCGCCATAGCAGAATGTACAACACTCCCCAATAGGAAGAAAACCCGTTGGGTTGTTCATCCTGTCACTTGTACCCAGACACAGCTGGGACTTGCTTAACTGTCTCAAGTGAACAGCTCCTCAAACAAGAAGATTAACATTTATCAACCCTTAAAAGCTTACGTTATCTTACGGGTGCAAAATGGGGAAATCTTTTAAGAACAGTATCAATATTTGACAAATAGTGTTTTCCTAACTCAAACAATGTGTGGTTTATTATTCTACACATATTCCTAATGTCTCTCAGGTGTTCACATTCACGTAGATAGTGGTCAAGGCGGTGTCCATCACTCTCACCACAGATTCTGCAACTTCGCTGATCAACTGTTGTTTCCATTCCAAATCTCCATGGATATTTGTATCCAAGACGGATTCTCGCTATTACTGATTCTCTCCCTCGTCGTCCTCCTCTTCGGCCATAATGATTGGGATTGCCAGCTGCAACCATGTTGTACCATCGTACAGATTCACTGGTTTGTGCTTCTATCCTCCTTTCCTCAGTTACCTTGTCACGGTGATGTTGCCTGATAATATCTCTAATTTGTAGTTGAGTCTTGGGTATGAAGTATTCAATATGGTCTCCTTCAGCACCTTCAGCAGCCAGCACATCTGCTCGTTCATTCCCATATATTCCAACATGGGAGGGGATCCACAGAAACTTGATGACTCTTCCCTGATTGGTAAGTACTCTCACAGCTCTCTTAATTTCAGCGACTATTGCAAGATTTTCTGCCTGATTTTTACTTAGGCTTTGCAGTGCTGCTTTTGAATCGGTGCAAATCACTGCACCATTAGTGTTCCGTTCAAGAAACCTTAACGCCATAACAATGGCAGTTAGCTCTGCTTGCGTTGAAGAGGCATAGTTCTCAATACGTGCTTTTTCTTCATTTCTGCGTTGGAAAGTATTATCCTTGATTACCGTGTATGCTGCACCAGCCCTGCCATTGACAGGATTAGATGACCCGTCAGTGTAGATTTGATCTAGTTCATCTCCTGCTTCTTTATAAATTTCCTCGAGATACTTGTGCCTCATTTCTTGTGGTATCATGTTGGATTTTTTCATTGTCATTTCATTGATGATGATCTTGCATGAGTCATCCTCCCAGGGAGGTAACCTCTCTACAGGCAGGAGCTCACGGGCTTGCTCAAGCAGGTGAAGCTTGTTACGGTATATCGTATTCGTGTTATTTCATCGCATAAAGGCACGATTATTTAAGTCATACGTTCATTATTACAGGAAGAACGAGGTTAACAACCATGGAGGTCGTTAACTGTCAGCACGGTGTGGCTCGTCCGGTGGCGGGAATGTCTGTTAGCCAATCAGAACCACCGGGCGAGGTAACGTGTGCTGGCCGGAGCATGTGGAGAGACAGACATCTACTCCCCTCCATTGAGTCAACAGGCTGTCGTCGCGTTTGGATGTGTGACCAACGGACCCAACTGTTAGTGTGCTCCACCCTCATGAAGGAAGAGGACCTCGAGGCATGGTCGACGCTCTTGAAAGTTATGGAAGATAACAGCTGTGAGATTTAGAGGTCGGCATGGAGGTAACGATTTTCCTGATAGCGGTACAAATTGCAGGAAAGTAGATGATTTATAAGTGGGAAGATCAATCGGACAAGAGACGACCGTAGCATGGTCGTAGTATCTTTCTCTCTATATATATATATTTAACTGTACTTGTGTACAATGCACATATATATATATATATATATATATATATATATATATATATATATATACATGTAAAATATTGTATATAAGGTGATTAGAGATATATCACAATATATCCATGATGAAGTTTTATACCATCTTATTTTCTTGTCCTTTGTCAGACCTCGGCACAAAGTGTGTCGCACCTGACAACAGGTCCGGCTGAGGCTGACACCTGTTCAGATTCATGTACCCCGTTGTAGTACAATGAAGCATTAGGATAAACATTCAGAATAAACCTAAATTAAATGTGTTGGGTTGTCAACAGTTCGATCCCAACAAGCTCTTCAAGGTAGCAGACTGCTCTGTGATGCCATTTTTTGCTTCTCCTGTTTTCCCCTGAAAGTAGCACAGAGCTCAGTTTTTTCTTGGCAATATCATTGTAATGGGGATCTCTGGCTATCCTAATTGCAAGCTTAGCATTCAGCTCCTGAATTTAGCTTTTAACACAGGGAAGGGACTACTCCTCTCGTAGATTAGACGTTTTGGCAGTCCTTGGAACTCCAAGACTGATTATCATGGCTTCATTTTGAATGCTTTCAAGCCTTTTCATATCACTTTGGGAGTAGGTGCACAGAACTGGTGCGGCATAGTCTATGACAGAGCGCACATAGGCTGTGTACATCATTTTAACCATGGCAATAGAGGCTCCATGTCCATTCCAGGTCATAGCTTTCAGTGCCCTGAGTCGACTTTTGCATGTTCCTATGAGTTAATTGAGCTCCTCTTTCTTTCCCTTGTTAGAGCCGATAATGACGCCAAGGTACCGATAGTGGTCAACCCATTCAAGTGTTACATCATTAATTTGCAGTTCTTCATTTGCTCTCCGCTTGTGATGGGAGTATGCCTTCGTCTTGTTTGTGGAGAGAGTGAAACCGAGCTCCATACATTTCCTTCCAAGGAGTTCAATGGACTGTTAAATTTTTCCCAAGGTGGGAGCTTGTATTAGGACATCATCTGCATATCCCACTTGTTGTGTTCCTTCCGGAAAATCAATATTTGCAATGGCGTTCATAAGTACATTGAATAGTGTAGGGCTTAAGACTCCGCCTTGGGGGGTCCCGAGTTCCATATTCATTGTTCTGGAGACTGCTCCATTGAAGCAAACCTTGGCTTTCCTTCCTGTGAGGTAGTCTTCAACCCATTTCATGAGTCTCCCCTTGACACCCATGCATGCAAGCTCGTCCAGGATCGCAATCTCCTGTGCTTTGTCGAAGGCTCCTTTGATGTCAACAAATACAGAGTACCTAGCCGTGTCATTAGACAAGTAATCAAATCAAATCAAATCAAATGTTTATTTAGGTAAGGTACATACATACAAAAGATTTTACAAAGAGTGATGGATTTATAGTTAGGGCTAGTACATACAATGCTTAAAGCCACTATTACGCAAAGCGTTTCGGCCATGTAATTAACTATACAATTTGTAATTATGTATACAATACAAGTAATTAACTATACAATTTGCTGTGCTCCGTCCTTTAACAAATCCATTGACCCCCTCCCCTAACCTGCCTATTTTGTGCAACAGTCGGTTTAGGATGATCCTTTCAAGCATCTTGCAAGTGCATGACACGAGACTGATAGGTCTGTAATTACCAGGGAAGAATACAACGTTTAACGCTTGATGGGAAAACGAGTCGAGTGTTGCATCACATTGCTAACGTCTTATGAGTGTTGAAACACAGCAATAACATGTTGTGAGTGATGCAACGATGCAACACAGGAATAACGTGTTGTGAGTGTTACAACACATAAATGACATTTAGTGACTACTGCAACACAGAAATGATGTTCTGTCAGTGTTGCACACATAAATTATAGATTGGGAGTGTTGTGTTACATCATTGCAACACAAGATTAGCGTGTTGTGAGAGTTACACCGCACAAATAACCCGTTGTGCGTGTTGCAACACAGGAGTGGTAAGTTGTGAGTTTTGCACCTTGGAACAAAAGTGTTGTGAATAATGCAACGCAGAAATAAAGTATTATGAACGCTGCAACACAGTAATAATGTGTTGTAAGTGTTGCAGCGGACAGGAATAACGTGTTTTGAATGTTACGTGCAACGGACAGGAATGTTGCGTACAATAACGTGTTGCGACACAGAAATAATGGGGTTTGAATGATGCAACACAGGGATATTATGTGGCGAGTGTTGCACCATTGCAACGCAGAAATAACGTGATGCTACTCTCACAGTATATTATTTTTTGTTGCAACGCTCACAACACGCTATTCCGTTGCTGTTGTGACGCTCACAACATGTGTGAATGTCTCGATATATGTTGTTTGTGTGCAAGTAGATTTTCGTTCATAGCTCCGTTCTCATTATAGATTCCTTTTCTCAAGCATCAATAGAGAAATATAATCAATAATATAATGACTCCTGTGAGATTGTTAGAAATATACCAATATTTCCTCTGTACACAAAAGGAATATACAAGTCTTTACCATAAATATTACCTTAATGCCTCAACTATTGACAGAATATTACCATAATTACCGTAGCTATTATTATAAATTGTTTGAAGTCTTCAATATAGAAAAATAACTTGAGGGACGTTTTTGTTAAAAGTTTAGGGCAAGAATTGGAATCTTATGAGTTTGAACACACTATGACGTCAAGTTCCATCGATCTGTTGCTTCTTTCTTTTTGCACCTGCGGCGAACTAGATGTAAAATAAAAATTAAACCCATAAACGCCAAATACACTGTATTTTATTTTTTCTAATCATACAGATAAAATTCCTGGCCTCTTACTCCGTAATGTTGTAATTTAAGAAAGTTAATGAGTTAACAGTGTAAAAAAGTCTTAATGTAGGTCAACAAATAAATGAACAAGGGTACTCATTTCTAACAAGAGCTGCATATATAAAGTTAATCATACTAATTGGTGCATGATTGGTCCTTTTTTGGGCCTGAAACCATTATGGCAAAAACTAAGTATATTTTGTTTTGCTAAATAGGATTAAGGCTGCTTGTAGATTAACTCTTTAAAATACTTTAGACAAAATCTGCAGAGTTGATATTGGTCTATAATTGTTGACTTCAGTGAGACTGACACTTTAATGGACTAAGGTTACTCCTGCTTTTTTTCCCCTTAGAATATCAGGAAAGGTTTGGAGTTCAAATTATTTGTTGTAGAGCAATGAAATGGCTGGAGCTAAAAATCTAGAAGTTTCTTTGAAAATCAGGGTTGGTATGTGAACATATGGTATCTGTGCATGGGGTTCATTCATCCACTGCAAATTACCTGATGCTCATCACCACCCAATAAAAATCTGTTATCAGAACAATAAAACTATCTTCAAACAACACACAGCCTCTGTTTAAATCCCTGAACATGCTAAATATACACTCGCTCTACACATTCTCTTGTGCTATTTACATGTACAAAACCTTGTTCCTAAATGCTACTCCTGATCTGAAACTCTCCATTGATAGATGTAATAGAACCCACGAGCACCACAACATAAATAAATATCTCTTTGATATAAATTGACAGTCATGCTAATATAATTGCCAGTAAGGTTTATGTAATTCACAATCATCTTAATATAACTGCCAGTTTGGATAATATAATTGACAGAGGATTATACGAATCAGGATAATATTATTGCTAATCAAGCTAATATAACTTGGAATCAGGCTTTTTCACCCACAGGGTTATTGATCGATGGAACTGACTACCCGCCAACGCCATAACTGCCAAAATGTGCTGAATTTCAAAATATACCTGGAAAAAATCAAGGAAAATTGGGGGGGGGGGGAAGGGAATCTTCAACAAGCTGCCAGCTTCCCGTTTTTATCGAGGCCACTAAGGTTAGTGGCCCTCAGGTAAATCGGGTAAAATAATATTCCAAGACAATTACAGCATAACTGATAAAGTTAGGCTAGAGTAATATAAATTTCTGGTAAATTTAGAGTGATGTAAATTTCTAGAGTAATATAAATTTAAATTTCATATTAACTTAACTGACAGTTATAAATGCCAATCTGCCTTCAATAAACTCTTCGGTGAAACATTTATAATCAAGAGTATTATTCATAAATATGCCTAAACAAAAAATATAAAATAGACATCAGTTTGCATATGAATCTGATGAGAAAATTCCTTGATTAACCTACATTTCCCTATCAATCAAATGGTCTCATCTTAAGTACGTCTCAGACTGTCTTCTTCACCAGCAACAATGCTAAATATTACAACAATAATGTCCATAACTTAGCTACAGAGTATATTACATTTTAAATAAATTTTCACAGAGAACAAAAACAGAAAGCACATTATTATTTACACAAATATGAAGAAAAACATTTAAAGCTTTGATTTATCTTTGCTAAACTAAAGAGATATTTCTATACTTATAAGCAATTTTGAATTTTCCTATAGTGACAGCTTCTCTAGTTCTTGCTTGGTCATCTAACTTTCATAAAGAACAATATAATAAAATATCTTGATCTTTACCTTTCATGGTGAAGTGTATTTCTCAAACAAAATAGAATTACCTTTGAAGAACATCAAACTGACATTGTGAGAGCACACACACACTTTTAGATCAAAGTTAAGTTAATATACCTGTACGTGCTTCATTATCCTTCAACATTCTCTTAATTATCTTCCACACACTAAGTGTTTAGCCTATTATCTGCATGTGTCATTTTGTGCCTCTTCATATCACCAAGACGACTGAATCTCTTCCCACACTCTGGACACTCGTGAGGCTTGTCGCCTGAATGCACTAACATGTGAGTAGTCATACTTCCACGTTGACTGAATCTCTTCCCACACTCTGGACACTCATGTGGTTTGTCACCTGAATGCACTAGCATGTGAGTCGTCATACTTCCACGTTGACTGAATCTCTTCCCACACTCTGGACATTCATGAGGTTTGTCACCTGAATGCACTAACAAGTGCTGTATTATAGTTCTACGTTCTCTAAATTTTTTGCCACACTCGGCACATTGAAAAGGTCTCTCATCCGCATGCACCATCCTGTGAGTCTTCATATGTCCACGCTGACTGAATCTCTTCCCACACTCTGGACACTCATGAAGTTTGTCACCTGAATGCACTAACATGTGAGTCTTCATATTTCCATGCTCGCTGAATCTCTTCCCACACTCTGGACATTCATGAGGTTTATCACCTGAATGCACTAACATGTGACGTTTCACATGTCCAGGACGGGTGAATACCTTCGGACACTGTGGACACTGGTGAGTCTTCATCTTCTTTATGACAGGTGCAGTTTGTGTGAAGGTTTTCTCCCCCGGATGTTGGGAGAAGCGTCAAGGCTTGAGTGTTGTTTCTTAGAGTTAGACTTGATGTGAGCACTTGGCGGTCAATGGTGGTGCATCTTCTTTATGATAGGTACAGTGTGTGTCAAGGTTTTCCCTTAATGCTCGTGCTGGACATCACCGGCGGGTGCTGTTAAAATGGCGACGGTTGTTTACCCTCTCATCACCTAAGCGTTCCAATGTTTTTGTCTGGTTCCACATATCATTTTTCCTACTTCTTATTTTTGTTTATAATTGGTCATTTACAATTAACGCTTGTATTTATCCCTATGTTTTTCAATCAAAGAATATACTTGGAATTGTTTCTTTAAACATAATGCTACATGATTATACTTTTTTGAAGGAAACAGCTCTCCCATAGTGGATGTGCTCCGAACCATAATGGAATTGACCCAATTATCAGTTGGGTCAACCCAAGTATCGCGTTTCCAAAATGGTCGCCCATGTTGGAATAGACGAACGCTGAAAAAATATGGTTGAAAACATCTTGGTAACTTAAATTATTTATTAGTCACAAGAATGACAGAAATAGAAACTTTATATAAAACCTTTCCCAGACAAATATTTTTTAAGTAAAACCGCAGATATTTGTAGTTGTATAAAAGTGGCAGTTTAGACGGGGACTGGTCAAGTCGTATACTGCAATTTCGGATACCGGGCTAGAAACAACTTCGTTCACTGAGAAGTTTGTACATACAAACCATTTCGTTCGTATATGCGCTGGTTTGTGTTCGCTGTTGTTCTCGTCTGAATAAATACATGGCACTTGTTCATATAATTAGCGCTTCCATTATTAGAATTATTTATCCATTATTAGAATAACAAGGTGCAAACTATACCCCCCTTACAGTTGAAATCTATTTATTTATATACAAGAAGGTACATTGGGTTGCGAGAGTACATAACATATATTAAGAGGTACATTGTAGCAAGATTTGAGATTAAAGGATTTAAGACTAACACGTTTAGAAACAGGGCGCCCCCGAAGGAGGCTATTATTTGTTATGCACCCCATACTCAACCAGTAAGTAGTGGAGCAAAACATAGATTACATGGTCATAAAGTCTTAATCAGGCCAATTCAACTCTCTTTCTTTATTATGCACCCCATACCCATCCCGTGGGCGGTGGTGTAAAGGATTACAGAGGCACATAATCGGTTCAGGAACTGAACCCTCTAGTTCGTTTAGCTAAGCAAATAACAATTTGTGACACTAGTTACAAAATTATTAATATTATATATACATGTACACACTCTCATACATACATGTACATATATATATACGTATACATATATACATACACATACATATCTAATCACCTACACAAATACACACATCAATAATCTTTGTGTCACAAGTGATCAACAAGAGGCTCACAACAGTCACTATACAAGGCACTTTACATCTATGGTGAGTCACACAGTTACTAGTCTTGCTGCACACTGCACACCCACCCAACTGGGCGGCAGCTTTACAGTCATGTGCTCCACACCCACCCAACTGGGCAGCAGCTTTACAGTCATGTGCATGCATTACCTACAGTAAGCAAATTTTGGATACTTCGCTAAGATTTCGAGCAGCACATCATTATGAATGAAGTACTTACACATTTCTTGGACACTATTGATGGTGTTATCTCTAAATTCCGCGATTTTTTCACATTCCATTATATAATGACGCAAAGTAAGCGAATAGTTCTGCTGATAGAATTTACATTTAGTCAAATCTACATCAGCAGATGTTACAAACTCCCAGAGGTACTTGTAGCCGAGCCTAGCAGTGGTAACATCTAGAAGTCTGCTAACATTATTGGATGACCCATAGACGTGCGGTTCTTCCTGCATGATAGAATGATGATAGATGGAGTAACTGGTGTGAATTTCACTTTGCTTCAAGTCTCCGAAATTTAGTTGATGTTCCTGGGATATTGCTGCCCTCAGGCTGCTCAAAGGCAGTCCAAGTTTGTAATCAATTCCCTCTTTACGAGCAAAAGTCTTGGGCAACTCATCAGTTCTCGGTGGCTATTTTTACAATATCATTTACAACTAACTTAAGTTAAATAACAACCAGTAAACAGACTGCAGTTTTCTAATTCTAGTTCAGGCACTTCCTGGGATAAAACGCGAACATTCCTTGAGGAACTGTGAGGTGCTTATCTGTTTTTCCTCGTAACGGTCCCAAAGCTTCCACAAATGTTCCTGTTTCTCTTTATTGCCCTTGCGGCGAGTGGACTTTAGCTTTTGATCAGAAACCAGTTGGTATTGCAAGGTTACCAGGGACGCCTCACGGTACAGTAAGGGGATTAAAATATATAAAGCCTAGTTGTCCCTCACTGCCCTTTGATTCAGACGCTGGTGCCATCCTTCTACGTCATTATTGGTCCTCACCAGTCGTCTAAATGCACACCAGTTCCCCAATTCCCACACACTATTGCACAGCCACGTATTTTTTTATGTAATGAGTTAATTGTGTCGTTAAGGGTGGACTGCTAGCCGACTTTTCTAATTCAGCAAACGCCTTCCAATTATGTAGTACATACGTACCACATAAGTACGTGTGTGTTATACACGTACACACACACACACACCTTGTCAAGCACAGGACGAAGCTTGAAAAAGTTTAATGGTATGCCAATAGGCTAGTCCCAAGACTAAGAGGCATGAGTTACGAGGACAGGCTGCGAGAAATGCACCTCATGACACTGGAAGACAGAAGAGTAAGGGGAGACATGATCACTACCTACAAAATTCTCAGAGCAATTGATAGGGTACATAAAGATAAACTGTTTAACACGGGTGGTAGGCGAACAAGGGGACACAGGTGGAAACTTAGTACCCAAATGAGCCACTGGTATGTTAGAAAGAACTTTTTCAGTGTCAGAGTAGTTGATAGATGGAATGCATTAGGCAGTGATATGGTGGAGGCTGACTCCATACACAGTTTCAAATGCAGATATGATAGAGCCCAGTAGGCTCAGGAATCTGTACATCAGTTGATTGCCAGTTGAGAGGTGGGACCAAAGAGCCAGAGCTCAACCCCCGCAACCACAACTAGGTGAGTATACACACAAACACACACACGTACACACACACACACACAGACACAAACATACACACACTAATGAATGCCTCTATTCACCTTGCAGTAAATAGGAACCTGAAAGTCAGGAAGCTGCTAAAGGCTGCATCTTGGGGATGTGTGAGTGTGTTAGATAAAAATATATGTTGTTTAGATATGATGGAGGAAAAGAGGCCGAGAGTCGGTACATTAGACAACCGACGCTTAGAAAGGCGGGGTCCAAGAGCTAACAGCTAAATCTTGGAAATAATAAATTAAAATATTTAATACACCCACATACATGTTTCACATTATTTTGGCTGAGGGCACACTGAAGGCTGATGGCCCCGTCGACGGGGCAGGAAGTCGGTGGTTGATCAAAGGCCTCCCACATCCTCCACATACCTGAGGATTATTCCGGCTTAATTTTAAACGGAAGTAATGTCTTGGCATTTACGGCTTCAGCGGGTGGGTGGGTCCGTGGGTTTATTACACTATGAGTGAAAACAATCGCCTATTCTCTATTTTATATTGCCGCTTGTAGAGCTAGAAGCTGTTGCCTCTTGTGTGCGTTGCACAAGGGGATTAATATCTGGATTAATATCTTTCAATATTTCCAGTATTTTTTAAGGTAACGCTTAAATACCGAAGATACTGCTATTGGACACCGCTTAATTGACAATGTCTCAACAACGCAGGCTAAAGATGTGCGTGGCTCCTGCTATTGCAATGATGCTCATTTGTTTTTCAATGATGGGCCTTAGTTGCCCCCTCTCTAACTTACCGTTCTAAATACCCCTTCTCCATCTTCCGCAAACATTTCCCCTCATACATCTCCCCCCTTTCCTCCTGTCCCCCCTGTCCCCCTTGTCCATCTTTGTCCCCCTGTCCATCTTTGTCCCCTGTCCCTCACTTTGTCCCCTTGCCCACATTTTCTGTCCTCTGTCCCAGATCCCTTTCCCCCTCTCTGTCCTCTGTCCCCCTGTCCCCCCTTTCCATCTCTCTGTCCCCCTGTCCCTCTCTCTGTCCCTCCTGTCTCTCTCTGTCCCCCTGTTCTTCTCTGTCCTCCTGTTCCTCTCTCTGTCCCCCTGTTCCTCTGTCCCCCTGTCCATCTCTCTGTCCCCTGTACCTCTCTGTCCCCCTGCCCACTCTTTCTGTCCGCTGTCCATCATCTGTCCCCCTCCCTTTCCTCCAGTCCCCCTATCCATCTCTATCCCCTTGTCCCTGTCTCTCCTCTGTCCCCTCTCTCTTGGTCTCCTGCCCCCCTCTCCTCCCTCTGTCCCCCGGTCCCCCTCTCTGACCCTGTCCCTCTGTCTCTGTCCCTCTGTTTTTGTCCCTCTGTCTCTGTCCATGTCCCCCTCTCTGCCCCTGTCTCCCTCCCTGTCCCACTGCTCCCCCTCTGTTCCCCCGTCCCTCCTCTGGCCCTGTCCGTCTGTCCCTGTCCCTCTGTCTCTGCCTCTCCTCGTTTCTGACATTCTCTGTGTCAGCCTATCTCTCTGTCTCTTTCCTCGCTCTATCTCTGTCATTCTCTCACTGACTTTGCATATCCTTATCTATACGTCTCTGTGTCTAACATTCTCTCCCTGACTCTGTCAATATCTATTTCTCTGTCTCGATCTTCATCTCTCTCTCTCTCTCTCTCTCTCTCTCTCTCTCTCTCTCTCTCTCTCTCTCTCTCTCTCTCTCTCTCTCTCTCTCTCTCTCTCTCTCTCTCTCTCCCCCTCTCTCTCTCTCTCCCTCTCTCTCTCTCCTTACATACATACATACATACATACATACATACATACATACATACATTTATTTAACACATGTGGTACACGCACAAGGGGACACAGGTGGAAGCTGAGTACCCAAATGAGCCACAGAGAGATTATAGAAAGAACTTTTCAGTGTCAGAGTAGTTAATAAATGGAATGCTTTAGGCAGTAATGTGGTGGAGGCTGATTCCATACACAGTTTCAAGTGTATGGAAAGTGTTTGTATTCAAGTGTATGTATTCAAGTGGCGGGACCAAAGAGCCAAAGTTCAACCCTTGCAACCACAACTAGGTTAGTACATACATACATACATAAGATATAAAACAGTGGAGGATTCCCAGGTAGAACAATCAACCACAATGCCCATTACCCCTTTACCCTGATGTCCTTAACTACACAACTATACAAGAGTCATTAACACGTGTAATGGCTGATCCCCCATCACGATAGCATAAAGACCAATTGCTTGACCCGCAGTCTGTCTTGCTCCTCAAATAATTTTCGGGTTAACATGAAAACGTCTCTCGAGTTTATCTTTCTAATGTTGTTTTCCCATCTTTCATTTTATCAGCTTAGTTCCTTTATTATGCCCCAATTACTCATCCCTTGAGCGGTAGTTAAACTGAACCCAAATTTAAAAACAGTTCCTTTTGCTAAGCAAGCTACAGTCTTGATAAGTCAGATATATTGTTTGTTAACACATTTCTCAACAATGAACAGTCACTTTTATCAAGCTAACATATCCTAACACAACGAGTGAGAGTATTAACTGGTCTAATTATTTTATTAGACCAGTATATATTATTAGATTATACTGGTATAATTATATATATATATATATATATATATATATATATATATATATATATATATATATATATATATGTATGAGTGTGTGTGTACATGTGTATACAACATTAATAATTTTGTAACTAGCGTCAAACATTGTTATTTGCTTAGCTAAACGAACTAGAGGGTTCAGGTCCTGAACCGATTATGTGCCTCTGTAATCCTTTACACCACGGCCCACGGGATGGGTATGGGGTGCATAATAAAGAAAGCAATAGAAGAAATTGAAATTGCATAATACGGTTATTGACATTCAATAATAGTAAGATAAAGCAATGAGGACCAAATGGGAGACCAGTGATCAGTGTCTTGTATCCCCTGCAATACCTCAAATCCTACCTCACTGACAGGCTCCAGTATGTTTCTGTGAATAATTCAATTTCTCCCACCCTACCCATCAACATTGGTGTTCCTCAGGGCAGCATACTTGGCATACTTGGGTATCCTTTGGAGGTGCTTATCCAGTTCTCACTTGAACACTGTGAGGGGATTGCCAGTTATGCCATGCAGTTATGCAATGTATGAATCTATCTATAAGTCCACCAATCTTTGTAAAAATTTCTTGTATGTATGTACCTTACCTAAATAAACATTTAATTATTTATTATTTATATTTAGGATTCATCAACTGCCAAAGATATTCACATGCCAGTATAATTCTGGCGAGAGAGAGGTTTGGGAAAAGCCGTTATACCAACTAGTCAGCAATAAGGGTGATATTTGTGGGGCACAGGCACGCTCGGCCTGGCCCATTAACCCCCAACTGACACTATAACCACAGAGAATACTGTATTTATTTATATACAAGAAATATATACATTGGGGTTAACAGAGAATATAGAAATGAATTTGAATTTACATTCTAAAAGCGACTAGCACGCATAGCGTTTCGGGCAAGTCCTTAAACTAACAGAAAATTTTAGATAAATTAACAAAAAATGTTTACAGGTACATTGAAGAAAATTTTGACACAAAAGCAGATTAGAATAATACACAATAAAGAAATAAGGATTACTAGGTACATGAGGACTGGCCATTGTACTATATAGACCTGAAAAAGTGTAACTTAGCGACAACAAGAAAATATTGAATCACAAGACCACCGACGACCATTCCCTTACCCTGCCATAAACACTGAAATTTGGCACCCTACCTCTGGAGCCACCCTGACCACAGGTCCACCAACTACATTTCCCTCCCTCCAACTCTGCCTCCACTTACATTGTACACACACATATTGTACACCACGCAAGTGTGGACTAGTGTGTAAATCTTACTGATACCACACTTAACCTTTATTCTTTCTCAATGTGTTGTATAAAAGGATCTGATTATACCGTTTCATTTCTAACTCCTTTTATTGGAAGAATGCCACATATGATCGTACACACACACAAGGTCTGTATAGGGTATAGGCAAGGTCTGACAAGGTATACTAGGTGAGTACTAGTTGAGTACTTACACACAAGATATTCTAGGTGAGACTAGGTGAGTATACACACACAAGATAGGGGCATTTCTAGGGCATTTCCTTGCGAACAAATTGATACCAAAATTAATTAAGGTCAGCAGACCGAAAAAGAGTATAAACATTTCAGTATTGCGAGCGCACATGTCCACATTTCAATGCCCCCCTTCCCAGGGCTGGGGGTGCCGGAGTGCGCAATAAACAACACACATCCGGCGGCTGCTTGTCGAAGGCGGAAGTGGAGCCTATATAGGCCGTTTGTCATGATAATTAGTGATGGCTCTTATTTTGATTATGGGTCCGTAATAAAATGAAGTCTTTTTTCTTAATTTATATTACCATGCTGGTAGAATACACTTCTTGATGATGAATATGGAGTACACATGAAATACCACACATATAGGATGAGTATGGATTACACAAGAAACTATTTATTTATTTATTTATATATATATATTCAATAAGTTACATTGGGTTTATGAAAGTACATAACATGATGTGTTTACAATCTTTTAAAGCCACTAGTTTGCTTTACAAGGCAAACCAGTGGCTTTATAAACTAGTGGTGGATAAGATCGGAAACCTGTGTCACCATATGGGACTGGTGGTTAATGAAGACAAAACTAAGTTTGAATGTAGAAGTCGGAGGCCCATTATATTGAAAATAAACGGTAAAAATATAGAGTGTGTTAATATATATAAATATTTAGGCATATATGTTGGATATACCCATGAGAGTTTGGAAGCTGAGATGAACAGACTGTTGGGTCAATGTCGAAAGATATTACAACCTCTGAAGGCCTTGGCATGCTGTGGAAAAGGAGTGGGAGTTCCTGTGCTACGAATGATATACTTGAGTACTGTAAGATCTCTTATTGATTATGCTGCACCTGTTATTTCTTGTTTTAGTAAAGGTAGGATGGGCAAGTTGGAGAAGGTACAAAATGAAGCCATGAGAATTATCTTAGGATGCCCAAGAAATGCTATGATTGAGAAAATGAGGATGGAGTTGAATCTGCAGAGTATTGGGGATAGAATTGCAGAGATAAATGTAGCTTCTGCCATTAGATTAATGAGAGGTGGGGGAGCTAATGAATTGGTCCTCTCAGTTCAATAGGTGGGAAGTACTGAACAATGTATGATGAAGAAAAGAGCATATATGAATACCTTATGTTCTAATGTTATTAAGTATGATGTTATTACAGAGTGTATTGCTGTGCCCAAGAGAAAATTCACACCACCATGGGAGGATTGTAATGTAGATGTAGTAATTACTCCCTTGCAAAAGAAAAAAAGTATGTATGAAATAGGAGAGCTGAGGGCAACATATGATTGTATAATTAGAAAATTGCCTACAGAAAACACTCTACTACATGTATATTGTGATGGGTCAGTAGCTAGGGATGGGAAGGCAGGATGTATATTGTGATGGGTCAGTAGCTAGGGATGGGAAGGCAGGATGTATATTGTGATGGGTCAGTAGCTAGGGATGGGAAGGCAGGATGTATATGTTCTTAACATTCTGAAACCTATATTGTTTGCTGATGATACTACACTCATCTACTCCAACCCCAACCCACATACACTAAATACTGTAATGTTGTTAATAATGAACTAAAAAAAGTCCACTTATGGATGTCAACCAACAAACTAACACTTAACATAGAAAAGACCTACTACATCTTATTTGGAAGCAAATCTACAAATGCAATTCAGCTTCAGATGACAATGTAAACATTAGCAATAACAATGATGGAAAGTTTCTTGGTCTATTCTTAGACAAGAGACTCAACTTCAGTACCCACATACAACACATAACTAAGAAACTCTCTAAAACAGTTGGTATACTCTCCAAAATCAGATATTATGTACCTAACCCTGCTCTCATCTCTCTATATTATACACTAATCTATCCCTATCTCAACTATGGTATCTGTGCATGGGGTTCAACCACTGCAAACCACCTCAAGTCCATCATCACCCAGCAAAAATCTGCTATCAGAATAATATCAAATTCTGCTTTCAGACAACACTCAGCCCCCTTGTTTAACTCCCTAAACATGCTAAACATAATCTCACTCCATAAATTCTCTTGTGTCAACTACATTTACAAAACCCTGTTCTTAAATGCAAATCCTGCTCTGAAACTCTTCCTGGACAGATGTAATAGGACCCATTATCACCACACCAGAAATAAATATCTCTTTGATATCCCCAGAGTTAAACTTGTATAAATAAATAAATAAATAAATAAATATGTTTATTCAGGTAAGGTACATACATACAAGTAATGTTACATTAATGGATCGATATATAGAGCTAGTACATACAATGCCTAAAGCCACTATTACGCAACGCGTTTCGGGCAGGAAAAACATTAATATCTAGAACTTAATACTAATTGAGCATAAAGAATAAAATGTGTTGAGAACAAATACAAATAAAGATAAAAAAAAGGGGGAACATGACTGAAAAAGCAGCACAAATACAATAGGTTGACAGTGTTGATTAAAAAAAAAAAAAAAAAATAACAGACATGGGTTGACAATAGAGGGGTAAGGTAGGTTAGTGAATTTATTAGGTAGTGTTTAGTTTTTATCTTAAACTGGTTGAGAGAGGTACAGTCTTTAACATGGTTGGGAAGATCATTCCACATTCTGGGTCCCTTGATTTGTAGAGCATTTCTAGTTTGATTAAGTCGTACTCTTGGAATATCAAAACTGTATTTATTTCTGGTGTGGTGCTCATGGGTTCTGTTACAACCTTCAATGAAGCTTTTGAGCTTATATGTATGTATTTGTAATGTATGTATGTAAACAATGTATTTATTATCATTTATCAATTCTGATAGAAATTACCTACTTAAAATTATCTGTTAGATTAAGGACCTGCCTGAAACGCTGCGCATACTAGTGGCTTTACAAGATTGTAAATACTGTACTATTCAATGTATTCTCACAAACCCAATGTACCTACTTGTATATATATAAATAAAATAAAATAAAATATTGTGATGGGTCAGTAGCTAGGGATGGGAAGGCAGGATGCAGTATGCCAAACTGAATTCGTGCGCCCTTTGAGGGACTTGAAGTAGAGGGATAGGGATCACAGGATAAGTATGGGTTGCACAAACTACTGGTAACAGGATGAGTATGGGTTGCACAATTAATTACTACAAAGTGGTTGAGTATGGGGTGCACGTAAATGAAGACTCCCAAGAAGCAAATCAGAGATCAGCCCAAGCTTCATCTTGAGGCAAAGCTCAATGCCTTAAGCCATATTGATGCTCTGTCCACAGAGCATTCTCTCTCTCAAATCATAATAGTACACTAATGGTTCCCTACACCACCCCTCAGGTGCAGCTGCAGCAGGCTTGGGTGACATGATGACTATGGGGTGCACAATAAACTAACACTCACAGAATGAGTATGGGCTGCACAATAAGCTACCTCTCACAAGATTAGTAATAAAGAAACATTAATTTTTTGGGTAGGGTGACTGAAACTTATCCTGGGGTAAAAATGTTTATTTAAATTTATTATAGTTAAATGAATTTAGTAAATTATTCCATATATTGTATTATAAGTGAATTGACACTAAACTATAAATGATACTAATAAGGTTTTAAAAATGAAAAACAGTAAAAATCCTTCATGTAAGATATGGAAGTTGAAGAGTAAATTAACTGTAAACTAAATTATAAACTGTAGACATAATATAAAGTATTATAAGTAAAATACCTATAAACTACCAAATAATAAGGTGTAAGGAACCATTTCTATTGTTTGTCCTTTTTTACCTGTTTCCTCAGGTATTTTAAAATTCCCATTCCGTTGTTACTACACTGTTTTCCTGGTGTAGTTCCCTGTGGTTCAAATTTTACTACTTGTACTTCTTGCTGTTTCTGAATGATTGCTAATGGTAGCCCTTGTTGCACCTGCGGAACTTTTTGTAAATGTTCCACCTGCGGAACTTTTTGTACTTGTTGAATTTCTTGCACCTGCGGTACTTTTTGGACTTGATGCACCTGCTGCACTTGTAGCTCGTCATGATTTTTTTCCAGGGCATTATCGCTATCACCTTCTGATCCTAATGTAAGTTTATCTGCATCAAGCTTCCTTGTGCGTGCTGGAAAAAAAATAAAAATAAAAAATAAAAAATTTCGAAATGGAAGATCCTGTGTAACAAATTTAATCAGTTACTATGATCGAGCCGCAGAAATTTTACAGGAAAGATATGGTTGGGTTGACTGCATCTATCTGGACCTAAAAAAGGCATTCAACAGAATTCCACATAAGAGTTTGTTCTGGAAACTGGAACATATTGGAGGGGTGACAGGTAAGCTTCTAACATGGATTAAAAAATTTCAAACTGATAGAAAAATGAGGGCAGTAATCAGAGGCAATGTATTGGACTGGAGAAATGTCACGAGTGGAATACCACAGGGTTTAGTTCTGACATTCTTGGATAAATAATAAATAAATTGTTCATGATTTTTTTAGACAAAAGCTAGAATATGCAGCAGTTGTATGGTGCCCATATCTTAAGAAGTACATGTACAAACTTGAAATGATACAAAGACGTCATGGGTGTCATAGGGGCCCCAGCACACTGGTTTGCTAAAGGGCCCTTAATGCTGTCGAGACCCTATGGGCCCTTTGACCCATTACGTTAAGACATAGTGCTGTATTGGGCCACACACTTTTTGCCATATACATCAATGACAGAGATGATTGAATTGAAATTATATATATATATATACATATGTATATATATATATGAGAGAAAATAATAGGTGGTGATATATTTATATATTATGTGAACTACTTACACAAAAAGAAGTTAGTGGTGAAGATCTTCTTGTCCTCTTCTTGTATTACGTTTTTTGGTAGGATACCATGTGTCATGTGTTGTGTTAGTTGTCTCTTCAGAGGTTAACCTCTGAAGAGACAACTAACACAACACCTATACCCCCTATTAGACTATTTTACAGGAACTTCTTTTCCACAGCTCATAAAACGGAGGAAAGGGTCCTGAAAGATATTGTTAATAGAAACGTTATCCCTACAGACAAAAATCAGAGGATACAACTGACGATTTACTATAAAACCAGAAAAACGGCCAGCCTTCTCATGAGAAACTCTCCAGACACAAAACAGAACGCTTTAAAAGAGACTAACGTCGTCTATGCCTTCAAATGCCCACTTGGGGACTGTAAGCTCCAAAAAACCCAGTATATAGGCAAGACAACAACATCTCTTTCTAGGCGTTTAACGATGCATAAGCAACAAGGCTCCATTAAGGAACATATAATCTCTTCCCACAACCAAACCATCGCCAGAGAAATCCTAGTAAACAACACAGAAATCATCGATAGATACAGCGATAGCAGGCGGCTTGACGTTTGCGAGGCACTACACATCAAGAAGTCAACACCAGCAATCAACAGCCAATTATTGCACAACTATATTCTACCCACCTCAAGACTCCGCTCCAATATAGAAGCATCAAGAAATATGGACCAATAGGCTTTCTACAAAAACTTCCATTCAATACCCATTGTTTGTGTTCTGTCTTGTGTTGATACTTTTAATACCCTATTAATATCCCCTCTTGTTCTGTCTTGTGTTAATGCCACATCACCCCTCCCACCTCACTCAAATGTAGATATAAAATCAGGAGATACGTAAGTTCTAATCAGTTGTGTATTTGTGAACTAAAGTCTTTGAAAATGTAATAAGTTTTACGAAACGCGCCCGTGTCGCGTCAGACTAGAAATAAAAATAAATTTTGGAGAATTGATTTTTGATTTACCTCCAACAGTGAAGCGTAATGTACGAAAGATTGAGAAAATTCGTGTTAGAATTATTAATCTTACTTTTTCGGTCATATATAATAATATATATATATATATATATATATATATATATATATATATATATATATATATATATATATATATATATATATATATATATATATATATATATATATATATATATATATATATAATCAATATTGTAACTTTTTTTGTGTAATGACGTTTTCAAATAAAGTTAGATAAATATACACACATACCAAAGGAATAGGGGTGGTAGGAGAAGAAAATATGAAAGTGTTCAGTGAGGATCCACAAGGTCTTCTCTGAGTACTCTTTATTTTCTTCTCCGAGGCTGTGGGTCCCTACACTTGCACCAGAGGTGGTACCCCTCATATATATATATATATATATATATATATATATATATATATATATATATATATATATATGCGAACAAGCCTGAATGGTCCCCAGGACATATGCAACTGAAAACTCACACCCCAGAAGTGACTCGAACCCATACTCCCAGAAGCAACGCAACTGGTATGTACAAGACGCCTTAATCCACTTGACCATCACGACCGGACATAATGAGGTGATAGCCGAGGCTATATGAACCACCCCACCGCCGGCACTCGGATAGTTATCTTGGGCATAGCATTTTACCAAATCACCTCATTCTTTGGGGCACACGTGAGGAACACAAATGCGAACAAGCCTGAATGGTCCCCAGGACATATGCAACTGAAAACTCACACCCCAGAAGTGACTCGAACCCATACTCCCAGAAGCAACGCAACTGGTATGTACAAGACGCCTTAATCCACTTGACCATCACGACCGGACATAATGAGGTGATAGCCGAGGCTATATGAACCACCCCACCGCCGGCACTCGGATAGTTATCTTGTGCATAGCATTTTACCAAATCACCTCATTCTTTGGGGCACACGTGAGGAACACAAATGCGAACAAGCCTGAATGGTCCCCAGGACATATGCAACTGAAAACTCACACCCCAGAAGTGACTCGAACCCATACTCCCATTAACTATCCGAGTGCCGGCGGTGGGGTGGTTCATATAGCCTCGGCTATCACCTCATTATGTCCGGTCGTGATGGTCAAGTGGATTAAGGCGTCTTGTACATACCAGTTGCGTTGCTTCTGGGAGTATGGGTTCGAGTCACTTCTGGGGTGTGAGTTTTCAGTTGCATATGTCCTGGGGACCATTCAGGCTTGTTCGCATTTGTGTTCCTCACGTGTGCCCCAAAGAATGAGGTGATTTGGTAAAATGCTATGCCCAAGATAACTATCCGAGTGCCGGTGGTGGGGTGGTTCATATAGCCTCGGCTATCACCTCATTATGTCCGGTCGTGATGGTCAAGTGGATTAAGGCGTCTTGTACATACCAGTTGCGTTGCTTCTGGGAGTATGGGTTCGAGTCACTTCTGGGGTGTGAGTTTTCAGTTGCATATGTCCTGGGGACCATTCAGGCTTGTTCGCATTTGTGTTCCTCACGTGTGCCCCAAAGAATGAGGTGATTTGGTAAAATGCTATGCCCAAGATAACTATCCAAGTGCCGGCGGTGGGGTGGTTCATATAGCCTCGGCTATCACCTCATTATGTCCGGTCGTGATGGTCAAGTGGATTAAGGCGTCTTGTACATACCAGTTGTGTTGCTTCTGGGAGTATGGGTTCGAGTCACTTCTGGGGTGTGAGTTTTCAGTTATATATATATATATATATATATATATATATATATATATATATATATATATATATATATATATATATATATATATATATGACAGTGTCAGATTCACCACCACCATCATACACCACCAGCACCATACACCACCAGCATCATACACCAACAGCACCATACACCACCAGCATCATAGCATCATACACCACCAACATCATACACCACCAGCATCATACACCATCAGCATCATACATCACCAGCATCATACACCATCAGCATAATACACCACCAGCATCATACACCATCAGCACCATACACCACCAGCACCATACATTACCAGCATCATACACCACCAGCACCATACACCACCAGCATCATACACCATCAGCATCCAACCCGTTCTCACACAAGACAGCACATATATGACTTAATGCTTAAAGTCAATATGTTGAATATGAATTAGTAAATATGTGATATATTCCCAGTTACTTTTTTTACCAAGGCCCAAACTCTTCCTCACGTACCAATTTACGTGTCACAGTACCCGTCCGTCAACATAGATAGCAGAATATTCGTGATTGGTTCAATTATAAGGAAAATTGTAGTTTTCAGGTCCCACGTGGGTTGTGAAATTTACCTACTGTTGTCCATGCTCTTATAATATTACAGATCAGCTATATCCTATTGAAGGCTCGTAGTTTTGTTTTGAGAAATATTAGTTGTTCTTAGTAAATTATAATAAGCACTATAAATTATTACATAGAATAACAGTGCTTCACCAATCAATATTATATACCATAGTTTGGCTTTAAAAATCTTTAAAGAATGTTTTGTAGGAACGCTAACAGAAAACGATGTTACATTTGAATGTCTATGGGGTAAACTACTGCAAACAGGACGGTATTGTGTCTACTATACCAACTATAGCTAGGATGGGTATATTGTCACCGACCGCCTGTTAGGTGGGAAAGGGGTCCAATACCACCCACAGGATGGGTATGAGGGTCACATCCACCCACAGGATGAGTATGGGGATCACATCCACCCACAGGAAGGGTATGGGGTCCAATACCACCCACAGGATGAGTATGGCGTCCACTACAACCCACAGGATGGGTATGGGGCTCCAACCACCCATAGAATGGGTATGGAGCTCCAACCACAAATAAAATGGGTATAGGGTCCAATAACACCCACTGGATGTTTAAGGCGTCCATTGCCGCGCGTCGAGCTCGAAAACCGCAGCATTCATCTCAGAACCATGCCTATTTCACACAGATTCCTTAATAAACGTAAGAAATTTTATATGTCACAAGAAAGATAGAAATATAAGCTTCATTCTAAATACCTTACCATGGGCATATTTAAATTTAAAGCGAAGATACGTGTACTTTTATAATAGCCGAGCTTTAACCCCGGACAGATTGATCGACCGAGCAACTCTCTCTCAGAACAATGTTTATTTCACGTGAATTCGTTAATAAACATATATGTTTTATATGTCTCAAGAAAGGCAGACATATAAGCTTCACTTTAAACACTTTACCATAGACATATTTAAAGTTCTAATGAAGATACATGTATTTTAAAAATTACGGAGCTCCCATCCCGTACAGACTGAACGACAGAGCAACTCTCTCTCAGATCAATGTTTATTTCACGTAAATTCGTTAATAAACACAAATGTTTTATATGTCTTAAGCAAGATAGAAATAAGAGCTTCATTTTCAATACATTACAATAGACATATTTATAGCTCAAGTGAAGATACATATGTTTTTATAGTAGCGCTCAGTAGCTTGTCGGGCATGGAGTGCAGACGCCTACGCACTTGCCGATATATTGTATAATTATCAAAGATACGCTAATAAAGCCTAAAATCTTATATGCCTCCAGAAAGACCGAGATATGAACATTATTATGATTTCACCAAATGAAATATATCATGTTCGAGAACAAAGATATATCAATTTTAAATTAAGTTTAAACTCTTGCTCGGGCGAGAGAGAGGGAGCGACTCTCGCCCCATCTATTGGAGATTCTGTCCACTAAAGACCCAAAGCTACTCAAACCCTCCTAGCATTATTTAAGTAATGAAGTAATATGGTATATTTACTATAATGTGGGTGCTGAATGCAGAACATGAGAAAACATATATTTACTCCAAACTAATATAATTTCATTATGAAATAAGTAAATAAGTAGCATCAAAGGAAGTCGACGGTCCAAGCGTCAATGTTGTGGAACGACTTATCCAAGATATATCGTTGTTTGGAAAGTGTTTGTTGGCATATCCAGTTGTCGCACTTCTCTGCACAAATTATCACAAATTTAAATTATAATGTTAACAAGTAGAATACGTATTTTTAATAAAATCTAACATAGCTAGCCAGAAAACATTTAACATTTATTAAAAAAATATATGTTTGGAAGTTAAATCGACTTCATAGGACAATAGTGTTGTTATATATACTCGTTATTCGTTGACATACGTTCGCTACTTAAACTACCATGTACTGTACTTAGTGAAATCTCCCATGTCTCTTCGCTCATCTCACCGAACCCTACAGGCTCTGTGATATATTGCTTAATTAATTGAGATTCACAAATAAAGCTTATAATTGTATATGTTATCAAAAAGGCAGAGCTTATTTTAGTTCATTTATTATGCACCCCATACCCATCCTATGGGCGATAGTGGAGTGTTACAGAGGCGCATAATGGGCTCAGGGACTGAGCCCCACAATTCATATAGCCAAGGAAGTTATAATCTTGATAAGCTAGTTACAAAAGTCAATGCACATTGTCACATCAACAATGGGCTCGAGACCGACCACAAGTACAGTTTATAATTTAAGCAACTGACATATATGGAGGGCTAGTGTCACAATTGATTTGTTTATCCTACACATAACCCCCTCTCCCCCATCCAATGGGCAGCGGTGGATAGGTTACAATCAAGTCGTTTTTTGCGTTTTATTCAGAGATTAGATCTTATTGGTGAGGAAAGATATTCATATTTTAAAGAAGGCTTCTTGGCTGATGCTCTCCATTGATGGAAAATATACAACCTTTTGAAAATCAATGTTAGTTTGATCTAATATTGTAATTAACGCAGTTACCTGATGTTATTCTTCACCTATATCTTTTTCTGGTTAATCCCTATTTACATTATGCAGTTCAGGCTTCGTCGCCAGACTATAGTTTTTAGTTTAGTTAATTTATCACATAATGGGTTCAGGGACTGAACACACAATTTATTTATCTAAGCAAGTTACAATCTTGAGGAGCTAGCCACAAAATTCATAACACATCGTCACAACAACATGGGTTCGAGATCGACCACAAGTACAGTTTCTAAATTAAGAAAATGCCATAAGTGGAGAGCTAGTGTCACAATTGATATGTTTGTCCTGCACATTTCCACAGTGGTTTGCTTGGGTTCTTTTAATTATCTTAGATATCATTGAAGAGAACCTCCTAGGTAATATACTGTATATATGCTGGTAAGAAGAATAATTATCCTGAGAAATCGTGTAAATTATGTTGTACGAGTGCTTCCAGTTAAGTAACATAGTTCATTTGTGTGCGCGTGCTTGAAGAGGAAATGTTATCCCCCCCCACCCCCCATTGTAAATATTTGTGGGTTTCAGACCATACGGCCACGGCTTACCCTCGCCGCGGTCGAGGGTAAGAACACCGGATGTATACCCTGTATTAGAAGTAAACATTAGCAATAACAATTATGGAAAGTTCCTTCACCTATACATAGACAAGAGACTGAACTTCAGCACCCACATACAACACATAAGGGGATGCTCTGAGAGAGAGAGAGAGAGAGAGAGAGAGAGAGAGAGAGAGAGAGAGAGAGAGAGAGAGAGAGAGAGAGAGAGAGAGAGAGAGAGAGAGAGAGAGAGAGAGAGAGTAAAATTATCCACTGAGGTCTGATTAAGTCCTTTTGGGGACCTTAATCATTAGGACGTCCAATGATTAACGCAAAGTGAAGCGTATTCAGATGGTATATTGACAACATTCAGCATATCTCATAATGACCTAGTAGTACTTGGTGCACAAATACCTTTTCCATAGGAATCGCAAAACATAATTAAACACAACTGTACCGTACAGTGTTATATATTTATTTCAGTTTGAACTATTTTTAACATTAACATTCCAACATTCATTTTAGCAAGTTCTCTCATAATGACGTGTGGGCTAGCAATGTCAAAGGCTGACTTAAGATCTAGGAAAGTGGTATATGACCTATCAGTATGCAGGGTGAGGAATGTGGTAATACAGTGATGTACACTCTTTCCATGCATAAAGCCATATATCTGGGGAGACAACATATTATTAATTTTGTAAAGGAGTCGGTTGAGAACCATCTTCTCAAGACACTTATAGAGACAACTAGTGAGGGAGACTGGGCATAAAGCACTCGGCTGGTGAGGTTTAGGAATGGGAATAATAACACTGTTGGTCCATGACTTAGGAAGCTCCCCAGTTACATAGCTCATATTATACAATTGAAGAAAGGTATTCCTTGGAACTAGCAGAAGCATAAGCAGTATGCCGTAAGTAACTCCATCCTCCCCGGGTGATGTAGCTTTGCCTTTATGTAGAGCAGAATCTAGTTTGTATTCAGTAAAAAGCATGTCACAGTCATCCTCTTGATGAAGCATGAAGTCAAGGAACCTTGCCCTATCAGTATATCTATCATTTAATTCATTCTGTGAGGGTAGAGGAAGACTGTCAAAGCTGGAAGTCGTGGCCCAAGCATCAACAAGATCATTTGCTCTGTGCAGAGGATTAGGGTACGAGATCTCTGCAGCATTTTTCCCTTTGATCTTGTTGATATCCTTCCATGCCCGACTTAGTGGCGTGTGAGAATTGAGACCACGGACAAATGTTTCCCAGTCTGTCTGCCTCAGCTCCACCATACGTTCCCTGGCCTTAGCCAGAGCCGCTTGAAAGAGCCGAAGCATTTCAGCAGTGCGGGTCCTTCTACAAGCTAGTCCAATTATTCTGGCAGTGCGTTTTAGTGCATGCAATTTAGAATCATTATAATAAACATAAGTGCTATGACCAGTGTAATTTGGGTTACGTGGCCTGGACGATGAATCAAGTGATTCTATAAACTGCTCGATAGTACCTGTGAGCTCATTGTTAAAATCTTCAACTGATGAAGGCTCAGATGAACTGCACCAATCTGACACATGAGCAACAAGATTGTCTCGTTGATCGATGGGCACAGCCAGCCTCTTCCGCTTGAACACTCCACCAGGGAGGATAGAGCTGCCAATGCTTACAGTGGCTAATATGGCCAGATGATCAGACGCCGTATCTGGCACTATTGACGAGGCACACACGGTGTGGGAGACGTTGACACCGAGACATAGACCAAGAATACCTCCGTAGATATGCGTTGGTTCAAGGTCACCCACAATCTGTGCATCATCGTGACTACCTAATAGTGACACCAGTTGGTTGCCGTTACGATTACTGAACTGCGAATTACCAATATTCCTATGGCTAGCGTTATAATCACCTTTAATGATGGTAGGCTCAGTCTGAATACAGATAGGAAGGTCAGCATAATTAAAGTTACAAGGAGTTGATTATTTAGTATAGTTGTTTTTCTCTTTAACTGGATGATAGAGGGGGAGTCTTTAACGTGATTGGGAATACATACATACACACATGCATACATACATACATACATACATACATACATACATACACACATGCATACATACATACATACATACATGCGTACATACATACATACATACATACATACATACATACATACATACATGCATGCGTGCATACATCCATCCATCCATCCATACGTACGTACATACATACATACATACATACATACATACATACATACATACATACATACATACATGCATACATACATGCGTGCGTACATACATACATATATACATACATACATACATGCGTACATACATGCGTACATACATGCGTACATACATGTGTACATACATGCGTACATCCATACATACATCCATACATACATGCATGCGTACATACATACATACATACATACATACATACATACATACATACATACATACACACATGCATACATGCATGCATGCATACATACATACATACATACATACATACATACATACATACATACATACATACATACATGCATACATACATACGTACATACATACATACATACATGCGTACATACATGCGTACATACATACATGCATGCGTACATCCATACATACATGCATGCGTACATCCATACATACATGCATGCGTACATCCATACATACATACATACATGCGTATATAAATACATGCGTATATACATGCGTATATAAATACATGCGTATATACATGCGTATATAAATACATACATACATGCGTATATACATGCATATATAAATACATACATACATGCATGCATGCGTACATACATCCATCCATCTATACATACATGCATGCATACATACATACATACATACATACATACATACATACATACATACATACATACATGCATGCATGCGTACATACATACATCCATCCATCTATACATGCATGCATACATACATACATACATACATACATACATACATACATACATACATACATACATACATACATGCATGCATGCGTACATACATACATCCATCCATCTATCCATACATACATACATACATACATGCATACATACATACATACATACATACATACATACATACATACATACATACATGCATGCATGCATACATACATGCATGCATGCATACATACATGCATGCATGCATGCATGCGTACATACATACATCTATCCATTCATACATGCATACATACATACATACATGCATACATACATACATACATACATACATACATACATACATACATACATACATACATACATGCATACATGCATACATGCATACATGCATACATACATACATACATACATACCATACATACATACATACATACATACATACATACACATCCAGTCAGCATATAGCTATTTCGGGACAAAATCCAATACAGTTTATATTGGTGAGACGCCACTGTGATGAGGAGTTTAAATATCACAGGAACTGTAGGTTAATGTGTGACATAAGTGAGGTTAGATGAGGCATCTACAAGCATCAGCTGGAGGCTGATGGAGTGTTGTGGAGGCTGGTGGTACTATGTCCAGATGTTGGAGGGTGGATTTGACTCTCCCACCCTCCCTCCCCCTCCCCCCCCACATTGACCGCAGTACGTCTAAGGTTACTTTCCACTCTCGCTTACCAAGGGTATAACCCCCGCCCCCCCCCCAACACACACATGCATCAGATTCTTAACTTACAATATTTATTATTTACCAATTTATGTTACTACACTGACTCTCAATTTCACAATATTGTATAAACTTTGATGAATCGCTCGTCTATGGGTCATCCAATAATGTTAGCAGACTTCTAGATGTTACCACTGCTAGGTTTAGGCTCGGCAACAAGTACCTCTGGAAGTTTGTAACATCTGATGATCTAGATTTGACTAAATGTAAACTCTGTCAGCAGAACTATTCGCATACTTTGAGTCATTATATAATGGAATGTGAAAAATAGCGGAATTTAAAGATAACATCAATAGTGTCCATGAAATGTGTAAGTACTTCATTCATAATGATGTGCTGCCCGAAATCTTAGCGAAGTATCCAAAATTTGCTTACTGTAGGTAATGCATACACATGACTGTAAAGCTGCCGCCCAGTTGGGTGGGTGTGGAGCACATGACTGTAAAGCAGCCGCCCAGTTGGGTGGGTGTGGAGCACATGACTGTAAAGCTGCCGCCCAGTTGGGTGGGTGTGGAGCACATGACTGTAAAGCTGCCGCCCAGTTGGGTGGGTGTGGAGCACATAACTGTAAAGCTGCCACCCAGTTGGGTGGGTGTGGAGCACATGACTGTAAAGCTGCCGCCCAGTTGGGTGGGTGTGGAGCACATGACTGTAAAGCTGCCGCCCAGTTGGGTGGGTGTGGAACACATGACTGTAAAGCTGCCGCCCAGTTGGGTGGGTGTGGAGCACATGACTGTAAATTTTAAGCTGCCACCCAGTTGGGTGGGTGTGGAGCACATGACTGTAAAGCTGCCGCCCAGTTGGGTGGGTGTGGAGCACATAACTGTAAAGCTGCCACCCAGTTGGGTGGGTGTGGAGCACATGACTGTAAAACTGCCGCCCAGTTGGGTGGGTGTGGAGTACATGACTGTAAAGCTGCCGCCCAGTTGGGTGGGTGTGGAGCACATGACTGTAAAGCTGCCACCCAGTTGGGTGGGTGTGGAGCACATGACTGTAAAGCTGCCGCCCAGTTGGGTGGGTGTGGAGCACATGACTGTAAAGCAGCCGCCCAGTTGGGTGGGTGTGGAGCACATGACTGTAAAGCTGCCGCCCAGTTGGGTGGGTGTGGAGCACATGACTGTAAAGCTGCCACCCAGTTGGGTGGGTGTGCAGCAAGACTAGTAACTGTGCGACTCCTCATAGATGTAAAGTGCCTTGTATAGTGACTGTTGTGAGCCTCTTGTTGTATCACTTGTGACACAAAAGATTACTGATGTGTGTATTTGTGGTGGTGATTAAATATGTATGTATATGTATACGTATGAATATGTACATGTATGCATAAGTATGTGTACATTAATAATTTTGTAACTAGAGTCAAAAGATTGTTATTTGCTTAGCTAAACGAACTAGAGGGTTCAGTTCCTGAACCGATTATGTGCCTCTGTAATCCTTTACACCACCGCCCACGGGATGTGTATTATGGGGTGCATAATAAAGAAAGAAAATGAATGGACCGAACCCCACAAATCATTTAGCTAAGCAAATTACAATCTTGATGAGCTAGTTACAAAATTCACTATAAGTCGTCATATAAATGGGTTCGAGATGGACCACAATTAGTGCATTACATAATTTATCAGTATTGTGCAGCCTGTGATCCCCGCCTGGCTGGATACTGATACCTAGGTAATTTTTATGTGTCCGGACACCGGCGATAAGGTGATATTATTTATTTAACTTAAGATATACATATTTTTAAATGTTGTCACATTAACGGCTACATCTTCCTTTCTTCTGACATATAGATTTTTAAGATTAATTAAAATATATGGAAACTAATTATACAATTTATTGGCTGGTGTGCAGGGCTTCACACTCTCAGAGCTAGCCATCAAGTAACTATCAAAACGCATATATCTTCGTTTTCACTTCAGTTATATTTATGACAAAGGATTTTAGATGTAGCCTATATTTCTACCTTTCAGATGACATAAATACTTTCGTTAATTACAATATCTAGATCAAACTAACATTGATTTTCAAAAGGTTGTATATTTTCCATCAATGGAGAGCATCAGCCAAGAAGCCTTCTTTAAAATATGAATATCTTTCCTCACCCAATAAGATCTAATCTCTGAATAAAACGCAAAAAACGACTTGATTGTAACCTATCCACCGCTGCCCATTGGATGGGGAAGAGGGGGTTATGTGTAGGATAAACAAATCAATTGTGACACAAGCCCTCCATATATGTCAGTTGCTTAAATTATAAACTGTACTTGTGGTCGGTCTCGAGCCCATTGTTGATGTGACAATGTGCATTGACTTTTGTAACTAGCTTATCAAGATTATAACTTCCTTGGCTATATGAATTGTGGGCCTCAGTCCCTGAGCCCATTATGCGCCTCTGTAACACTCCACTATCGCCCATAGGATGGGTATGGGGTGCATAATAAATGAACTAAAATAAGCTCTGCCTTTTTGATAACATATACAATTATAAGCTTTATTTGTGAATCTCAATTAATTAAGCAATATATCACAGAGCCTGTAGGGTTCGGTGAGATGAGCGAAGAGACATGGGAGATTTCACATAAGTACAGTACATGGTAGTTTAAGTAGCGAACGCATGTCAACGAATAACGAGTATATATAACAACACTATTGTCCTATGAAGTCGATTTAACTTCCAAACATATATTTTTTTAATAAATGTTAAATGTTTTCTGGCTAGCTATGTTAGATTTTATTAAAAATACGTATTCTACTTGTTAACATTATAATTTAAATTTGTGATAATTTGTGCAGAGAAGTGCGACAACTGGATATGCCAACAAACACTTTCCAAACAACGATATATCTTGGATAAGTCGTTCCACAACATTGACGCTTGGACCGTCGACTTCCTTTGATGCTACTTATTTACTTATTTCATAATGAAATTATATTAGTTTGGAGTAAATATATGTTTTCTCATGTTCCGCATTCAGCACCCACATTATAGTAAATATACCATATTACTTCATTACTTAAATAATGCTAGGAGGGTTTGAGTAGCTTTGGGTCTTTAGTGGACAGAATCTCCAATAGATGGGGCGAGAGTCGCTCCCTCTCTCTCGCCCGAGCAAGAGTCGAAACTTAATTTAAAATTGATATATCTTTGTTCTCGAACATGATATATTTCATTTGGTGAAATCATAATAATGTTCATATCTCGGTCTTTCTGGAGGCATATAAGATTTTAGGCTTTATTAGCGTATCTTTGATAATTATACAATATATCGGCAAGTGCGTAGGCGTCTGCACTCCATGCCCGACAAGCTACTGAGCGCTACTATAAAAACATATGTATCTTCACTTGAGCTATAAATATGTCTATTGTAATGTATTGAAAATGAAGCTCTTATTTCTATCTTGCTTAAGACATATAAAACATTTGTGTTTATTAACGAATTTACGTGAAATAAACATTGATCTGAGAGAGAGTTGCTCTGTCGTTCAGTCTGTACGGGGTGGGAGCTCCGTAATTTTTAAAATACATGTATCTTCATTAGAACTTTAAATATGTCTATGGTAAAGTGTTTAAAGTGAAGCTTATATGTCTGCCTTTCTTGAGACATATAAAACATATATGTTTATTAACGAATTCACGTGAAATAAACATTGTTCTGAGAGAGAGTTGCTCGGTCGATCAATCTGTCCGGGGTTAAAGCTCGGCTATTATAAAAGTACACGTATCTTCGCTTTAAATTTAAATATGCCCATGGTAAGGTATTTAGAATGAAGCTTATATTTCTATCTTTCTTGTGACATATAAAACTCTTACGTTTATTAAGGAATCTGTGTGAAATAGGCATGGTTCTGAGATGAATGCTGCGGTTTTCGAGCTCGACGCGCGGCAATGGACGCCTTAAACATCCAGTGGGTGTTATTGGACCCTATACCCATTTTATTTGTGGTTGGAGCCCCATACCCATTCTATGGGTGGTTGGAGCCCCATACCCATCCTGTGGGTTGTAGTGGACGCCATACTCATCCTGTGGGTGGTATTGGACCCCATACCCTTCCTGTGGGTGGATGTGATTCCCATACTCATCCTGTGGGTGGATGTGACCCTCATACCCATCCTGTGGGTGGTATTGGACCCCTTTCCCACCTAACAGGCGGTAGGTGACAATATACCCATCCTAGCTATAGTTGGTATAGTATACACAATACCGTCCTGTTTGCAGTAGTTTACCCCATAGACATTCAAATGTAACATCGTTTTCTGTTAGCGTTCCTACAAAACATTCTTTAAAGATTTTTAAAGCCAAACTATGGTATATAATATTGATTGGTGAAGCACTGTTATTCTATGTAATAATTTATAGTGCTTATTATAATTTACTAAGAACAACTAATATTTCTCAAAACAAAACTACGAGCCTTCAATAGGATATAGCTGATCTGTAATATTATAAGAGCATGGACAACAGTAGGTAAATTTCACAACCCATGTGGGACCTGAAAACTACAATTTTCCTTATAATTGAACCAATCACGAATATTCTGCTATCTATGTTGACGGACGGGTACTGTGACACGTAAATTGGTACGTGAGGAAGAGTTTGGGCCTTGGTAAAAAAAGTAACTGGGAATATATCACATATTTACTAATTCATATTCAACATATTGACTTTAAGCATTAAGTCATATATGTGCTGTCTTGTGTGAGAACGGGTTGCAGCATCATACACCATCAGCATCATACACCATCAGCATCATACTCCACCAGAATCATACACCAACAGCATCATACACCACCAGCATCATACACCATCAGCATCATACACCATCAGCATCATACACCATCAGCATCATACTCCACCAGCACCATACACCACCAGCATCATACACCACCAGCACCATACACCATCACCATCATACACCTCCACCATGTCAAATGGACAGTGTCAACAAAATTATTCCCACATACTCCGTCACTATGTGATGGAGTACACATAGAACAGGGGACTGTAACAAATGTTCTAGCATAAAACTTTGTACAGTTTAGTAATTTCTTACCGTTTGATGTACTAGGTAGATCCATGTGTGGTGAAGTTTTATAGCTGGAGCTGGAAGATCCTGTCGAGATGACTTCTTCAAAGAGACTAATAGCTTCCACACACATTGTGTCTTGAGTCTTCCAGTACTTGGCCTACAGTTACCAGATCTGATTTACAGAAACTAGTGAACTATGGAGATAAGATTGTTAATAATATACTTTTTTTGAGATTCATATGACTTGCAGCTTAAAAACCAACCTTATTTTAAAATAGTACACTAAAGTACATAGCAAATTGCGAAATTCGTAGCTTTAACTACTTTAAAGCTAAATTCTCAAGCTTTGAAAATAAGCACAATTTGCTATTTTAAGCGGAATCTGGCAACTCTGATTTAGCATGTAAACATTGACTTGCATTCACAATGTAGTTATTTATTTTTCAACAATTTAAAACGAGTTATGAAAATACACACATTGGTACATTATTGCAAAGGCACTATACTATATATATATATATATATATATATATATATATATATATATATATATATATATATATATATATATATATATATAAATTGTTGCAAGTCGAGCAACAAATATTTTACATTGAACAACAAATGAGATTGGAAAAGCAGTATTGCCAAAATAGACCCCAGACACACCCTGTGGGTAGTAATGGACCCCCATACCGACCCTATGAGGGGTAGTGGACCCCATAATAACACTATGGGCGATAGTGGACACTATGGGCGGTAGTTGACTTCATAGAGACCCTGTGGGCGGTAAGGGACCCCCTATCGACCCTGTGGGCGGCAGTGGACCCCCTATCGATCCTGTGGGCGGCAGTGGACCCCCTACCGACCCTGTGGGCGGCAGTGGACCCCTACCGAACCTGTGGGCGGCAGTGGACCCCCTACCGACCCTGTGGGCGGCAGTGGACCCCCTATCGATCCTGTGGGCGGTAGTGGACCCCCCCCCCCTATCGACCCTGTGGGCGGCAGTGGACCCCCTATGGATCCTGTGGGCGGCAGTGGACCCCATACCGACCCTGTGGGTGGCAGTGGACCCCCTACTGACCCTGTGGGCGGTAGTGGACCCCTACCGACCCTGTGGACGGTAGTTGACTTCATAGCGACCCTGTGGGCGGTAGTGGACCCCATACCGACCCTGTGGGTGGCGGTGGACCCCATACCGACTCTGTGGGCGGCAGTGAACCCTATATACTAATCCTGTGGGCGATACTGTACCCTATAGTCATCCTGTGGGGGCAATGGACGCCATACATATCCAGTGGGTGTTATTGTACCCCATACTTATTCTGTGGGTGGTTGGAGCCCCATACCCATCCTGTGGGTTATAGTGGACCCCATACTCATCCTGTGGGTGGTATTGGACCCCATACCCATCCTGTGGGTGGTTGTGAGCCCATACCCATCCTGTCGGTGGTAGTGGACGCCATACACATCCAGTGGATGGTATTGGCTCCCATACCCTTCCTGTGGGTGGAAGTGATCCCCATACCCATCCTGTGGGTGGATGTGACCCCCATACTCATCCTGCGGGTGTTATTGGACCCCTTACCCACCTAACAGGTGGTAGTGGACCCTATACTAATCCTATAGTTTCCTATAATCCACACCATACCATCCCGTTTGCAGTAGTTTACCCTATATACATTCCAACATAACATCGTTTTCTGTTAGCGTTCCTACAAAATATTCTTTAAAGATTTCTAAAGCACAAACTATGGTATATAATATTGATTGGTGAAGCACTGTTATTCTATGTAATAATTTATTGTGCTTATTATAATTTACTAAGAACAACTAATATTTCTCAAAACAAAACTACGAGCCTTCAATAGGATGTAGCTGATCTGTAATATTATAAGAGCATGGATAATAGTAGGTGAATTTCACAACCCATGTGGGACCTGAAAACTACAATTTTCGTTATAATTGAACCAATCACGACTATTCAGCTATCTACGTTGATGGACGAGTACTGTGAGACGTAAATTGGTACGTGAGGAAGAGTTTGAGCCTTGGTAAAAAAGTTAACTGGGAATATATCACATATGTACTAAATCACATTCCACATATTGACTTTCAGCATTAAGTCATATATGTGCTGTCTTGTGTGAGAACGGGTTGCTAACTCACGGTATCTTTTTCCCCCCGTGTGACGCAGGGCACACCCGACGCATCAGCATCCCGGAGTGCGTCGAGTTCGACATCACGACAAACGCATGTCGCGGCTACTGCGAGTCGTGGGCGGTTCCTTCCGCCTGGCAGACACTGCTCTATAACCCTCACCAGGTTGTCACCTCCATAGGGCAGTGCTGTAACATCATGGATACTGAAGATGTAAGTGTGTGTGTTGTAGGGGGAAGGGGTGTTGTGGGGGGGTGTTGTGTGGTGGGTGTTGTGTGGTGGGTGTTGTGTGGGGGGGTGTTGTGTGGTGGGGGTGTGGGGTGGTGGGGGGGTATGAATGAGCCAGAAAGAGACATAATGGACACGAGAGATTAGACATAATGAGAGCATTAGCAATAGAAAGAAGAGAGGTGAGTGATACAAGACTTAGAAGGAAGAGGTGAAAGACTGTTAATGTGGTCAATGGTAAATTCACGGGCGTTGTGTGTGTGTTCTTTTGCCGCTGTTGCTCCAATTGTTGTGCAACATTCATGTCATGTTGCAATGCAGGTAATGATGGTAATAATACTCTGCAAATTGTGCAGTCTGTATAGCAACACAGCTGGTCTTATACGAGGTTGATCTTTACACACACACACACACACACACACACACACACACACACACACACACACACACACACACACACACACACACACACACACACACACACACACTGGGAGGAAGAAATTAGAGGAAAAACAGTCTAAGATATGATGAACCTAGTCGTATGGAAAAGCAAGGAGGCCGAAGAGAGATTTATACCAACAGTAAGGGAAAAAAGCAGGAGGGAATATAATAATAACCCATGGTTTAATAGACAGTGTCAGAAAGCAAAAATGGCCAGCAGGAGGGATTGCAGGAAGTACAGAAGACAAAGGACAGAGGACATCAGGATTAGATGTAACAGAGCTAGGAACGAAGACATTAACATAAGAATAGTATCGGAAAGAAATCATGAGAATGATATTGCAATCAAAGCGAAAAAGCAACCTAAATTACTACATAGCCATATAAGAAGGAAGAAGTCGGTAAACGACCAAGTGACAAGACTGAGGAAAGCAGAAGGAGCATATACAGAAAGTGACAAGGAAATCTGCGAGGCAGTGAATGCCAGTTTCCATGGAGTGTTCCCAACCGAGCCTGAGCAGCTCCCATTGTTAGAAGAGATTACCCTAGATGAAAGACTATCAGATATAGAGATGACAGCAGAGGAGGTAATGAAACAGTTGACAACACTGGATACAACTAAAGCGGTTGGACCAGACAAAGTATCACCGTGGATACTAAAAGAAGCAGCGCAGGCCCTCAGCGTGCCTCTGGCAAGGATCTTTAATGAATCACTTATGACGAGAGAATTGCCCAGTTGTTGGAAGGAGGCAATTGTCGTACTGATTTTCAAGAAAGGAGACAGGGAGGAGGCACGTAACTACAGATCCGTATCACTGACAAGCATCCCCTGCAAAATACTTGAAAGAATAATTAAAGAGACCAAAGGGACAGTACACAGTAAAGGGGAATTGCCTACCTGTAACGATTCGAGAAAGAGACATGGGAGTGGACATAACACCAAATCTAACTCCTGAGGCACATATAAATAGGATATCGACAACAGCGTACTCTACACTGGCAAAAGTTAGAACATCATTCAGAAACCTTAGTAAGGAGGTATTTAGGGCGCTTTACACTGCCTACATGAGGCCAGTCTTAGAGTATGCCGCCTCATCAATGAGTCCCCATCTGAAGAAGCATATAATGAAACTGGAAAAGGTTCAGAGGTTTGCAACGAGACTCGTCCCAGAGCTACGAGGGATGGGGTATGAGGAGCGCCTGAGGGATCTGTGCCTTACGACACTAGAAAAAAGAGGGAAGAGGGGGGATATGATAGGAACGTATAAAATACTCAAGGGAATTGACAAAGTGGAAATAGATGAAATGTTTACACGTAATATTAACAGAACGAGAGGACATGTTTCGAAGTTGGAAACTCAGATGAGTCACAGAGTTGTTAGGAAGTTTTCTTTTAACGTGAGAGTAGTGGAAAAATGGAATGCACTTAGGGAGCAGGTTGTGGAAGCAAACTCTCTTCATAATTTTAAAACTAGGTATGATAGGGAAACAGGACCGGAGTCAATGCTGTAAACAACCGATGGCTCGAAAGGCTGGACGGTAGAACACCGGTCTCGCTTCATGCAGGTCGGCGTTCAATTCCCGACCGTCCACAAGTGGTTGGGCACCATTCCTTCCCCTGTCCCGTCCCATCCCAAATCCTTATCCTGACACCTTCCCAATGCTATATAGTCGTAATGGCTTGGCGCTTTCTCCTCAAAACTCTCTCGAAAGGCGGGATCCTAGAGTCAATACTCGATCCTGCAGACACAAACAGCCGAGTACAAATAGGTGAGTACACACACACACACACACACACACACACACACACACACACACACACACACACACACACACACACACACCCCGCCCCCCACTGTCAGAGTCCCCCCCCCTTCACCAACCAGTCACCACTCTCATAACTTCCACTTTCGTTGGAAGTTAAACTTAAAAAATAATCTTTAGTTTTTCTCTTCTTTTTTGCCTCTCAATGCCTCCTGTCCCTTTTTTTCTTCCTTTTTCCTCCTCCGTTCTTCCTCCCTCTGTTGCTTATTCTCTTCTCTCTTCCTCTTCCGTTCTTCCTCCCTCTGTTGCCTATTCTCTTCTCTCTTCCTCTTCCGTTCTTCCTCCCTCTGTTGCTTATTCTCTTCTCTCTTCCTCTTCCGTTCTTCCTCCCTCTGTTGCTTATTCTCTTCTCTCTTCCTCTTCCGTTCTTCCTCCCTCTGTTTCTTATTCTCTTCTCTCTTCCTCTTCCGTTCTTCCTCCCTCTGTTGCTTATTCTCTTCTCTCTTCCTCTTCCTTTCTTCCTCCCTCTGTTTCTTATTCCCTTCTCTCTTCCTCTTCCTTTCTTCCTCCCTCTGTTTCTTATTCCCTTCTCTCTTCCTCTTCCGTTCTTCCTCCCTCTGTTGCTTATTCTCTTCTCTCTTCCTCTTCCGTTCGTCCTCCCTCTGTTGCCTATTCTCTTCTCTCTTCCTCTCCCGTGCTTCCTCCCTCTGTTTCTTATTCTCTTCTCTCCTCTGTTGCCTATTCTCTTCTCTCTTCCTACTCCGTGCTTCGTCTCCATATCTTTTTTCCATCTCAGACTCCATGACTTCCCTTATTTTTTCTTATTTTTATACTTCTAGTTTATCTATTTCCGTTTGAGAGCTTTTCCAGGTAAATCTATCATTAATCTCTTCGAGTCCTAATGTTATACGAAGCATTTGAAGCAGGTCCTTGGAAGTTATCCAAGAGGTGTAGTTGGACTGACTCGTAGACCCGGTCCCATCCTCTTGCTGCTGCTGCTGCTTCATTTTGCTTCTCTCAGATGAAGTAATTATATATTTTACGAGGGCAAAGGGAAACTAAGTTGTTTCTACACAAAAGTACATGTATTATGGTGGGGGAAGGAGTGCCTAATATCCTAGATCATGATTTTATAGTTAGGTAGGAATGTTCTGTATGATATTGGGTATTGGTTAGGTTATTATCAGAAGTACAAAGTAGTTTCATACTATACGACTTTATAGCACTTGGAAGGGATAGGAGGATATAATGATTTAGGATAGGGCGGTGGGAAGGATTGGTAAGTCAACCACGTGGACGGTCGGTGATTGTTGGGTACAATAGTTGTTACTCGCCTAGTTATGCTTGCGTAGGTTGAGCTTTGTCTCTTTGGTCCCGCCTCTCAACTGTCAATCAACAGGTGTACAGATTCCTGAGCCTACTGGGATCTATCATATTTATATTTGAAACTGTGTATGGAGTCAGCCTCCACCACATCACTTCCTAGTACATTCCATTTATTAAGTACTCTGACACTGAAAAAATTCTTTCTAACGTCTCTTTGACTCATCTAGGTACTAAGTTTCCACCTGTGTCCTCTTGTTCGTGTCCCATCCGTGCTGAAGAGTTTGTCTTTGTCCACCCTGTCAATTCCCCCGAGAATTTTGTAGCTGGTTATCATGTCTCCCCTTACTCTTCTGTTTTCCAGGGACGTGAGGTTCAGCTCCTTTAGCCTTTCCTCGTAGCTCATCCTCTCAGTTCCGGGACGAGTCTGGAGGCATACCGCTGAATCTTCTCTAACTTTGTCTTGTGTTTAACTAGGTATGAACTCCAGGCTGGAGCTGCATACTCCAGGATTGGTCTGACTACTGTGTAGTGACGAATGTTGTGTGAGTAGTAATGATGGATACTCATGATGGCAGTGTGTAGTGATGATGTGCACTTAAGATGATTGAATGCAATGATGATTTACACTCATGGGTATTACCTGCTTTCATAAGGTACACTGATGATGATCGAGTGTACGGATGATGAGTTGATAACTGTTTTGTGTTATGATGAACACTAAGTGATTGTGTGTACTTTGGTTTACACTAATGATTGTGTGCGGTGGTGATGTGCAATGTTGGTGACCATGTGTAGTGATCATGTGTACTCATGACGACCATGTGTAGTGATCATGTACACCCCATGATGACCATGTGTAGTGATCATGTACACCCATGATGACCATGTGTAGTGATCATGTACACCCCATGATGACCATGTGTAGTGATCATGTACACCCATGATGACCATGTGTAGTGATCATGTACACCCATGATGACCATGTGTAGTGATCATGTACACCCATGATGATCATGTGTAGTGATCATGTACACCCATGATGACCATGTGTAGTGATCATGTACACCCATGATGACCATGTGTAGTGATCATGTACACCCCATGATGACCATGTGTAGTGATCATGTACACCCATGATGACCATGTGTAGTGATCATGTACACCCATGATGACCATGTGTAGTGATCATGTACACCCATGATGACCATGTGTAGTGATCATGTACACCCATGATGACCATGTGTAGTGATCATGTACACCCCATGATGACCATGTGTAGTGATCATGTACACCCATGATGACCAAGTCACACACACACACACACACAAGAAGAGCAAGAAGAAATTCCAGAGGTAAGAGAGGGAATAGCTAACCAGGAACCACTGGAAGAGTTTGAGATTACCAGCGGGGAAGTAAGGAAGTGTTTACTAGAGTTGGATGTGACAAAGGTTATAGGCCCAGATGGAATCTCCCCTTGGATACTAAAGGAAGGAGCAGAAGAACTGTGCCTCCCACTCTCCATAGTGTATAACAAATCACTGGCAACAGGGGAACTGCCAGAAATTTGGAAAGCAGCTAACGAAGTCCCGATATACAAAAAAGGGGATAGACAGGAGGCACTGAACTACAGGCCAGTGTCCCTAACCTGCATACCATGCAAGCTGATGGAGAAGATTGTGCGAAGAAAGCTAGTGGAACATCTGGAGTGAAAGAACTTTGTAACACAGCATCAACATGGGTTCAGGGATGGCAAGTCCTGCCTCACAGGGTTACTTGAATTCTACGACCAGGCAAGAAAGAGAAGGGTGGGCAGACTGTATATTTTTGGATTGCCAGAAAGCCTTTGATACAGTACCACACAAGAGGCTAGTGAAAAAGCTGGAGATGCAAGCTGGAGTGAAAGGGAAGGTACTCCATTGGATAAAGGAGTACCTAAGCAATAGGAGACAACGAGTCAATGTGAGGGGTGAGGTCTCAGATTGGCGAGACGTTACAAGTGGAGTCCCGCAGGGGTCAGTCCTTGGACCTATACTGTTTCTGATATATGTAAATGATCTCCCAGAGGATATAGACTCGTTTCTCTCAATGTTTGCTGATGATGCAAAAATTGTGAGGAGGATTGAAACAGATGATGATAGTAAGAGGCTACAAGATGACCTAGTCAGACCGAGTGAATGGTCCAACAAAAAGCTGTTAGAGTTCAATCTGAGTAAAGGCAAAGTAATGAAACTAGGCGGTGGAAACAGGAGGTCTGACACAGGATACAGAATAGGAGGTGAAGCACTTAATGAAACGGACAGAGAGAAAGATCTAGGAGTTGATATCACACCAAACCTGTCTCCTGAAGCCCACATAAAAAGAATAACTTCTGCGGCATACGCGAGGCTGGCTAACATCAAAACAGCCTTCAGGAACCTGTGTAAGGAATCATTCAGAATCTTGTATACCACATATGTAAGACCAATCCTGGAGTATGCGGCCCCAGCATGGAGCCCAAATCCTAGAGCCGAGATCCTAGAGCCGAGTACAAATAGGTGAGTACACACACACACACACACACACACACACACACACACACACACACACACACACACACACACACACACACACACACACACACACACACACACACTGTCACAGTCCCCCCCCCTTCACCAACCAGTCACCACTCTCATAACTTCCACTTTCGTTGGAAGTTAAACTTAAAAAATAATCTTTAGTTTTTCTCTTCTTTTTTGCCTCTCAATGCCTCCTGTCCCTTTTTTTCTTCCTTTTTCCTCCTCCGTTCTTCCTCCCTCTGTTGCTTATTCTCTTCTCTCTTCCTCTTCCGTTCTTCCTCCCTCTGTTGCTTATTCTCTTCTCTCTTCCTCTTCCGTTCTTCCTCCCTCTGTTGCTTATTCTCTTCTCTCTTCCTCTTCCGTTCTTCCTCCCTCTGTTGCTTATTCTCTTCTCTCTTCCTCTTCCGTTCTTCCTCCCACTGTTGCTTATTCTCTTCTCTCTTCCTCTTCCGTTCTTCCTCCCTCTGTTGCTTATTCTCTTCTCTCTTCCTCTTCCGTTCTTCCTCCCACTGTTGCTTATTCTCTTCTCTCTTCCTCTTCCGTTCTTCCTCCCTCTGTTGCTTATTCTCTTCTCTCTTCCTCTTCCGTTCTTCCTCCCTCTGTTGCTTATTCTCTTCTCTCTTCCTCTTCCGTTCTTCCTCCCACTGTTGCTTATTCTCTTCTCTCTTCCTCTTCCGTTCTTCCTCCCTCTGTTGCTTATTCTCTTCTCTCTTCCTCTTCCGTTCTTCCTCCCTCTGTTGCTTATTCTCTTCTCTCTTCCTCTTCCGTTCTTCCTCCCTCTGTTTCTTATTCTCTTCTCTCCTCTGTTGCCTATTCTCTTCTCTCTTCCTACTCCGTGCTTCGTCTCCATATCTTTTTTCCATCTCAGACTCCATGACTTCCCTTATTTTTTCTTATTTTTATACTTCTAGTTTATCTATTTCCGTTTGAGAGCTTTTCCAGGTAAATCTATCATTAATCTCTTCGAGTCCTAATGTTATACGAAGCATTTGAAGCAGGTCCTTGGAAGTTATCCAAGAGGTGTAGTTGGACTGACTCGTAGACCCGGTCCCATCCTCTTGCTGCTGCTGCTGCTTCATTTTGCTTCTCTCAGATGAAGTAATTATATATTTTACGAGGGCAAAGGGAAACTAAGTTGTTTCTACACAAAAGTAGATGTATTATGGTGGGGGAAGGAGTGCCTAATATCCTAGATCATGATTTTATAGTTAGGTAGGAATGTTCTGTATGATATTGGGTATTGGTTAGGTTATTATCAGAAGTACAAAGTAGTTTCATACTATACGACTTTATAGCACTTGGAAGGGATAGGAGGATATAATGATTTAGGATAAGGCGGTGGTAAGGATTGGTAAGCCAATCACCTGGACGGTCGGTGATTGTTTACAGATTCCTGAGCCTACTGCGCTCTATCATATCTACACTATCTACACTTGAAATTGTGTATGGAGTCAGCCTCTACCACATTACTTCCTAGTGCATTCCATCCGTTAACTACTCTGACACTGAAATATTCTGACGTCTCTGTGGCTCATCTGGGTACTAAGTTTCCACCTGTGTCCCCTTGTTCGTGTCACATCAGTGCTGAAGAGTTTGTCTTTGTCCACCCTGTCAATTGCCCTGAGAATTTTGTAGGTGGTTATCATGTCTCCCCTTACTCTTCTGTTTTCCAGGGACGTGAGGTTCAGCACCTTTAGCCTTTCCTCGTAGCTTATTCCTCTCAGTTCCGGGGCGGGTCTGGAGGCATACCGCTGAATCTTCTCTAACTTTGTCTTGTGTTTAACTAGGTGTGAACTCCAGGCTGGAGCTGCATATCCCAGGATTGGTCTGACTACTGTGTAGTGACGAATGTTGTGTGAGTAGTAATGATGGATACTCATGATGGCAGTGTGTAGTGATGATGAGCACTTAAGATGATTGAATGCAATGATGATTTACACTCATGGGTATTACCTGCTTTCATAAGGTACACTGATGATGATCGAGTGTACGGATGATGAGTTGATAACTGTTTTGTGTTATGATGAACACTAAGTGATTGTGTGTACTTTGGTTTACACTAATGATTGTGTGCGGTGGTGATGTGCAATGTTGGTGACCATGTGAAGTGATCGTGTACACCCATGATGACCATGTGTAGTGATCATGTACACCCCATGATGACCATGTGTAGTGATCATGTACACCCATGATGACCATGTGTAGTGATCATGTGTACTCATGACGACCATGTGTAGTGATCATGTACACCCATGATGACCATGTGTAGTGATCATGTACACCCATGATGACCATGTGTAGTGATCATGTACACCCATGATGACCATGTGTAGTGATCATGTACACCCATGATGACCATGTGTAGTGATCATGTACACCCATGATGACCATGTGTAGTGATCATGTACACCCATGATGACCATGTGTAGTGATCATGTACACCCCATGATGACCATGTGTAGTGATCATGTACACCCATCATGACCATGTGTTGTGATCATGTACACCCCATGATGACCATGTGTAGTGATCATGTACACCCATGATGACCATGTGTAGTGACCATGTACACCCATGATGACCATGTGTAGTGATCATGTACACTCATGATGACCATGTGTAGTGATCATGTACACCCCATGATGACCAAGTCACACACACACACACACACACACACACACACACACACACACACACATACACAGGACAACATCAAGGCATGTATAGATGAACTGCAGAAGGCAGCAACTATAGCGCATAGAATGAGAGCGAAGCTGCTGGTCATGGGGGACCTAAATCACGGAGAGATAGATTGGGAAACGAGGAATCCCCATGGCGGGGATGAGACCTGGGGAGCGAAGCTGGTAGACGTTATTGACAGGAATTTCCTAACACAGCATGTGAAGGAAGATACTAGGGAAAGAGGAGGGGATACGCCCAGCCTATTAGATCTCATTTTCACCCAGAATGTAGAAGACATCGAGCAGTTGGAACATGAAATACCACTAGGAGCCAGTGACCATTGTGTCCTAGTCTTTGACTACATGATGGAGCTTAAAATTGTGACCAAAGGACAAGAGTTCCGGGAAAGGAGACTTGAGTACAGAAAAGGGGACGACAGAAGGATAAGGGACTACCTGGGAGAAGTGCAGTGGGAGGAAGAACTTAGAGGAAAAACAGTGCAAGGTATGATGAACCAAGTCATATGGAAATGCAAGGAGGCTGAAGAGAGATTTATTCCAACTGTAAAGGAAAAAACCAGGAGGGAATATAATAACCCCTGGTTTAATAGACAGAGTCAGGAAGCAAAGGTGAGAAGCAGGAGGGAGTGGAGGAAGTACAGAAGACAAAGGACAGAGGACAACAGGATTAGATGTAACAGAGCTAGGAATGATTACATTAACATAAGACGAGTGTCGGAAAGAAATTATGAGAATGATATTGCAATCAAAGTGAAAAAGCAACCTAAATTACTACATAGCCATATAAGAAGGAAGATGTCGGTAAATGACCAAGTGACAAGACTGAGGAAAACAGAAGCGGCATATACAGAAAGCAACAAGGAAATCTGCGAGGTACTGAATGCAAGTTTCCATGGAGTGTTCACAACCGAGCCTGAGTGGCTCCCATTGTTAGAAGAGATTACCCTAGATGAAAGACTACCAGATATAGAGATGACAGCAGAGGAGGTAATGAAACAGTTGACAACACTGGATGCAAATAAAGCAGTTGGACCAGACAAAGTATCACCGTGGATACTTAAAGAGGCAGCGCAGGCTTTCAGCGTGCCGCTGGCAATGATCTTTAATGAGTCACTTATGTCGGGAGAATTGCCCAGTTGCTGGAAGAAGGCAAATGTCGTACCGATTTTCAAGAAAGGTGATAGGGAGGAGGCACTTAACTACAGACCCGTATCACTGACAAGCATCCCCTGCAAAATACTTGAAAGAATAATTAGGCTACGACTGGATGAGCACCTGGAGAGCATTGGGTTTGTAAACAAGCACCAACATGGGTTCTGGACAGGGAAATCATGCCTAACAAACCTTTTAGAATTCTATGATAAAGTAACAAGGATAAGGCAGGACAGAGAAGGCTGGGCAGACTGCATATTTCTTGACTGCCAAAAGGCCTTTGATACAGTACCGCACATGAGACTGCTATACAAACATGAGAGGCAGGCAGGAGTAAGCGGAAAGGCCCTAGCATGGGTGAAGAACTACCTAACAGGAAGGAGCCAGAGGATAATTGTAAGGGGCGAGAAGTCGGACTGGCGAACAGTAACAAGTGGAGTACCTCAAGGATCGGTGCTGGGCCCAATCCTCTTTCTAATTTACGTAAATGATATGTTTACAGGAGTGGAATCATACATGTCAATGTTTGCGGATGACGCAAAATTAATGAGAAGAGTTGTGACAGACGAGGATTGTAGGATCCTCCAAGAGGACTTAAACAGGTTGCAGAGATGGTCAGGGAAATGGCTACTGAAGTTCAACACCAGTAAATGTAAAGTTATGGAAATGGGATCAGGTGATAGGAGACCAAAGGGTCAGTACACAATGAAGGGGAACTGCCTACCTGTAACGATTCGAGAAAGAGACCTGGGAGTGGATGTGACACCTAGTCTAACTCCTGAGGCACATATAAATAGGATAACGACAGGAGCGTATTCTACACTGGCGAAAATTAAAACTTCATTCAGAAACCTAAGTGAGGAGGCTTTTAGGGCGCTTTACACTGCCTACGTGAGACCAGTCTTAGAGTATGCCCTGCCATCATGGAGCCCCCACCTGAGGAAACACATAAGGAAACTGGAGAAGGTTCAGAGGTTTGCGACGAGGCTTGTCCCAGAGTTACGAGGGATGGGATATGAAGAGCGTCTGAAGGAACTGAACCTTACGACACTAGAGAAAAGAAGGGAGAGAGGAGAATGATAGGGACATAAAATACTCAAGGGGAATTGACAAAGTGGAAATATATGAAATGTTCACACGGAATAATAACAGAACGAGGGGACATGGATGGAAACTGGAAACTCAGATGAGTCACAGAGATGTTAGGAAGTTTTCTTTTAGCGCGAGAGTAGTGGAAAAATGGGATGCACTTCAGGAACAGGTTGTGGAAGCAACCTCTATTCATACTTTTAAAATTAGGTATGATAGGGAAATGGGACAGGAGTCATTGCTGTAAACAACCGATAGCTAGAAAGGCGGGATCCAAGAGTCAATGCTCGATCCTGCAAGCACAAATAGGTAAGTACAAATAGGTGAGTACACACACACACACACACAAGAAGAGCAAGAAGAAATTCCAGAGATAAGAGAGGGAATAGTTAACCAGGAGCCACTGGAAGAGTTTGAGATTACCAGCGGGGAAGTAAGGAAGTGTTTACTAGAGTTGGATGTGACAAAGGTTATAGGCCCAGATGGAATCTCCCCTTGGATACTAAAGGAAGGAGCAGAAGAACTGTGCCAGCCACTCTCCATAGTGTATAACAAATCACTGGCAACAGGGGAACTGCCAGAAATTTGGAAAGCAGCTAACGTAGTCCCGATATACAAAAAAGAGGATAGACAGGAGGCACTGAACTACAGGCCAGTATCCCTAACCTGCCTACCATGCAAGCTGATGGAGAAGATTGTGCGAAGAAAGCTAGTGGAACATCTGGAGTGAAAGAACTTTGTAACACAGCACCAACATGGGTTCAAGGATGGCAAGTCCTGCCTCACAGGGTTACTTGAATTCTACGACCAGGCAACAAAAATCAGGCAAGAAAGAAAATGGTGGGCAGACTGTATATTTTTGGATTGCCAGAAAGCCTTTGATACAGTACCACACAAGAGGCTAGTGAAAAAGCTGGAGTGAAAGGGAATTTACTCCAATGGATAAAGGAGTACCTAAGCAAGAGGAGACAACGAGTCAATGTGAGGGGTGAGGTCTCAGATTGGCGATACGTTACAAGTGGAGTCTCGCAGGGGTCAGTCCTTGGACCTATACTGTTTCTGATATATGTAAATGATCTCCCAGAGGGTATAGACTCGTTTCTCTCAATGTTTGTTGATGATACAAAAATTATGAGGAGGACTGAAACAGATGATGATAGTAGGAGTCTACAAGAGGACCTAGACAGACTGAGTGAATGGTCCAACAAATGGCTGTTAAAAGTTCAACCCGAGTAAAGGAAAAGTAATGAAACTAGGCGGTGGAAATAGGAGGCCTGACACAGGATACAGAATAGGACATGAAGTACTTAATGAAACAGACAGAGAGAAAGATCTAGGAGTTGATATCACACCAAACCTGTCTCCTGAAACCCACATAAAAAGAATAACGTCTGCAGCATACGCGAGGCTGGCCTTCAGAACAGCCTTCAGGAACCTGTGTTAGGAATCATTCAGAATCTTGTACACCACACATGTAAGATCAATCCAGGAGTATGCGGCCCCAGCATGGAGCCCGTACCTTGTCAAGCACAAGGCGAAGCTGCAAAAAAGTTTAAAGGTATGCCACTAGACTAGTCCCAGAACTAAGAAGCATGAGTTACGAGGAAAGGCTGCGGGAGATGCACTTTACGATATTGGAAGATAGAAGAGTAAGGGGAGACATGATCACTACATACAAAATCCCCAGGGGAATCGAACAGGTAAACAAGGATGAACTATTCAACACTGGAGGGACGCGAACAAGGGGACACAGGTGGAAACTGAGTACCCACATGAGCCACAGTGACGTTAGAAGGAACTTTTTCAGTGTCAGAGTAGTTAACTTGTGGAATGCATTAGGCAGTGATGTGGGCCATTACCACACAACCTTCCCCTTTACCACACAACCTTGTGTAGAGCGTGTAGTGGGAGGGATGTGTTGTGTGATGGGGGGGGGTTGTGTAATGGGGCGAGGGGGTGGGGGGGCGGGTTATGAATGAGCCAGAAAGAGACATAATGGGCGCGAGATATTAAACACAACGAGACCATTAGCAATAGAAGGAAGAGAGGTGAGTGATAAAAGGCTTAGAAGAAAGGGCTGAAAGACTGTTAATGTGGTCAATGGTAAATTCACGGGCGTTGTGTGTGTTCTTTTGCCGCTGTTGCTCCAGTTGTTGTGCAACATTCATGTCATGTTGCAATGCAGGTAATGATGGTAATAATACTCTGCAAATTGTGCAGTCTGTATAGCAACACAGCTGGTCTTATACGCGGTTGATCTTTACACACACACACACACTGGGAGGAATATATATATATATATATATATATATATATATATATATATATATATATATATATATATAATGCTATATATATATATATATATATATATATATAGCATTATATATATATATATATATATATATATATATATATATATATATATATATATATATATATATATATATAGCATATATATATATATATATATATATATATATATATATATATATATATATATATATATATATATATATATATATATATATAGCATATATATATATATATGTATACATGTATATATATACATGTATATACATGTATATATACATGTATATATATATATATATATATATATATATATATATATATATATATATATATATATATATATATATATATATATATATATATATATACATGTATATATATATACAGCGAGCTTAACATCTGGTTCTTGGATGATGGTACCCTAGCTGGTTCCCAAGACTCCCTCCTGGAGGACATCAGAAAAATCCAGGAGCAAGGTGCAGTTTTAGACCTCGCCCTGAACCCTTCTAAATGTGAAATAATATGTTCCAACCAGGGCATCGTAGAGAGAATAGAGGGTCTTCTGCCAAATATCCATAAAACTAAACCTGAAGACAGCACACTCCTAGGAGCTCCCCTGGGGTTGAAAGCCATCGATGAGGTCCTTGATAAGAAAATCGCCGACCTTAAGAGGATGGATGGGAGGATTGAGGATATTGATGCTCATGATGCACTCTACCTCATCACCAGATGTCTGTCCCTCCCCAGGTTAACCTACTTTCTGAGGTGTTCACCATCTTACAGTAGCCAAAAACTAAGTGAGTATGACCGGTTACTGAAATCAATGCTAGAAAAAGCCCTTAACCTCTCTCTCGATGACCTACAGTGGAAACAAGCCTCTCTTCCCGTAAGACTTGGGGGCCTCGGAGTTCGAAAAGCAACGCAAATCGCTGTTCCAGCCTTCCTGTCCTCCTTATCAGCATCCGACGACCTTGTGAAGGAAATTCTACCTGCCCACTTACATCAGCTGGCAGGTGTACATGATCCCAATTTTACACGCTGTGCCACAGAGTGGGCCTCTCGTGCAGGCCAATCACCTCAACCACCATCCCCAAAATCCCACAAGCAATCCAGCTGGGATGGTCCCATTGTAGACCAAGTTGCTGCAGAGTGCCTGGGTGCTGCAACAACACAACACAACATTGCTCGCCTCACAGAAGTAGCAGCACCACATGCAGGGGATTTCCTGTTAGCAACCCCAATGTCGGCAACTGGCACGCGTCTCACACCACACGCCCTCCGAATTGCTGTGGCCCTCCGCCTTGCTGCCCCAATCCACACCAGATATAGGTGTATTTGCGGCGAGGTGGTGGCTGACAGGTACGGTCACCATGGCCTACTCTGCCAAAGCACAGGGGGATGGCACTCGAGGCACAGTGAAGTTAACGACATCATCAAGAGGAGCCTCACCACAGCTGGATGCCCAGCTGAAAGAGAGCCCCGTTACCTAACGCCCCGTAACTCTGATGCTCTTATTGGTCGCCCGGATGGTATCACAGTGAACCCCTGGAAGAATGGCAAGCAGTTGGTATGGGACTACACGTGCGTATCAACCCTGGCTAACACCTACATTAACCTCAGTGTTGCACAACCAGGTGGCGCTGCCACCCACAGGGAAGCAGCCAAATCCCGTAAGTATAGAGAACTGGATCACCACTACAATTTTGTCCCCATTGCTTCTGAGACGCTCGGCGCCTGGGGTAAAAGTGCTACCAGTTTTTTGAAGGAACTGGGTTCTAGGCTCATCGAAACAACAAGGGACCCGAGAGCTGCAAGCTTTCTTTTCCAGCGCCTCAGTGTGGCGATACAGAGGGGAAATGCGCACTGCATCCAGGGTTCCTGCCCGCCATCTGAGGAGCTGGAGGAACTCGACAACCTATGACAACCATCTTTGTAACCCATATGTAACTCCTTTTTTGTAACAAAGTTCAAATAAAGTAAATATATATGTGTCCATACAAAAGAATGGGGGTGGTAGGAGAAGATAATATTAGTGTTCAGTGAGAAACCACAAGGTCTCCTCTGAATACTTTTTATTTTCTTCTCCGAGGCTATGGGTCCCCACATTGGCACCAGAGGTGGTACCCTCACAAAATTTATATATATATATATATATATATATATATATATATATATATATATATATATATATATATATATATATATATATATATATATATATTGAATAGAAGTGTTTGTAGAAAGCCTATTGGTCCATATTTCTTGATGCTTCTATATTGGAGCGGAGTCTTGAGGTGGGTAGAATATAGTTGTGCAATAATTGGCTGCTGATTGCTGGTGTTGACTTCTTGATGTGTAGTGCCTCGCAAACATCAAGCCGCCTGCTATCACTGTATCTATCGATGATTTCTGTGTTGTTTACTAGGATTTCTCTGGCGATGGTTTGGTTGTGGGAAGAGATTATATGTTCCTTAATATATATATATATATATATATATATATATATATATATATATATATATATATATATATATATATTATTAAATATGACCGAAAAAGTAAGATTAATAATTCTAACACGAATTTTCTCAATCTTTCGTACATTTCTTTTCACTGTTGGAGGCAAATAAAAAATCAGTTCTCCAAAATTCATTTTTATTTCTAGTCTGACGCGACACGAGCGCGTTTCGTAAAACTTATTACATTTTCAAAGACTTTAGTTTACAAATACACAACTGAATAGAACTTGATTGATTGATAAAGATTAAGCCACCCAAGAGGTGGCACGGGCATGAATAGCCCGTAAAAGCTGAATAGAACTGATTGATTGATGAAGATTAAGCCACCCAAGAAGTGGCACGGGCATGAATAGCCCGTAAGTGGTGGCCCTTTTGAGCCATTACCAGTATCAAGAGCTGATACTGGAGATCTGTGGAGGTGCGACTGCACCCTGCATGACGGGAGATGTCTCCCGGACCAAATGGTGACCAGATGGTGAATGTCTCTAGATTGATTGATGAAGATTAAGCCACCCAAAAGGTGGCACGGGCATAAATAGCCCGTAAGTGGTGGCAATTTTAAGCCATTACCAGTTCCAATAGCTGATACTGGAGATCTGTGGAGGTGCGAATGCACCCTGCATGACGGGAGATGTCTCCCTTGTGAATGTGTCAAGATGAAGATGAAGCCACCCAAAAGGTGGCACGGGCATGAATAGCTCGTAAGTGGTGGCCCTTTTGAGCCATCACCAGTATCAATAGATGATACTGGAGATCTGTGGAGGTGCGACTGCACCCAGCGTGACGGGAGATGTCTCCCGGACCAAATGGTGACCAGATGGTGAATGTCTCTAGATTGATTGATGAAGATTAAGCCACCCAAAAGGTGGCACGGGCATAAATAGCCCGTAAGTGGTGGCAATTTTAAGCCATTACCAGTATCAAGAGCTGATACTGGAGATCTGTGGAGGTGCGACTGCACCCAGCATGACGGGAGATGTCTCCCGGACCAAATGGTGACCAGATGGTCGAATAGAACTGATTGATTGATTGATAAAGATTAAGCCACCCAAGAGGTGGCACGGGCATGAATAGCCCGTAAGTGGTACAATTTTTTTTTTTCCCAGTGTTCTGAGGTTGCATTTAACCATCAAGCTGTTATCGTGGGGGAGGATACTGCTTCACAGTCTTTATGAGGGTGTCCAGCTGCTGGACACCTTTGTTGACCAGGAGAGTGGTTGTGTTGATGGCTTCAGGGTGGCCACTGCATGATTCAGGAACTCTTAAAGCTCTTCTAAGGTCATTGGTTGCTTCACATTCCAGAAGATAGTAAAGTAATGGCTTTTCTGTGACAGTTTGGCAGAAGATGCACTCTCTCTGTCGGGGTTCACCAATCTCCCAGTTGCATCTGTAACCTAGACGTAGTCTATATAGCATAACTGCTATTTCCCTGTGGATTCCTTTTGGGATATTTAAACTTTCTAATTTGGTTGCCTGAAGATACCATGTTGCAGATGGCGAACCTTCAGTTATTCTCTGGTGCAGGTAGGCTTTGTTGAGATGTGAGAGTTTTTTGGTGATGATGTTTTTTATGTTCTCTAGGCTGGGTTGAATTGTTTTATGAATCACTGGATGACGAGTTGCCAATTTAGCAATTTCATCAGCTTTTTCATTTAATGGGATTCCAATATGGGATGGGATCCAGTTCAAAGTTATGTTGAGGCCTTTGCCTTTAGCGACTGCTCCTTGATACAAAATGGTGGTAATTATTTCCACATTATCTTTCCACTGTTTTTGTCCTAGTATTTGAAGTGCAGCTTTTGAGTCTGTGTGTATGATTGCATTTTGAGTGTTTTGTGCAATCACATATGCGAATGCCTGTTGTATGGCGAACAGCTCAGTTTGGGTTGATGATACTAGTCCTCCCAGTCTCCAATATGCCTGAACGCTGGTCGTGCAAAGAGCAGCGCCAGCACTCTCATTTTCAGTGTCCACCGATCCGTCTGTGAAGATGTGAGTAGCTCCTGCTACTGCTATGCTATACATTTGCTCTTCTATTATGCGCCTTAGGATTGTCGGATCATAGGCAGCCTTTTTCATTGGGAGACTTTCTATTACTATTTTGAAAGTAGGCTCTTCCCACGGCGCGGAAGGAGCGTAATTTGGGTGTGGATGATCACCCTCTCTATCAAGAATCATGTTTTTTAAATGTAGTCTGTTTAGGACTTTTCCTGCTCTTGCAACCCAAGAGTTTCCATTGTTTTGGCCTAGTCCAACCACCAAAGCCTGCCGTACTGGGATTGGATCAGAAGAAATGATTATCTTACTGATAATTGTAGCTGTCCTTTGTGATATTCTTTCTTGTAGAGAGGGCAAACCCGTCTCCAGTCTAAGAGTTTCAAGCCTGGTCCACATGGGGGCTCCCAGTGCAGCTCTCATAGCATTGTTTTGGGCAACTTCAAGCTTTTTCCACTGTTGGTGTGATAGATTTGTGAGTGCAGGTGCGGCATAATCGATCACTGATCTGACTGCCTGTACATAGTATGTGCGAAGGACTTGCAGATTGGCTCCTCCAGAAAGGGAGGGAATAGAACTTACGCATCTCCGATTTTATATCTACATTTGAGTGAGGTGGATGGGGTGAGGTGGCATTAATAGGGTATTAATTTCATCAACCCAAGACAGAACAAGAGGTGGCATTAATAGGGTATTAATTTCATCAACACAAGACAGAGCACGAAACAATGGGTATTGAATAGAAGCGTTTGTAGAAAGCCTATTGGTCCATATTTCTTGATGCTTCTATATTGGAGCGGAGTCTTGAGGTGGGTAGAATATAGTTGTGCATTAATTGGCTGTTGATTGCTGGTGTTGACTTCTTGATGTGTAGTGCCTCGCAAACGTCAAGCCGCCTGCTATCGCTGTATCTATCGATGATTTCTGTGTTGTTTACTAGGATTTCTCTGGCGATGGTTTGGTTGTGGGAAGAGATTATATGTTCCTTAATGGAGCCCTGTTGCTTATGCATCGTTAAACACCTAGAAAGAGATGTTGTTGTCTTGCCTATATACTGGGTTTTTTGGAGCTTACAGTCCCCAAGAGGGCATTTGAAGGCATAGACGACGTTAGTCTCTTTTAAAGCGTTCTGTTTTGTGTCTGGAGAGTTACTCATGAGTAGGCTGGCCGTTTTTCTGGTTTTATAGTAAATCGTCAGTTGTATCCTCTGATTTTTGTCTGTAGGGATAACGTTTCTATTAACAATATATTTCAGGACCCTTTCCTCCATTATATATATATATATATATATATATATATATATATATATATATATATATATATATATATATAATGTCGTACCTAGTAGCCAGAACGCACTTCTACCTTGCCTTGCCTTGCCTTGCAAAGTAGGCTGAGAAGGCTATCCCTTGATTTTTGTCTGTAGGGATAACGTTTCTATTAACAATATCTTTCAGGACCCTTTCCTCCATTATATATATATATATATATATATATATATATATATATATATATATATATATATATATATATATATATATATAATGTCGTACCTAGTAGCCAGAACGCACTTCTACCTTGCCTTGCCTTGCCTTGCAAAGTAGGCTGAGAAGTGCGTTCTGGCTACTAGGTACGACATATATATATATATATATATATATATATATATATATATATATATATATATATATATATATATATATATATATAACTGAAAACTCACACCCCAGAAGTGACTCGAACCCATACTCCCAGGAGCAACACAACTGGAATGTACAAGACGCCTTAATCCACTTGACCATCACGACCGGACAAAATGAGGTGATAGCCGAGGCTATTTGAACCACCCCACCGCCGGCACTCGGATAGTAATCTTGGGCATAGCATTTTACCAAATCACGTCATTCTTTGGGGCACACGTGACGAACACAAATGCGAACAAGCCTGAATGGTCCCCAGGACAATATGCAACTGAAAACTCACACCCCAGAAGTGTCTCGAACCCATACTCCCAGGAGCAACGCAACTGGTATGTACAAGACGCCTTAATCCACTTGACCATCACGACCGGAGAAAATGAGGTGATAGCCGAGGCTATTTGAACCACCCCACCGCCGGCACTCGGATAGTAATCTTGGGCATAGCATTTTACCAAATCACCTCATTTTGTCCGGTCGTGATGGTCAAGTGGATTAAGGCGTCTTGTACATACCAGTTGCGTTGCTCCTGGGAGTATGGGTTCGAGTCACTTCTGGGGTGTGAGTTTTCAGTTGCATATTGTCCTGGGGACCATTCAGGCTTGTTCGCATATATATATATATATATATATATATATATATATATATATATATATATATATATATATATATATATATATATATATATATATATATATATATATATATATAAATATATATATAAATATATATATATATATATATATATATATATATATATATATATATATATATATATATATATATATATATATATATATATATATATATATATATATATATATGTTATTAAATATGACCGAAAAAGTAAAGTGGAGTTGGAGATCCTGTTGGACGACATATTCGAGCTCGACACACAAAAGAAGGTCACCACCAAAGACACCTGTGGGATACTGTCCAGGTCACTATACTCGCACCAGCCAGGACTGAGAGCAGTGTAGTGGGCGAGGCTCACACACCTGGTGACTTAAATACCACCACTCGTCTTGCTAGTGTGCTTGATATATCGCAGCTAGAACCCGCGGAAATTGATGACCTATTAAAAACAGTGTTCCCCAAATCCTGAAAAACAAATGTTAGAGAGTTCATAAGTAACAGTGTCATTGAAAAAGAAACGAGAGACAGTTTATTGCAGCTGTATTGTCTTGCAGCCAGCTGCATCACAGAACTTAGAGGAATACCAGGAGTGATACAAAGCAGAGCAAAAGAACAGTAAATTACACAAACACACATAAAAGCTTTTGGGGACTAATACTTAAGTATAAACTATGGATCCCTCCACAAACTCCCCCAATACAACGGTGCTTCGTATCCTCAGTTGGAACATAGCATCACTCAGGAAAAGACTTCCTGATCTCCACCACAAAGTGACGACCGAGCCCATTGATGTCGTCTGCCTTCAGGAGTGCAGAGTTCCCAACCAGGTCTCCACCCCCTAAATTACCCTCCTTTGTTGTCTATAACCTTAAATCCAGTCACTCTTGTATTTTGTATGTTAAGAAGTCCCTTCCTCACCAGCTACTTCCAGCCAAGTCAACCGAAGGGCTTCAGTATCATGGTGTGAGGATCTACGTGGGGAACTCTGCCCTAAATATCTTTAACCTGTATGCTCCTAGTGATAAGTTTAATTATACTGACCTTCCTATCTGTATTCAGACTGAGCCTAGCATCATTATAGGTGATTTTAACGCTAGGCATAGAAATATTGGTAATTCGCAGTTCAGTAATCGTAACGGCAACCAACTGGTGTCACTATATTAGGTAGCCACGATGATGCACAGATTGTAGGTGACCTTGAACCGACGCATATCTACGGAGGTATTCTTGATCTATGTCTCGGTTTCAACGTCTCCCACACCGTCTGTGCCTCGTCAATAGTGCCAGATATGGCGTCTGATCATCTGCCCATATTGGCCGCTGTAAACATTGGCAGCTCTATCCTCCCCGGCGGAGTGTTCAAACGGAAGAGGCTGGCTGTGCCCGTAACCCAAATTACACTGGTCATAGCACCTATGCATATTATAATGATTCTAAATTGCATGCACTAAAACGCACTGCCAGAAGAATTGGACTAGCTTATAGAAAGACCCGCACTGCTGAAATGCTTAAGCTCTTTCAAACGGCTCTGGCAGAGGCCAGGGAACGTATGGTAGAGCTGAGGCAGACAGACTGGGAAACTTTTGTCAGTGGTCTCAATTCTCACACGCCACTAAGTCGAGCATGGAAGGATATGAACAAGATCAAAGGGAAAAATGCTGCAGAGATTGCGCACCCTAATTGCTGCGCAATCTTCAATGCCAAAGTCCTCGTCCTTCCCAAAGGTGGGAAGGATGAGGAGAGGCGGTGATTAGCAGGAGGAGAAGGAACGAAAGAATCAGAGATAGGGAGTTGAGAAGAAAGTGAAGCCTTCTTACCTACCGGGAAGGAGGAAGGAGAGGAGCCAGGATTCCGCTTCTGACTCAAAGAGACAGGTTTCCCAGCAGCAATGTACTGGGCAACAGACTCCAGCACCTCGAAAGGAGAAGAAGAGCGCGAGCGAACAACATGACCACCAGGAGAGCGATGGACATCGGCCCGCACTGTCAGGTGGCGTGGTGAGCCAAGAGACGGAGGAGAATGACGGGAAGGAAGACCAGAAGGAGAGGAGAAAGAAGACACAGGAGACATGACAGACTGGGTAGAAAGAAGGGATACCCTAGACAGAGAACCAAAAGGCGGGACCCTCTGGGACAGAACGGAGGGAAACAGGGGAGGTGGTGGTGGGTGTGTCCGGGTCTAAGGCTTGGAAAAGGTTGTGAGACTGAGTAAGGTGGGAAGGACGAGGAGAGGAAGAGCGCACCACGCAAGCATAGGATACGCCAGCGAAAGAGGGGAGACAATGAACTTAGCGCCGAACCTCAGGAAAAGACAAATGGTCCCGGAGCTTCAAGTTGAAGACAGCTGCCTCAAGTTTGTAACGTATATACGTGCGGGAGAAGGTAGCGTTGGCCTCACCGCAATTGAGGCAGCGGACCTAGGGAGAATTGCACTCCAGCTTAGAGTGACCCTCGCCCCCACACATGGGACAGAGAGAGACAGGACTAGAGCATTTGAGGGCACCATGCCCAAACCTCCAGCACTTACTGCAGAGCCGAGGAGATGGAATATACTCCTGAACAGAGCATCTGGCACCAGCAAGAATGACAGAGGGCGGAAGGATCCTACCATCAAAGTTAATCTTCACAACCCGAAGGGGCAGAAGGCGATAACCATGAGGGGGATGAGTAAACATATCCACCTGGAGGACAGAATGACCCTGGGCCTTGAGGATATGCTTGATATCCTCGTGGTCTTTTCAGTCTTTTAGATTCCTAACACCAGTCGCAACATGGTGTGGGAGGAGAACAGTGCCAACACTGGCATTTACCCGAGCGTTCTTTGAGACCCAAACAGGGGTCTCGCCAAGGCAGGATAAGGTGGCCAAGCGGGTGGCTGCATCCTGAGGAGCAGCAACGACACGGGTACCAAGACGGGTGGGGTTGAAGGTAACTGAGGCATCTACGGAATCTACAAGATGCCTATGAAGGGAAAAATTGTCAGGAGTTGAATGTAAAGGATGGAGGTAAAAGTAATTAGTCCACGTAGGAGGACCAAACAAAGCATGGTACGAATTAGTATGGGAAGGGAGCATAAGAGAGAGTAGCCATGGCGGGGACAGCGATGAGAACCTTTAGAGAGAGATGGGTCAAAAGGCGCAGTAGTCACAATAAGATGGAGCAATGCAAGGGGATGAGGCGGTCACCACAGCAGGCTTGGGGCTCGACCCAACCACAGAGGAGGGAGGGGAGCAGGAAGGAAGAGTCCGGTCTGGGCTTAAACCGGGCCCTGTAGCGGGGGCTACAGATCCTGGTCTTCCAGAACGGTCCAACTCAGGGGCCTGGTCACCCACCCCATGAGCCTGGGTAAGAGAAGTCGTGTCGTCATCCATGCAGCAAACAATTTCAAAAGTTTGGGACCTGGAACCAAGAGATACCACCTACCAGGGCAGCCAGGGAGACTGAGCGCGGGCCAGTGCAGGAAGGGTGCGGTGACCCCAGCGGTGCTCCCCCTTTTCAACAGGGGAGTCCTACTACATCGTCCATTCTCCCACACTGGTGCTAAGACCCCATTCCCCCTATCGCACCAGCCTGGACACCCAACCATCTACTCAGGGCGGCCCCTCACAGGCGACCCCTCCAGCGGGTGGTCCGATGGCTCATAAGGCCCCTACGTGGTGCCCTTCAGCACGTCCACCACCCAAAAAGGGGCAGGAGAGGGGGCAAAGGCAACCTACACCGGTCACAGGGAGGTGTACGTGAGCCCCTCACCATGGCAAGGAGGCACCACGGAGGGGTTAAAAGGGGCAATACCAGTCGTCTTGTACTCCAGAAATTATGAAACTTGACAGCAATAATAAGTTTTTAAACTCAAATATACTTTTATTGTTTATTATCAAGACAAGTTGAGGTACACAACTGTTATCAATCAAACCTTTATCTGTATACAAATCATGGAAAACATTCTTAAGAAAAAGAACATCACTTGTGATACAGAAATCACAATATCATTATACATTTAATGAACAAATCCACAAAAGCCGTAATGAGGGTTCGAACTTGTGTCCGGGCTAAGATGCACGCTAAGGTCCGACTAAGGCGCTTCCGGAATCATCCAGCACGTAAATCAGTACAGCCACGATGGGTTGCACCGCTGCGGCCAGATCACTTCGCTGCCACACCCATACAAGCGACGCCATATTCAAGTGGTGTTCCTGCCAAAGAGAAAAAAAAAGATTCTCTATAATATTCTCTCTACTCCGAGTAAATACCTAACCTGTCCTCTGATAAAGAGCATCAGTTTTTGCTCATATGCATCACACAAGGCCAAAAAATTTACAAGAAAATGAAAGCAACTCAAAAAAGTGATGTACTGTCCCATTTTCCGTTTTGGAGCCTCTGGTAGGGTAGGAGAGACTACTTTAAATTGACCGTTTTCTTGTTGACATTGTGAAACCTTTGGAGGATGGCCTGAAACACCGTCCATCCCCTGAAACCGGGTAATGATGATCACTGTTATTTATTACCCGAGGCAAACTTACATTACTGTATAGTGTGCCCAAAGCATGGACTTTGGGCGCGTGTGTTACGAACCAAAATTCCTCGCCCGAGCCAGAAGCTGTGAAGTCCACGCCATCTGTGAGTCCGCTCCCGAAAATCCCACATGGACAATGCCATCTAGTGATGACGAGAGATACCGGCAATAAGTGCTGGATGCCTGTCCTAGTCGGCTCGTGACGTAGCCGCTGCTGACCTCTGGTGAGGTGGCGCTTAGACAGTGATCGCCATCTATGGAGCGAATAAGTGGACGTTTGTGTCTAAGCTAGTAAGTGATGTTTCCTAGTGATCCCATGTAGTGTCCCCAGTACTGATGATGTGTCTGCTTTCAGAGTCAACCTCGGACGGCTGTGAGGTACATTGAATCAGTCTACCCAAGGCAGCCAAGGTCTCTTCACCAGTCTGCTTTGTAGAAGCTGTGAGCCATCCCAGGACGAACTCTGCTGAGTGCGTGATAACCTGCCTGAGGAGTGGCAGTGACAGGATTCGCCGTCTCCGGGGCTGGCTGGTGGAAGAGACCACCCACTGCGGTGCCGACCGAGGAGAGTGACCAGCGAGTCACACGAGGCTCCTGCCTAGGGCTCGCAACCTTAGTATTAGTCATGGAGTGGCCTAACAGCGAGGATGACGAGTACCTGCCAGCTACAGGCTGGACTGTGGTTGTAGGCCATCACGACGAGGCATCCAGTAAGATTGTAATTTGGCTGGCCTGTGGTCAGGGTAGATTCATGGTGGGTTCTGGTCCACGGAAGAGAAAACCAGGAATGGCTACCCAGAGAGAGCATCGCCAAGTATCCAGTGTCTTCAGAGGAAGACTAAGATGTAAATACTGTGTTGTAATAATTCCCTTTTGTGACTTTAATTTACATATGGTGGTGGGAGAGGAATATATATAATTAAGTATACTTGTGTATTTAATGTACCTCCCCATTGATTTTACTTGCGTTATGGATCTCACCCCTTGAAAGCCTCTACTAACTTGGGGCTGGATGCCCAAAAAACTAATACCATCAGAAAAGAACCTGGTTGCGTCCCAGTAGGGCCGTAACATAATTTGCATCCCCTGCGGGATCCGACCCCTTGTCAAGCATGTTTGACAGGGATGGTGACGTAGTGCAATCTCCTGTGAATAATTCCCCTGTTTGTAATTATTAGGATGTTATACGTCCTGTTCAGTGCAGTGTGATTAAGTGCAATATTGGCAAGTGCGGTTCTCTGTGTGATTAAATGCAGTATTGGCGAGTTCGGTGCTCGGTGCGATTAAGTGCAGTATTGGCGAAGTACAGTGCTCGGTGTGTTAGGTGCTCAAGTGAAGCAGTGTGTTAAGTGTTCGTGCACCACTTAAGTGACAATGGCGGAGAAAGTGACCATTGAGGATCTGGACTATGTTTAGGACTTTCTGAACAAGGATAAACTGAATATAAGTTTTCTGTCAAAATGCGAGCCTTAGAAATAAATCGTGAGATAGAGTGGAAGAAATTAGAAATAGAACAGGAAATTAAAGAGAAGGAAATGGCAATGAAAGAAAAGGAAATAGAGAAAGAACGAGAAATGAAAGAAAAGGAAATGGAAATGAAACGGTTGGAATTAGAAGAAAAGGAAAAAGAAAGGCAAGAAATGGAGAAGGAAAGACTACACGAGTTAGAAGTATTGCGATTAGGTGGTCAGAGGAAAACAACGTTAACAAGTAGTTTTGATCTGGTAAGGAATATAAATATGGTCCCTAAATTCAACGAAAAGGAAGTTTCGAAGTTCTTCGCAGCCTTCGAGAAAGTTGCTGCCTCTTTGGATTGGCCAGAGGAGAATAGGGCCATCATGATACAGTCCGTCTTGACTGGGAAGGCCCAAATTACCTACTCCACGTTGTCCCTTGATGACTCCAGTGATTACGATAAGGTGAAGAAGGTAGTGCTCATGGCTTACCAGTTGTGTCTGGCTCCTGGAGACAGACAGAAAGCAGTGAAAACTGTGATATCCGAAGCTGGAATTCATATAAGTTGGCATAAAATACACGAATATTCAAATGAAGAATAAACATTGTCAAAAATAGAGAGAATAGAAATAGAGAACATGGGACAAAGGCAAATTAAAACAGTATACTAAGATCAGGATCAGGATCAGTGAAATTGGGGTTATGGGGCATAGATAAATCTAGCAAGAACAAGTAAATCTAGCAAGAACAGGTAAATTTAGCAAGAACAATGGAGTCAAGGTAGTGGTAGGATGAACCAGAGGTGGACTGACTGGGTCCAGAGCAGCATTGGAGAGGTGCGGTCAAGGCAATCAGGGAGAGGAGGGGGCAGAAACAGGGAAGCGCACCTCATCAAGGGCAGCATCCAAGAGAGAATTGAGGGCTAAGGGAATTTCTATATTTGGGACAGAGGACTTAATCACCGAAATGGGAGGGGGGATTCAGGGATAGAGTCGGAGTCGGAAGTTGAGGAAGAGATTGATGCCTTCTTACCTGCTGGGGAGGAAGTAGAGGAGCAAGGCTTATGTTTCTGATATAGACAGGTGTACCAGCAGCATCGTACTGGGCGACAGCCATTGCAGTCTCAACAGGAGAAGGAGAAAAGGAGCAGTCAATAAAGTCAGTCAGGTGCAGTCACAAGTCAGTCAGGTGCAGTCACAGTGAGAGGTTGTGTTAGCTGGAGCTCCGATTGTTGTAACATTATTATTGCAAGAATGGAAGGATTAGTGAAGGCTTTGGTGAGTCTGGTTGGAGCTCTGAGAGCAGAGATAGATTCCCTGCGGGAGGAGGTACGACGGCTGAGACTTCGGGAGGAAACGAAGGAGGAGACCAGTGTTGATGGGACCTCATCGTGGGGAGTCGTGAAGGACAGGGGTCTTAAGAAGACCTTGACAAGGCCACCTACAGACGCCCGAAGGACAGCAAACTCATTTGCCGTGTTGGAGGACGAGTGCTGTGGTGAGCCTGCAGTTCACTCGGAATGGAAACCAGCAAGGAGCGGCGGAGCGCAGGCCTCTCAGGCTGCTCAGAAAGTTAAGGAGGTACCGAAGCGAATTTTGGTTGTGGGAGATTCCCAGGTGAGGTATTTAGACAGAACGTTTTGTGCCAGAGATAGGGGGAACAGATTAAGGGTTGGCTATCCGGGAGCTGGAATTGCCGATATTGTTGGAAACATGAATGATATTATGACGGGAAATGGGAACAAACCCATTATTTGTATTAGTGCAGGGGGTAATGATGTTGGGTGAGTTAGGAGTGAGGAACTAATACAGAGATTCAGGACAGCCATAGAATTAGTTAGGAGCAAGGGAGGAATCCCGATCATATGTGGCATTCTTCTAAGAAAGGGAGTGGGAAATGAATGGATGTCGAGGGCACTTGGTGTCAATTGCCGGCTGGAAAGATATTGCAAATCAAATGCAATATCTTTCATAGACAACTGGGAACACTTCTATGGAAGAAATGAAATGTATGCTCGTGATGGGGTGCATCTATCGAGGGCTGGGGTTGTTGCTGTTGCGAACTCGTTGGAACCAGTGGTTAGAGGTGTTTGTTTGGGTTTAAACTGTTAGTAGATAGTGGTATGGGAATTGATTTGGAGGAAGGAGGTAATAAAAGTATGTGTTCGTGGGAGAAAAGAATTGGCAAAATGATCAGGGAAAGAAAAGGGCCTCAAAATAACAATTCACTTAGGGTATATTACACTAACAGCATAAGTCTAAGAAATAAAATTAACGAATTAAATGCTCTTGTCTGCACAGAAAAAATAGATATTATTGCACTTACCGAAACGTGGATGAATGTAGAAAATAGAGAACTATTAGCTGAATATCAAATAAATGGATTTAAACTATTTCACACAGATAGATATATTAGACGAGGAGGGGGAGTAGCCATATATGTTAGGGACAATTTGAAATGTAGTCTCAAAGAGGGAATCAAAAACTGAGCCACACACAGAAACTATTTGGATAGAATTAAACGAAAAAGCAAATAATATTATAAAAGGAGTTATATATAGGCCACCAAATTTAGACAGAATGGAAGCAAAGCATCTATGGGATGAAATATCTAGAGCATCTAGATCTAACAGTATTTATGTCATGGGTGACTTTAATTTTAGTGGAATAAACTAGTTGAACAAAACAGGGAATAGTGAAGCAGAAGATTTTCTAGAATTAATTGACAATTACTTTCTTACGCAAAACATTAAGGAACCAACGCGGGAAAATAACATTTTAGATTTAGTGTTAACTAACAGGGAAACACAAATTAATGACATCGAAATAGGGAGTGAGCTAGGGAACAGTGATCACAAAGTAATCAGATTTAGCATAGAATGGAATAGACCTGTAGGAGAAAATTCTGTTAAAGTGCCAGATTTTCGAAAAGCTGATTTTAATAGCCTAAGAATTTTTTTTGGGTCAAATAGATTGGAAAGTCTTGGGTATGGGGTGTGGGCCGGTCTTGGAGCGAGACATGAACCCAGCGATAGCTAGGTGACGTAAAAGGGGATTTCGATGTGGATTTAATATATAACTTATTTAAGAATATTCTAAACAAAGCACAGGAACGTAGTATACCATACAAATTGAATAGATCGAATACTAATGACAAAAAGTGGATAACAAATAATTTAAAGAACCTTATAGGGAAAAAGAGAGCTTGGTACAAAAGGATTAAGAATGGGGAAGTCAGTTTAGATCAGGAATTCATACAACTGGTTAGAAATGTTAAAAAAAGAGATTAGGAAAGCAAAAAGAAACTATGAAGTTCGCATAGCAGAGCAAGCAAAGTCAAATCCTAAAGGGTTTTTTCAGATATATCGAACTAAGACTAGGGAAAGGATAGGTCCATTAAAATCTGAGACAGGTCAAATAACGGATAATGAAAAGGAGATGAGTAGTATTTTTAACAAATATTTTATATCTGTATTTACTAAAGAAGAACTTAACAATATGCCTTCAGCCGAACAAGTCTATGTGGGTGGGGATGAGGACAGGTTGACTAGTTTAGCAGTTACCAGGGAGGATGTAATTAAACAATTAGAAAAACTAAAACCAAACAAATCCCCAGGGCCGGATGAAGTGTTTGCCAGGGTGCTTAAAGAATGCAAAGAGGAGCTTTCTGAGCCACTGTCTACCATATTTAATAAATCAATAGAGTCAGGCAGAGTGCCAGAGTCATGGAAGGTAGCTAATGTGGTACCAATTTTTAAGAAAGGAGATAGATCACTTGCGTCAAACTATCGACCAATTAGCCTAACGTCTATTGTGGGAAAGTTACTTGAATCAATAATTGCAAATACAATTCATCTCCATCTTGGAAAACATAAATTAATAAATGAGTCGCAACATTGTTTTACAAATGGCCGTTCATGTTTAACAAATTTGCTAACTTTTTATTCCAGCATAGTTGAGGTAGTTGATAGTGGTAAGGATTGTGATGTTGTGTACCTTGACTTTAGCAAAGCTTTTGATACAGTGCCACATGAAAGACTAATTAAAAAATAGAAGCTCATGGTATTGGGGGTGCTATATTGAGTTGGATTAGGTCATGGCTATTCCATAGGAAACAGAGAGTTAGTATAAATGGGGTTAAGTCAGAGTGGGATAATGTTGTTAGTGGAGTACCTCAGGGGTCTGTCCTGGGACCTCTGTTGTTTATAATATATATAAATGATTTAGATTCAGGTTCGAGTAGCAACATTTGCAAATTTGCCGATGATACGAAAATCGGTAGGGAAATTAATTCGGAGGAGGACTCACTATCACTTCAAGTTGATCTAGATAGGGTTCTGAAATGGTCAAAGGATTGGCAAATGCAGTTTAATGCTGATAAATGTAAAGTTCTGAGGCTAGGTAATGATTAGAGTTACAAGCTAGATGGTGTTGAGATTGCGAAGTCGGATTGCGAAAGGGATCTGGGAGTTATGATCAGTAAGAATTTAAAACAAAAGGATCAATGCATGAATGTTCGTAATAAGGTGAATAGGACACTGGGATTTATTAATTGAAGCGTTAGTAACAAGACACCTGGTGTGGTTCTTAAGCTATATCTTGCTCTAGTTAGGCCCCAATTAGATTATGCAGTTCAGTTTTGGTCGCCGTATTATAGAATGGATATAAATTCACTTGAATGTGTCCAATGTAGGATGACTAAGTTAATTCCCCAAATTAGAAATCTTTCATATGAAGAAAGATTAACAAAGCTTAAGTTGCATTCACTGGAAAGGCGAAGAGTGAGGGGTGACATGATAGAGGTTATCAAGTGGATGAATAGACATAACAGGGGGGATATTAATAGGGTATTAAAAATGTCAACACAAGACAGAACACGAAATGGGTATAAATTTGATTAAGTTTAGATTTAAGACAGACTTGGGTAAATACTGGTTCAGTAACAGGGTTGTTGATTTGTGGAACCAATTGCCGCGTAATGTGGTAGATGTGGGGTCCCTCGAATGTTTCAAGCGCGGGTTGGACAAGTATATGAGTGGGATTGGGTGGTTATAGATAGAAGCTGCCTCGTTTGGGCCAATAGGCCTTCTGCAGTTGCCTTTGTTCTTATGTTCTTAATATGAAGATTGCTGGGAGGAGGGACAACGACCTGGATGGACAGGCGGTGTGGAGGGCCAAAATACAAGAGGGGAGGGCCGAGAAGAAAAAGAGGGCACAGGAGACAGGGAAGACTGGGAAGGAAGGAAGGGAGGAAGGGAAGGGAGACACCAGACAGAGAACCAGGAGGAAGACCCTGGCCCAGAATTCAGTAGAGCAGGTGAGGTGGTGGTGGTGGTGGTGTCCAGGTCCATGGCCTGGAAACGGTTGCAAAACTGAGATAGGGAGTGGGAGAGGGCGACAAGTGGAACGCAATATACGAGTATAAGACATGCCAGAGGAAGGTAAAAGATGGCGTACTTGGCGTCTCACCTCATGAAAAGATAAATGATTCTGATGTTTCAAATTGAGGATGGCTTCCTCAAATTTGTATTACACACATGTGCGGGAGAAGGTAGGGTGGGCATCACTGCAATTGATGCAGTGAGCTTGGGAAGAAAAGCACTGTCTTATAATGACCTGAGTATCCACACAAGGGGCATAGAGACACGGCACTTGTGCATTTGAAGCGATCATGCCCAAATTTCCAGCACCTATTGCAGAGGGGAGGAGAACAGATGCTCCTTCAAGAGCATCTGGCACCAGCAAGAATTACGGAAGACGGAAGGGACCTACTATCAGAAGTGATCTTCATTACGCAAAGAGACTGGCCAGGATGACCACGAGGGAGGTCGAGTAACATATCAATCTGGAGCATTGAATGGCCTTGGGTTTCAAGGATATGTTTACTATCCTTGGGGCAATCCCTACATATTTACATATCTACATATATATATATATATATATATATATATATATATATATATATATATATATATATATATATATATTATTAAATATGACCGAAAAAGTATGATTAATAATTCTAACACAAATTTTCTCGATCTTTCTTACGTTTCTTTTCACTGTTGATGGTAATTCAAAATCAATTCTCCAAAATTCCTTTTTATTTCTAGTCTGACGCGACACTTGAGCGCGTTTCGTAAAACTTATTACATTTTCAAAGACTTTAGTTTACACACACACACACAACTTTAACTCAATAGAGCTTAAACATCTTCGAGTTTTTATACCTACATTTTGGTGAGGTGACATGTTACAACAGTTTTGGATGAGGTGAAAATAAACTTTTAACACAAGACAGGACATGAAACAATGGGTATTAAAGGTAGGTAACTGCAGAAGGCCTATTTTTATTGGCCCATATTTCTTGATACTACTATATTGGAGCGGAGTCTTGAAGTGGGTAGAATATAGTTGTGCATTAATTGGCTGTTGATTGCTGGTGTTGACTTCTTGATGTGTAGTGCCTCGCAGATGTCAAGCCGCCTGCTATCGCTGTATCTATCGATGATTTCAGTGTTGTTTGCTAAGATTTCTCTGGTGATGGTTTGGTTGTGGGAAGAGACTATATGTTCCTTAATGGAGCCCTGTTGCTTATGTATCGTTAAACGCCTGGAAAGAGATGTTGTTGTCTTGCCTATATACTGAGTTTTTTGAGACTTACAGACCCCAAGAAGGCATTTGAAGGCATAGACGACGTTGGTCTCTTTTAAAGCGTTCTGCTTTGTGTCTGGAGAGAGGCACCCTTCTTGAGCCCGGATGGACACATGCATAAGCAAGTAGATGGGGTCGCCATGGGTTCTCCCCTAGGTGTCCTGTTTGCAAACTTCTACATGGGTACCATCGAGCAAAAAGTCTTAGTCGACATGAACTTGAAACTGGCCATATACTGCAGGTATGTTGACGACATTTTTACACAAGTACCTGATGTCAGACATCTGCAGGAGCTGAAGGAGGCATTTGAGCAGAATTCTGTGTTGCGTTTCACTTACGAGATGGAGAAGGATGGGAAGCTAGCTGCCCTTTCTAGATGTAACAGTCATGGAAAGGAGTTTTCCACACTGCAGTCTACACTAAGGAAACAAACATAGGAATGTGCCTGAATGCCAACAGTGACTGCCCAAACAGGTACAAGAGGAGTGCTGTTAACGCTTATGTCGACTGTGCTCTCAGCCACAGCTCAGAATGGAAGCAAGTCGACGAAGAACTCTGTAGGATAAGGCAGGTCCTAGTCAACAACGGCTTCTCCAATGGTTTCGTGGAAGACATCGTAATAAGGAAAGTGAAATGCCATGCAACCTCTGAAGAGACAACTAACAGGCGATGAGTCACAATAACGTGGCTGAAGTATGTTGATGTATGTTAAACGTGACTTAACATAAGCTTTCCCCCTTCCATTTCTTTCTTTCTCTTTCCTTTTCTTTCTCTCTTCTCCCTTTTTCTGTTCATTGTCTTCTCCTACGCTCCCTTGCTATCCTCTTCTTTTTCCTATTACTATCTCCTTCGGTGGTTATAATAGGAGCTGCCTCGTATGGGCCAATAGGCCTGCTGCAGTTCTCATTACTACTATCCCCTACACCTTACTTTCCTCCTCAGCTCTCTCTTGCCTATTTATTGCCTGTCCCTACCTCCTCATCACAATCGACTTGAGAATGGTCCAGGATGGACCGAAACGTCGTTGTCCCTTCAATTTCTAGTGTGTGGTCTGATCAACAGACAACTAACACAACACCTATACCCCCAATTAGACTATTTTACAGAAACTTCTTTTCCACAGCCCATAAAACGGAGGAAAGGGTCCTGAAAAATATTGTTAGTAGAAACGTTATCAATACAGACAAAAATCAGAAGATACAAATTACAATTTACTATAAAACCAAAAAAATGGCCAGCCTACTCATGAGAAACTCTCCAGACACAAAGCAGAACGCTTTAAAAGAGACCAACGTCGTCTATGCCTTCAAATGCCCTCTTGGGGACTGTAAGCCTCAAAAAACTAAGTATATAGGCAAGACAACAACATCTCTTTCCAGGTGTTTAACGATGCATAAGCAACAGGGCTCCATTAAGGAACATATAGTCTCTTCCCACAACCAAACCATCACCAGAGAAATCTTAGCAAACAACACAGAAATCATCGATAGATACAGCGATAGCAGGCGGCTTGACATCTGCGAGGCACTACACATCAAGAAGTCAACACCAGCAATCAACAGCCAATTAATGCACAACTATATTCTACCCACTTCAAGACTCCGCTCCAATATAGAAGCATCAAGAAATATGGGCCAATAAAAATAGGCCTTCTGCAGTTACCTACCTTTAATACCCATTGTTTCGTGTCCTGTCTTGTGTTAAAAGTTTATTTTCACCTCATCCAAAACTGTTGTAACTTGTCACCTCACCCAAATGTAGGTATAAAAACTCGAAGATGTTTAAGCTCTATTCAGTTAAAGTTGTGTGTGTGAGTGTAAACTAAAGTCTTTGAAAATCTAATAAGTTTTACGAAACGCGCTCAAGTGTCGCGTCAGACTAGAAATAAAAATGAATTTCGGAGAACTGATTTTTTAATTACCATCAACAGGGAAAAGAAACGTAAGAAAGATCGAGAAAATTCGTGTTAGAATTATTAATCATACTTTTTCGGTCATATTTAATAATATATGTCTACAGGAAAGACTGCTACCAAAATATACTAATATATATATTTATATATATATATATATATATATATATATATATATATATATATATATATATATATATATATATATAATGTTGTACTTAGTATGCAAGGCCTGATTTGCCTAATAAGCCAAGTTTTCCTAACATATTTTTTCTATTTTTTTCTTATGAAATGATAAAGCCACCCATTTCATTATGTATGAGTTAATTTGTTTATATTTGACTTAAAACTAATGTAAATATGTAAAACTAATATGACTGAACCTAACCAACCCTACCTAACCTAATCTAACCTATTTTAACCTAACCTAAACAAACTCAACTACGTCAATAATTTATGTTCTTAATATAATATAATAATAAAAATTCAAATAAACTAACTGCAAACAATTTATTGAAAATAAAGAAAATCACTTGGCCTTTTAGGCAAACCGGGCCTTGCATAGTAGGCCGAGAAGAGTGTTCTGGCTACTAGGTATGACATAAATATATATATATGTATATATATATATTGTGACGGTAACGCGTTGGTGTTCGGCTGTTTAAGGCTAGGGGTATGGCCTCGTCACATAGTTATAAAAAAAAATAGAAAAAACTGGAACTTCGTCTGTGGTAAGGTAAGGAGAAGACACACAAAACACAAGTAAACTTTAACAATGGAATTTTAATTACGTTAAATAAATCAAAACATGAATAAAAGGGACAAACAAATTCGTATAATAAAATCAATCAATCAAAATAATAAGAATAATTAATTGACACAATGAAAAGTTACGTTAAGACAAAATAACAAGAAGTGCAATACAAAAATAAATGTAAGGTGCTGGAATATTGGCTTTAAGCTATCACCTCTCTCAGTACACATATTCAAAAGCTGTACGTCTAGCCGGGAGAAGTGGTAACAGCGAAAGCACTGAATATTCTGAGGTCTGAGGTCGTGGCGACCCCAGACATCAAGTAGTATGGGGGGGGGGCGAGTGCAGTTGCAGCCAGACCGGCGACCAATCAGCGGAGCCGGTAGTAAGACTGGTAGTTTGGCGGTTTGAGTCTGAGCAGGTGTCCCTGGCTGCATACGTTTTGCTCTCTGGCAAACCTTGCTGGTGTTGTTGTCGTTGTTGGACATTTCTTCCATAGTAGTTTTATATAGTTTTAACGACGTAATTGTGGAGGGAAGAGCAGGCTCAATCTCTTGAAGGAGATTATCGTCACAACTCTCCCCCGAAGCCTGCGGTTCTGGAAGAAGTACGTTGTTATGTGGTGGAGTAATGGAGGGAGTCGCTTCTACTTCATAAACTCTGGAGAGATCATGGGCTAAGATGTTGTCAGACTCTTGGTATAGCGTGTCTCCAGGTTGAATTTCTGCAGTTAGCAAGCCCATAGTAGAAGACGTTGAGATGAGAAGTGGGCGTGCTGCAGGAGGTGTAGGGTGGTGTGGTCCGTATTGATGGTGGACCGAGCACTTTTCAGGTGTGGAGTGAAGTGCTGAAGCTTCAGGATGGGGAAGAGTAGCTCCTTGCCAATTGTTCCGTAGTTTCTTGTAGCAGTAGTCGCTGACAGGTGTATTCTTCTCGCCTCGTTGCTGCATCACGACACCACCAACGTCGGTACCATTGGCGTCGACATGGAGGATGAAGGGCTTATCTGACGAGGTGAGAGTGGAATTAGAAGAGGGCAAAGGAGCACGATTATTATCCTGAAAGCATTTGGGAAGATCATTAAGGATTTCGGAATTAGAAAGCGCTGACTCCTTGTCAGTGCTTTCGGGAGGAGAAGCTGGGAAGGTCTCACTGTGGATGTAGGGTTCTGTGAAGGTGGAATAATTAGTCAGGACAGTGGGAGGAGTACCATTATATTGCTTCAGGAGGTTGACGTGGCACAGCTGGGTCTTCCGCCGCCTATCTGGAGTCTCTATTACGTAGTTGTTATTATTCCTGCACTCTTTGACGCGGTAGGGTCCTGAAAACCTGTTTTGTAAAGGTGAACCTGGGATAGGGAAGTAGGCAAGGACGAAGTCTCCCGGCTTAAATTTTCGTATTTTGCTGGTCTGGTTGTAATGAGTTTTCATTCTCTCCTGGGCTTTCAATAGATTATCATGGGCAAAGCGGTGGACTCTCTCTAGAATGTGTTGAAGGTTTTGAAGAAACTGGGGCACATTCTGATGCTCACTGAAGGTGGCATCTCGGAGAGAGTCTTTGAAAGCCTTAAGGGGAGTACGGCACTTACGGCCGTAGAGCATCTCATAAGGAGATACTCCTAGGGACTCATTGGGGAGACTTCTGAAAATACACATTATTAGGTCAATCTGCTTATCCCAATCCTTCGAGGTTTCACTACAAAACTTTTTCATGAGTGCTTTGATTGTCTGATGACTACGTTCAAGAGAACCCTGTGAAGCAGGATGATAGGGGCTGGACAATACCTGTTTGATGTTGAACTCCTCCAGTGTCCTTTTGAAGAGATCACTGGTGAAGTTGGTACCACAGTCGCTTTGAATCTCCCTGGGAAATCCGTATTGAGTGAAGATCTTCAATAGATGTTTTATAACCGTAGCAGCCGTGATGTTCTTCACTGGAACTGCTATGGGAAATCTGGTGGTAGGACACAGGATGGTTAGGATGTAGGCGTTACCTGAACTGGTCCGAGGTAAAGGACCAACACAGTCTATTATGAGTCTGTGGAAAGGTTCCGCAGGCACCTGTATGGGAATCAGTGGCGCTCTGGGAATGGAGATGTTCGGTTTGCCTGCCATCTGACATGTATGACACTGTTTGACGTTATTTACCATACCTGGCCAGTAGTAGTCTTGACGAATCCCATGGTAAGTCTTGTAGAAGCCGTAGTGGGAGAGTGCTCCGTGGGCCAGGTGTAGAATAGTGGGCCGCAGGCTGGTAGGAATCACAAGTTGTTCGATGTTGGCCCAATCGTCCTCCTCCTTCAGTTTACTGGGTCTATATCTGCGGTAGAGCAAGTCGTTCTCTAGGAAGAACCCAGGAATACTGTCGGGTTGAGTCTCAGCCTGGAAAAACAATGGTGTTAAAGTAAGATCTTCCCTCTGCAACTTACGGAACTCCAACTTGGTCAGATGCGGGGGGAGTATCTGAGGGTCTTGAGGGACAGCGGTAGCAGTAGAGTCAGCTGGCTGTGGACGTGCGGCTTGTGCACGGGTGGTCACGAGAAACGGAGGAGAAACTTCATCACTCTCTTGAACCGCTGCTGGAACATACTCTAGAATAGGGTTACTTGGCACAGAGTTACACACCTGGGGTTTGTCCATGACGATCAGGTTGGTCGGTTGCAGGTCTTCTGCCAAGTCGTTGCCTAGGAGAAGTTGCACTCCAGGCATGGGAAAAGGCTTTTCCCTGACGGCGACTTGGACTTCCCCGTTCACGTAGGGACAATCCAGGTGGACTCTGGCGAGAGGGTATGGAGTGGTAGCAGTGAGGTCAGTGATGAAGACAGTTTCTCCGGTGTAGGTGATGTTGGGCACAGCCGACTTCAAGATGATCGATTGAAGAGCCGCTGTGTCCCTCAAGATCTTCAATTTGAAACGTCCCTCCGGATTTGAACCGTTGGCAGAGACAGTTCCAGTATACAGGTGGTTACTGAAAAGAGAAAGATCATTAACATCAACACCAACGTTCATCACAGGCTTACCGGACTTAGGAGGAGTTGGTTTGGGTTTTTGTTGGTCAGTGGTTCCCTTGTATTGAGACTTACCACACTTGTCTATGGTATGTCCATAGAGTCTACAATACTTGCAGTACAGTTGTGAACCAGCTTGATCGGGGCTCACCTTCTCGTAACTGTACCACGACTTCTTACTGGAGGATGGTTCGGGTGTCAGCCGGTGGATGAGGCTGTAAGTGTCAGCCGACTTAGCACACTTCAGGTAGTCGGTTTCTTCTTTATCTGCTAAGTAGAGGTGGACAGGAGGCGGCACACGCCTCAAGAATTCTTCAACAAGCATCAGGTTGACGAGTTCTGTAAAAGTAGAGACATGTGCTGCTTCCAGCCACTTCATGAAATACCTCCGTTTCGTGTTAGCAAACTCAAGGAAGGTAGTGGTACTTGCCTTCAGGTGGTCACGGAATTTCCTTCTATAACTTTCGGTGGAAAGTAGGTAGGCGTCCAACACTGCTTGTTTCAGAGTGTGGTAGTCATTCTCAGACGCCAAAGTACTGAGTGTGACTGCAGCTCTACCTGTAAGATGGACTCTGAGAAGTGTGGCCCATTGGTCGACAGGCCAACTGAGTTGATTAGCAAGAGTTTCAAAGGTGGTGAAAAACACATCAACTTCTGCTTCTACAAAGGATGGCATTAACTTACTTGCATGTGATATATTAAAACTGACGGGAAGATTGGCAGTAGCTTGTTGGCGTTGAGCGAGGTGTGAAGTTTCCAACGTGTATTCCCGTTGACGACACTCTAGAGCCAGAGACGCTTGTTGCTTGTCATGTTCACGTTGCATCTCCAACTCGCGTCGTTTTGTTTCAAGCTGTACGCGTTCCCGCTCCTGGAGCATTGCAACCTCACGTTCCTGGAGGGCGAGTTCACGTTCCTTGTGGGCGATTTCTTGTTCGTGTTCTTCTCTCCTCAAGGCAGCTTCGCGTTCTTGTTCTTCTCTTCGTATGGCAGCAGCTCGTTCTTGTTGTTCGAGGGCTTCCCTTTGTTGTTCACGGGCTTCCCTTTGCTGCTCACGTTCAATCTTGGCCAGCTCTAGTTTAAGTTTCATCGTTGCCAAGTCAGTTTTCTCTGCAATATAGTAAGTTTCATGAGTTTCAGAGTCTATCTTACCTTGCTCTAAATAGTAATCCAGCAACAGGTTGTGTAGGTCATTTTTGTTGGCTTGGTAGGGAACTTCTAGTTGATACTCATGTGCAAGAGTTTGTAATTCAGTCCTCTTGGCACGACTTAAAGTCCCTATTTCACCTGCTGGATTTGCACGGAAAGCTTGGAGACGAAACATGGTGAAATTAGCAAATAAAGGTACACGAATATTCAATAGTGAATGTCAGAAACAGGACAACGTGGCAACTGGTACCTATCCTGTGAGATCTTTAACAATTAAAGTTAAGTAAAAGATGTTAAATGATTAAATTAAATCAAGGGCGCAGGAAATCTTGTACCCGGTACTCATGTAAGAGGATAAGGGCAAGAAAATCCTACTAACAAATGAAACAGAGTTTCGAAAACAAATGAAACAGTTAATTGTCTCAAAAGTAAAATTGGTAGTCCAAGGATGTAGGCATACCTTGCCAAGTCTCTATAGGACATAAAGCAAGTTTTTCCTACTGAATTTAATATGATACTTACAGAATTAGCGAACTTTTGTGCTCTGAAAAAGTAAGCTAATTCCCTACCGTTGTATGTATCATCATCTCTGACTGACGTGTAGGGGTGCGAGGTGTCAACTGGTGACGAGAACTGCTGCTGAGATCCCAATTCAGCAACTAAAGTTCGAGCTAGAGGAACTATGGCCCTCTTTGTCCTCCTACAGTCAGATTGCAGAAGATTGGGTACTCTTGACCCGGGGCAGACCACAGTACCAGGGTACCAATATGATGATCTGTCAAAATGAGAAATATTCAAGGGACATAGATGGTAAACACGAGTAATAACACGGAGGGAGAGATGACCAATTAAGAGTATGACTGCGGCCTACAGTCACCACGTAATCCAAAGTTGTCTCACCTTCACCATATGTTACTCTCGTAATGTACAATACACCGCACCTTATAAAAAATGAAATTGAATATGAAAAATAGTAAAGCTACGTTAACAAAGTTAAATACGCTTACCATAAATTACCACTTGGCACCAGTACCTGAGTGAAGCTCCCGGACAGGCCCCCATATAACTTGTGACGGTAACGCGTTGGTGTTCGGCTGTTTAAGGCTAGGGGTATGGCCTCGTCACATAGTTATAAAAAAATAGAAAAAACTGGAACTTCGTCTGTGGTAAGGTAAGGAGAAGACACACAAAACACAAGTAAACTTTAACAATGGAATTTTAATTACGTTAAATAAATCAAAACATGAATAAAAGGGACAAACAAATTCGTATAATAAAATCAATCAATCAAAATAATAAGAATAATTAAATGACACAATGAAAAGTTACGTTAAGAAAAATAACAAGAAGTGCAATACAAAAATAAATGTAAGGTGCTGGAATATTGGCTTTAAGCTATCACCTCTCTCAGTACACGTATTCAAAAGCTGTACGTCTAGCCGGGAGAAGTGGTAACAGCGAAAGCACTGAATATTCTGAGGTCTGAGGTCGTGGCGACCCCAGACATCAAGTAGTATGGGGGGGGGGGGGGGGGCGAGTGCAGTTGCAGCCAGACCGGCGACCAATCAGCGGAGCCGGTAGTAAGACTGGTAGTTTGGCGGTTTGAGTCTGAGCAGGTGTCCCTGGCTGCATACGTTTTGCTCTCTGGCAAACCTTGCTGGTGTCGTTGTTGGACATTTCTTCCATAGTAGTTTTATATAGTTTTAACGACGTAATTGTGGAGGGAAGAGCAGGCTCAATCTCTTGAAGGAGATTATCGTCACAATATATATATATATATATATATATATATATATATATATATATATATATATATATGTATATATATATATATATATATATATATATATATATATATATATATATATATATATATATATATATATATATATATATATATATATTTGTATATTTTGGTAGCAGTCTTTCCTGTAGACATATATTATTAAATATGACCAAAAAAGTAAGATTAATAATTCTAACACGAATTTTCTCGATCTTTCGTACGTTTCTTTTCACTGTTGGTGGTAATTCAAAAATCAATTCTCCAAAATTCATTTTTTGTTTCTAGTCTGATGCGACACTTGAGCGCGTTTCGTAAAACTTATTACATTTTCAACGACTTTAGCTTACACATACACAACTGAATAGAACTTACACATCTTCGATTTGTTTATATCTACATTTGAGTGAGGTGGATGGGGTGAGGTGGTATTAATAGGGTATTAAATTCCTAAACACAAGACAGAACACGAAACAATGGGTATTAAATGGAAGTGATTTGTAGAAAGCCTATTTGTCCATATTTCTTGATGCTTCTATATTGGAGCGGAGTCTTGAGGTGGGTAGAATATAGTTGTGCATTAATTGGCTGTTGATTGCTGGTGTTGACTTCTTGATGTGTAGAGCCTCGCTGACGTCAAGCCGCCTGCTGTCGCTGTATCTATCAATGATTTCTGTGTTGTTTGTTAAGATTTCTCTGGTGATGGTCTGGTTGTGAGAAAAGATTATATGTTCCTTGATGGAGCCTCTATGGAGATTATATGGAGAACATTATAATCTCTTCTCACAACCAGACCATCACCAGAGAAATCTTAACAAACAACACAGAAATCATTGATACATACAGCGACAGCAGGAGGCTCGACATCTGCGAGGCACTACACATCAAAAAGTCAACACCAGCAATCAACAGCCAATTAATATACAACTATATTCTACCCACTTCAAGACTCCGCACTAATATAGAAGCATCAAGAGGAAGTATGGGCCAATAGGCTATCTGCAGTTACTTCCATTCTTATGTTCTCTTATCCAAGTCATACCCATTGTTTCATGTTTTGTCTTGTGCTTGTCCCAAGTTTGTTCACCTCACCCAAAACTGTTGTACCATATCACCTCACCCAAATGCGAGTATAAGTATGGATGTATAATACGTGTTTACAGGTTACAGTTGTGTGTGTAAACTAAAATCTTTGAAAATGTAATAAGTTATTACGAAACGCGTTCAGGCGTCGCGTCAGACTAGAAATAAAAATGAATTTTAGAGAATTGATTTTTCAATTACCATTCACAGTGAAAAGAAACATAAGAAATATTGAGAAAATTTGTGTTAGAATTATTAATCTTACCTTTTTGTTCATATTTAACATTAAATATATATATATATATATATATATATATATATATATATATATATATATATATATATATATATATATATATATATATTGTGACGATAATCTCTTTCAAGAGAGATTGAGCCTGCTCTTCCCTCCAAACTACGTCCCAGAAACAACTAATATAGAAGATATATCCAACAAGTACAACAACAAGTTTTGCCAGAGAGCAAAACGTATCCAGCACCGGCACACCTGCTCGCCTCCGCCACCGTGAACCGGCAAACTGCTTGTCCATCGCCTGCCTGTCGCTGATTGGCTGGTTCTCGTCGCACCTGCTCCACCACCCGCCACACGAGCTGATGTCTGGGCCACCGCGACCTAGGGAAGACAGAATATATCGTGCTCCACACAAGTTAACACGTCTCATTGGTAGACTAAGCCTTGGCTTACGTGTACTAAGGGAGGTGGCAGCTTGAAGCCAATATTCCTGCATCATTATTTCCTTTGCTATATTTCCTTTGCTATATTTACTTTGCTATTATTCACTTGTCTTAACGTAACTTTTCATTTGCCAGTGATTATTCTTATTATTTTGTTTGATTTATCTGTTACAATTTTTATGCCCAATTTTATTCATGTCTTGCTTTTTTAACGTAATTAAAATTTCATTGTTAAATTTACTTGTGTTTTGTGTGTCTTCCCATTACCTTACCACAGACGAAAGTTCCAGCTTTTCTTTTTTTTTTCTTTATGTGAGGAGGCCATACCCCTAGCGTTTGAAACAGCCAAACACCAACGCGTTACCGTCACAATATATATATATATATATATATATATATATATATATATATATATATATATATATATATATATATATATATATATATATATATATATATATATATATATATATATATATATATATATATAATGTATATATATAATATATATAATATATGTATATAATATATATAATATATGTATATAATGTATTTATGTTTCATTGAATATGACCGCATATTCTGTATTTATTATTTTCTGGTTTAGGGCTTCTATCCCTCTAACTATTTTCTTAGCATCAGGGCTTAATTGAAATAGGAGTTCTCCAAAACTCATTTGGAGAAATAATAGGAGTGAAATAGGAGTTCTCCAAAACTCAAAACTCATTCAGAGCAGTGGGTAAGCGCTCGACGAATATACGCATTGAGAACACTGGCTTTGTATCTTTGGGGGCACTCACTTCTACCATTCAGGCATAATCATATGTTGGTGGGGTTGGTGGGCTTTAAGCACACGTTGGTGCTTAAAGAGGTTCCTGTTTTTGTTATTATTACATCCAGGAATGGCAGACTGTTATTTTCACTATTTTCATGTGTAAATTGGAGTACTGACTCTCTCTCTAGGTGTCTTTTTAGGTCAATTAGGTCAATGACATTACTCTAACAAGAGAAATGTTGAACAAGAATACCTGCATAATAGACAAAACCCAAGATGCAAGAAGATTACAAATTCTTGAGGCAATTCACATAAGAATAGAGCGACCTACCATGAACACCCAAATCACGGAACTATTTACTCTACCCACCATGAGAGTAAGGACAAGACAAGAACATATCGATGCCAACACAGAAGACAATGTCCAACATAATAGGCCAATTACACAGGATTAATCTTTGTGTTTAGATAGGAGATGCCTCGTATGGGCCAATAAGCCTTCTGCAGCCTCTATGTTTCACCTCACATTTATCCCTTATGTATCCCCCCATGTTTTCACCTTTATTGTATTATCACCTGACCCAGTGCGGGTATAAAATCAACTAGTATTGTAAGATCTGTTCACTTGAGAATGAACCATGGAGGTTCGAAACGTTGTGCAAATTATATAAATAAGTGTAATACACCCTATAGTAAATCACTTCTTTTCTTCACCTTAAAAGTACAAAAATGAGTTTTGGAGAACTCCTATTTCAATTAAGCCCTGATGCTAAGAAAATAGTTAGAGGGATAGAAGCCCTAAACCAGAAAATAATAAATACAGAATATGCGGTCATATTCAATGAAACATGTTTGAAAGAAAACCTGCTGCCAGTATACACCAATGTATTTATAATATATATATATATATATATATATATATATATATATATATATATATATATATATATATATATATATATATATATATATATATATATATGTCGTACCTAATAGCCAGAACGCACTTCTCTGCCTACTATGCAAGGCCCGATTTGCCTATTAAGCCAAGTTTTCATGAATTAATTGTTTTTCGACTACCTAACCTACCTAACCTAACCTAACTTTTTCGGCTACCTAACCTACCCTAACCCATAAAGATAGGTTAGGTTAGGTTAGGTAGGGTTGGTTAGGTTCGGTCATATATCTACGTTAATTTTAACTCCAATAAAAATAAATTGACCTCATACATAATGAAATGGGTAGTTTTATCATTTCATAAGAAAAAAAATTGAGAAAATATATTATTTCAGGAAAACTTGGCTTAATAGGCAAATCGGGCCTTGCATAGTAGGCCGAGAAGTGCGTTCTGGCTACTAGGTACGACATATATATATATATATATATATTTTGTGTAATGACATTTTCAAATAAAATTAGATAAATATACACACATACCAAAAGGATAGGGATGGTAGGAGAAGAAAATATCAAAGTGTTCAGTGAGGATCCACAAGGTCTTCTCTGAGTACTCGTTATTTTCTTCTCCGAGGCTATGGGTCCCTACACTTGCACCAGAGGTGGTACCCCTTCTAGGTTATTATATATATATATATATATATGTGTGTGTGTATATCACGAAAATAAACACGTGATTAAGAATGTGACAATGTCAGACCACGGAGGAAAATGAAACAGGAATTTCCTTAAGTACTTTCGTATATTAAATACATCTTCAGAAGGAATCTGGTCTGGGTGGTCTGACATTGTCATATATATATATATATATATATATATATATATATATATATATATATATATATATATATATATATATATATATATGTCGTACCTAGTAGCCAGAACGCACTTCTCAGCCTACTATGCAAGGCCCGATTTGCGTAATAAGCCAAGTTTTTCTGAATTATTATATTTTCTCTAATATTTTTCTTATGAAATGATAAAGCTGCCCATTTCATTATGTATGAGGTCAATTTTTTTTTATTGGAGTTAAAATTAACGTAGATATATGACCGAACCTAACCAACCCTACCTAACCTAACCTAACCTATCTTTATAGGTTAGGTTAAGTTAGGTAGCCGAAAAAGTTAGGTCAGGTCAGGTTAGGTAGGTTAGGTAGTCGAAAAACCATTAATTCATGAAAACTTGGCTTATTAGGCAAATCAGGTCTTGCATAGTAGGCTGAGAAGTGCGTTCTGGCTACTAGGTACGACATATATATATATATATATATATGTCGTACCAAGTAGCCAGAACACACTTCTCAGCCTACTATGCAAGGCCCGATTTGCCTCATAAGCCAAGTTTTCATGAATTAATTGTTTTTCGACTACCTAACCTACCTAACCTAACCTAACCTAACTTTTTTGGCTACCTAACCTAACCTATAAAGATAGGTTAGGTTAGGTTAGGTAGGGTTGGTTAGGTTCGGTCATATATCTCCGTCAATTTTAACTCCAATAAAAAAAAATTGACCTCATACATAATGAAATGGGTAGCTTTATCATTTCATATGCAAAAAATTAGAGAAAATATATTAATTCAGGAAAATTTGGCTTAATAGTCAAATCGGACCTTGCATAGTAGGCTGAGAAGTGCGTTCTGGCTACTAGGTATGACATATATATATATATATATATATATATATATATATATATATATATATATATATATATATATATATATATATATAAAATAATAAATAAAATATATATATATAAAATAAATAAAATAATAATATACCAAATAAAGCTTGGAACGTATTAGAACTGGAAGGAATCGTGTGAGTGTGACTGCGGAGGGAACAGCACCGAGCACCCCCAGTAAGAGGGGGGGGGGGACAAAGAGGCCCAGTTGTTACAATGAGAGATGGAGCACATCGATAGCTCTGATTGATAGCATTGACAGCTATCACCAGTCGCTACATGGTGCGGGAGAGTAGCAGTGTAAATCCTAGCATTTAACTTGGCATTTTTGGAGTTCCGAACCGGGGTTTCCCAATGCAGGACAACGAGGCTAAGCAGACAGCTGCTTCCCGAGAAGGCGCTGCAATGAAACATGTACCAGTAGGCGAGGGGATAAAAATGACAAAGGTATCCACCAAATCAACTAGGTGTTTATGGATGAATAAATTATCAGGACGAGTAGAATCAACATGACTAAGACCAAAATACTTAATCCATGTAGCAGAACCAAATAAAGCTTGGAACGTATTAGAACTGGAAGGAATCGTGTGAGTGTGACTGCGGAGGGAACAGCACCGAGCACCCCCAGTAAGAGGAGGGGGGGGGGGGACAAAGAGGCCCAGTTGTTACAATGAGAGATGGAGCCACTCCATGTGATGAGGTGGTCATCATTGGAAGCTTGGGGCTCAACCCAGCCACAGAGGTGGGAGGGGGAGCAGATAGGAGTAGTTGGGACCTGGTGGACCAAGCACTCACAAGTCAGGTAGTAGAAGAGCTCCCAAAACTCCATCAAGCAGGGAGAGTCAGGAGCTGCCTGATCTGGGACCAATGTAGTGTGGGCTACAGAGCCCAGCTTTCCATCACAGTCCGACTTGGGGGGCCTGGTCTCCCACACCTCTCGTCTTAGAAGTTAAAAAGAGGGTCAGATATCAGCATGTTAATGAACGAGTAAACATTTCATCGACAAACAAGGCCCCATACCCACCATGGAGCCACAATTAGAGGATAGGACACCCAACAAGACAAAGCCCCCCCCCCCCAGGGGTGCACTGTAGATATACGCCCTACAATCGCAACGATAGGAATCATCAGTCCGTCAAGATATAATGGAAGCTCAGCACGATATAATTGGGCTCAGCAATGAAGGAAAAGATTGACAATAAAGGTGTACTCTTGCTCGACAATGCCGAGTACCACAGTTTTACGGGTGAGAGGGTGTGCCTCCCCAAAAACCCGGTGTCTAAACAGAAGAAAACATCTGAAAGAATAATCAAGAATTGCAAAACGTCACAAGGAAATAGCAATTAAACAGGAGAATTGGGAAGGAAAAATTAAACTTAATAGGAAAAATTATTCAGCACAATTAGTGAAGATGGCAGCAAGAGCATTAGGCTTCAAAAGGACAGAGGACACTGTCCCATGGAGCATCACACTCTACCATCCGCCAACCAAGCCCCCTCATGATGGCAACGGGCTGGAAAGGGAGGGAGAGATGAGAAAGACGAGAGGGTGAAGTGATACTGCCCAGTGTAACACCAGGGTTAATAGGTAGAGTGGGTGAATTGGAATCATTCACAGAGACATACTGGAGCCTGTCACTAAGGTAAGACTCTAGGTATTGGAGGGATTAACCTCTTACTCTGTAATGTTGTAATTTAAGAAAGTTAATGTGTTAACAGTGTAAAAAAGTCTTAATGTAGGTCAACAAATAAATGAACAAGGGTACTCATTTCTTCCAAGAGCTGCATATATAATGTTAATCATACTAATTGGTGCATGATTGGTCCTTTTTTGGGCCTGAAACAATTATGGCAAGAACTAAGTAAATTTTGTTTTGCTAAATAAGATTAAGGCTGCTTGTAGATTAACTCTTTAAAATATTTTAGACAAAATCTGCAGAGTTGATATTGGTATATAATTGTTGACTTCAGTGAGATTGACACTTTAATTGACTAAGGTTACTCTTGCTTTTTCCCCTTAGAATATCAAGAAAGGTTTGGAGTTCAAATGATTTGTTGTAGAGCAATGAAATGGCTGGAGCTAAAAATCTAGAGGTTTCTTTGAAAATTAGGGTTGGTATGTGAACATATGGTATCTGTGCCTGGGGTTCATTCATCCACTGCAAATTACCTGATGCTCATCACCACCCAATAAAAATCTGTTATCAGAACAATAAAATTGTCTTCAAACAACACACAGCCTCTCTGTTTAAATCCCTGAACATGCTACATATACACTCGCTCTACACATTCTCTTGTGCTATTTACATGTACAAAACCTTGTTCCTAAATGCTAATCCTGATCTGAAACTCTCCATTGATAGATGTAATAGAACCCACGAGCACCACAACATAAATAAATATGTTTGATATAAATTGACAGTCATGCTAATATAATTGCCAGTAAGGTTTATGTAATTCACAATCATCTTAATATAATTGCCAGTTTGGATAATATAATTGACAGAGGATTATACGAATCAGGATAATATTATTGCTAATCAAGCTAATATAACTTGGAATCAGGCTTTTTCACCCACAGGGTTATTGATCGATGGAACTGACTACCCACCAACGCCATAACTGCCAAAATGTGCTGAATTTCAAAATATACCTGGAAAAAATCAAGGAAAATTGGGGGGGGGGAAGGGAATCTTCAACAAGCTGCCAGCTTCCCGTTTTTATTGAGGCAACTAGGGTTAGTGGCCCTCAGGTAAATCGGGTAAAATATTATTCCAAGACAATTACAGCATAACTGATAAAGTTAGGCTAGAGTAATATAAATTTCTGGTAAATTTAGAGTGATGTAAATTTCTAGAGTAATATAAATTTAAATTTCATATTAACTTAACTGACAGTTATAAATGCCAATCTGCCTTCAATAAACTCTTCGGTGAAACATTTATAATCAAGAGTATTATTCATAAATATGCCTAAACAAAAAATATAAAATAGACATCAGTTTGCATATGAATCTGATGAGAAAATTCCTTGATTAACCTACATTTCCCTATCAATCAAATGGTCTCATCTTAAGTACGTCTCAGACTGTCTTCTTCACCAGCACCAATGCTAAATAATATTACAACAATAATGTCCATAACTTAGCTACAGAGTATATTACATTTTAAATAAATTTTCACAGAAAACAAAAACAGAAAGCACATTATTATTTTCATAAATATGAAGAAAAATATTTAAAGCTTTGATTTACCTTTGCTAAACTAAAGAGATATTTCTATACTTATAAGCAATTTTGAATTTTCCTATAGTGACAGCTTCTCTAGTTCTTGCTTGGTCATCTAACTTTCATAAAAGAACAATATAATAAAATATCTTGATCTTTACCTTTCATGGTGAAGTGTATTTCTCAAACAAAATAGAATTACCTTTGAAGAACATCCAACTGACATTGTGATAGCACACTGTTAGATTAAAGTTAAGTTAATATACCTGTATGTGTCTCATTATCCTTCAACATTCTCTTAATTACCTTCCACACTCGAAGTGTTTAGCCTATTATCTGCATGTATCATTTTGTGCTTCTTCATATTACTAAGACGACTGAATCTCTTCCAACACTCTGGACACTCGTGAGGCTTGTCACCTGAATGCACTAACATGTGCCTTATTATACTTCCACGTTCTCTAAATTTTTTGCCACACTCTGGACACTCGTGAGGCTTGTCACCTGAATGCACTAACATGTGCCCTATTATTTTTCCACGTACTCTAAATTTTTTGCCACACTCAGCACATTGAAAAGGTCTCTCATCCGCATGCACCATCCTGTGAGTCTTCATATGTCCACGCTGACTGAATCTCTTCCCACACTCTGGACACTCATGAGGTTTATCACCTGAATGCACTAACATGTGAGTCTTCATACTTCTAAGCTGACTGAATCTCTTCCCACACTCTGGACACTCATGACGTTTGTCACCTGAATGCACTAACATGTGCCTTATTATACTTCCACGTACTCTAAATTTTTTGCCACACTCGGCACATTGAAAAGGTCTCTCATCTGCATGCACCATCATGTGACGCTTCATATTTCCATCATTTCATATTTCCATTTATTTCTTCATTATAGACCATCAGGTCTAAATCAACGGAAAATTCGCCTGAAGCTGTCTTCCCAGTTCACGAAATACAATCTAGTCCGGACAGCTGCATCCCTACGGAAGGGATTATACATCAACGAGTGCTTGACCAGGAACAGACAGCAAATCCTCTACCGCCTGCGTCAAATCCGGCAACAAAACCCAGATGCTATTCATCAGTGCTTCGTTAGAGATGGTCTGATAAAGGTGAGAAAAACCGCAGAGGGCAAAATGTTTACTATTACTAGAGAAGAAAACCTCAACACTTTCCTCTCCCAATGTGGTTTGTCTCACCTTATTATCACTCCCAATGAATTAACTTAATTAACCCCCTGTCAACTAGTGGGGCTAGGTATCCTAAGTCTCCTTGGTTCATTTTCTGACTTAATTTTTAACTTACTCTTACCTAGTCATTTACCGAAATTATTTAATTGAGTTATTAAGTAGTTCTTCAGGTCTTTTTAATTATACAGTCATTACTGAACTATCTATAGTTATTAATCATTAGCTTAAATTTGCCTATGTTTATTATTCAACATTTCTTTGATTTCATTTATTACCTAGGTTGCCTAGCCTTGCCATGCTCCCTTACTCCATTGTACCCCTGGCTTTGCCTGCATCTCAAATTGCAAATTGTTACTTACAGTGTACCTGTGAGTACTCCAGTCTTACCTGGGACGCGGTCGGGTCAAGATACCTGCTCCGCACCTTCCCCCCCCCTCCCCCCATGCTGGGTACTGAGATGGAGACTCAGTCACCAGAAGACATGGCTACTTCTCACGGCGTTATTAACATGGACCCTGAAAGCAGCCAGTCAGACGAGGAGGGCGAGTATCTAGAAGTTCTGTCAAGGAATAAGAAGAAACGAAGAAGACAGGAGGCAAGGCGTAGTGTGGACAGTAATACACTTAACGGAAACGATAAAAGAATGAAGAACGACGCCGAGACTGATGCAGACAAACGGACGGAACGATGTCAGGAAGGTGAGGATCAGCGGAGATGGAGGCTTCTCTTCCCTGCCTCATGCACGCTGGCCTATCATCAGAAGCTGCTGTGGACCGTCAAACTCGGAAGAGAACACCGCAAGTTCGAGCCCCTGCTGAAGGAAGGTGTAAACAGACCTTACTTAACGGTAGGTTCTATGGAGGCAGTGGAGTATCTTACCCAGCAAGGATACGATGGAATTCTTATGGAAATACCGGAGGGGAACGAGAAGCTGACGAAGGTAATTATCTATAAATACCCTCAGATTCTGGACCCCGAGTTTATACTCGACGACCAACGATTTGTGTGGGCCAAGCGTCACCTTATTAAAGGTGAAGCTAGGAGTCAGGTGGTGGCTCTAGTGAGAGGTGACGTACCCGAAAAAGTGTTCATCACCGGGGCTGGCTACAGGCATGTAGCAAAGTATGTGGAAGAGCCCATAATATGCCTGAAATGCTGCAGATGGGGGCATAAATCCTGGAGATGTCAAAATGATCCACGATGTCGTTTCTGCGGAAAGTCTCACCTCTCTACTGTGTGTAGAAACAGACTGAATCTGGGTGAGAAAATAGTTCCCAGATGCTGCAACTGTGGAGGTGTTCACAATGCGAGCTCGGCTGTGTGTAGCAAGAGGCCGAGTATGGCTGTTCTCCGGCCGGTGAATGTTACAGAGCAAGCAAGAGCTCTTACCCAGACACCGGGAGCACAGCAAAACAGTCTGCCCCAAACAGTGCCAGTGAACCGGACGAATGCGTGGGTAAAGGAGTCACCTTTACTTAGGCAGGCTCCAGCAACAAGCAGCCACGCCACCACTCAGGACTCCGGCAGTGACAGTGTAACGGTGAGTGAAGTGGCTACTGTGGCTCAGAGAGAGGGTCATAATAATATGGTCAAGGAAGTGTGGGCTGAACTTAAAAAAGTTGGTGAGTTCCTCCAAAATCTGGGGCAGAGAATCGAGTCCATCGAGGCTAAATTAAACGTTCAGGAGGTCAAGGAAAATCACAAAACGGTGAAGGATAGTCAGGATATAGTGGTTGAGGACAAAAATGAAATATTGAGTGATGAAATGAAGGAAAGTGAAGTGTGTGTGAATGATGGTAGTCGTAGTGAAAGGAAGAACCCTATAATTACACATAAAATGAAGGAATCATTTGGGCTAATAATGGACATCTCAGGGCTGAAAAAATCTCTTGAGAATCGCAATGTCGCTTTTACTGGTGAACTTGGGAGGAGGTGGGAGATGTTATACAAGGTATGGCTATCATTTAGTGAACTTATTGGGGATGACTTAGGCAATGAATTGATTAATAATGGATCACCCTAGACTGAAAGTGTTGTCATGGAATGTTAATGGTTTGAGAAACAGGGTTACAGATGTTCATTGTTATGTGATGGGAAATGATATTGATGTTGTAGCTCTCCAAGAGACGGGGGATAGGAATGAAGGATTATTGAAATTAAATGGCTATAAAGGGTTTCACCTCTTCGCTGCAAATAACATCAGAGGCACGTCGATTTATGTTAAGAACTCCATACCAGCAGAGTTAGTAGAACCGCCATCAAAAACGCAAGGTATAGAGAGTGTCTGTGTTAAATTATCATTAAGGGAAGGGGAATTTATTGTCGTTAATTTGTATGTATCCAGGAACTGCTTCGACGCTAACTATTTACCTGACTGCATTTATACTAATCCTTCACTGGTCATTGGGGACCTTAATGCTCGGCACACAAGCCTTGGGACAGTGGGTAGTATTAATACTAATGGGGTCAAGTGGTTACAGTTTCTACAAGATCATCCAGATACCTGTCTATTGGGAAACAATGAACCAACTCACATCAGGGGAGGACGGCTTGACTATGCCTGCGTTTTAAACTCTCAGGGGATTATGGGGGAGGCTCGGGTTGTTCGGGAACTACTTAGTGACCACTTTGCCTTGAACGTTGAATTACCACTGGGGAAAAAACAAGTCCACTTTCAAAGGAAAAGGCTAAATATTAAGAAAGATATGAAAAATTATTTTATTCAAAATATGGGAGATTGGTATCAACATTACACGCCGCTCTGCGTTGATAGTTTTTACGAGGACATGGTCGAGAACATAGAGAAATTAGTACAGAGGGAAAATAACGGGGGCAGGGGAAGCAAGACGCACGGACCTAAGAAATTTAAATATTCCAATGATCAGCAAGTCAAGGGATGGGAGAGAATGCTACGGGGTGCGCATAAAGCATGGTTAAAAAATGGAATGAGGGATGAAGAGAAAAATACAATGTTGGAAGTGGCTAGGGAATGCAGTCAGGTGAGGAAGGAGGCGCGGGACAGATACTGGCAAGACTTTGCTCAGGCCATTGGTAATACTAAGAACCTTAAAGACATATGGAGAGCAGTAAATAAAGTCAGGGGTTGTAAGACTAAATTCATTGCTCACTCAGATCCAGGGAAAGTTGCTAATGAGTTAGTAGATAAATGGGCAAGTGCTGCTGGTATGGAGTCCTTACCTGCAGACACGAGAGTCACCATTGAGTCATGGGAAAATATTAGAAATGGAGTAACTTTATGTGCCTTAAATACAAGATCTATAGCATGCACTGAGATAACCCACGATGAGCTACTGGATGCTATAAAAAGTGGCAGCTCCACTGCTCCGGGAAAAGATGGAGTAACGTATGACATACTTAATTATTTAGCCGGTATGAAACCTAATCCCTTACTTGATTTGTTTAATATGAGTTATAGAGAGGGAAAGTTACCAAGAAAATGGAAAGAGGCTGTCATCATTCCTATCCCTAAGTCAAACGGAGGCTACAGACCTGTCTCCTTAATATCCTGCTTTTGTAAAATGATGGAAAGGATTTTGTTAAATAGGCTACTCTACCTTGTAGGTGATAACATGTCCAATAATCTCTTTGGCTTTATCAAAGGCAAAAGTACTGCGGATTGTCTCTTAAAGTGTTTGTCTAATGTGGATGACAATTGTAGAGTTTTTGTTGATCTACAAGGAGCGTTTGATAAAGCCAATGGGGAAGTAATCTTATACGAATTAGCCAATCTGGGAATAACAGGGAGATTGCTACACTGGATAAGGGATTACCTGCAAGGCAGAAAAGGTCAGGTGTATTACCAGGGATACATGTCTGAGGAACGGAGGTTTCAGTTAGGTACCCCACAAGGGGGAGTATTAAGTCCCACCTTATTCAATGTATTAATGAACAGATTAGCATCAGAGATGTATCCTCCAGGGGTCACGACGATCATATATGCTGATGACATTCTTATACAAGGCACTTCTGGGAACAAAATTCAAGATGCTCTTAACATACTTGGTACAACCTGTCACAAGTTAGGCTTAGTTATAAATGCAGATAAAACCAAATACGAGTATAGGAAACGAAGAAATATAACACTTACTCTAAATGGTGTGGAACTGAGCCGTGTACAGAAGTACAAGTATCTGGGCATGTATGTTGGATACACATGTGAGAGTAAAAATGCTGAAATAAATCATATCAGCACCTTATGTAAAGCCCGTCTGCATCCTCTAAAAGCACTGGCTTTTTCTGGTAAAGGTGTTGGGGTACCTATCTTGCGGATGTTATACATAAGCACTGTTCGATCCCTGATAGACTACGCAGCACCCGTATTGTCTTACACAGGCCAAGGCAGAATTCAAAAAATAGAGCTGATACAGAACGAGGCTATGAGGATTATTCTTGGATGTCAAAGAAATGCAATGATTGAAATAATGAGAATGGAATTAAATTTACAGAGTGTGTGTGATAGAGTCCGTGACATTAACACTAGAGTATCTATTCGTTTCATGCGGAGAAAAGGAGGGGATAAGCTGTTTGAGAGCGTTCAGACCTGCTTGAGTGACGTACACACTTCCAGGAAACTGAGGGAGACACGCTATACGAGAGGATTAGCTCATGACCTCAGGGAATACGACGTACTTGACTGCTGTAAACCCTCTCGAAAGTGTAATATGTCTGCTCCCTGGAAAGTACAGAAAATAGACGTCGAAATTGTACCCCTCAAGGTGAAAAAGATTCATCATGAACCGGGACAATTACGGTGTTTGTATGGAAGCATGATATCTCGGTTACCAAGAGGCAACAGTTTACATGTATATTGCGACGGGTCGGTGGCGGAGGATGGCAGGGCAGGGCAGGGTGTGGTGTCCTAATAAGGGATTATACGGAGTTTGGGACTGTGGACAGGATAATTGAACTCCGGCTTAGTAATTATATATCATCCACACAAGCTGAACTGCAGGCCATTCTGGCGTGTCTGGAGGAAGTACGTCATGACGACAAAAATGTTTTTGTATTTGTCGATAGCCGAGGAGCACTGGAGTCCTTAAACAGTCGAAACCCAGTCTTCATGTCTATAGTGGAGGACTGTAAGAGAAGAATAACTGAGATACAGCTGAAAGGTTATAGTGTGAAATTCATGTGGATTCCATCTCATGTTGGGATAGTGCTCAACGAGGTGGCGGATGACTTGGCCAAACGTGCCACATCAAAACCACAAGTTGACATTGAATGTGAATTCACAATGAGACAAATAAGAAGCAAAATCAGAAATATTCAGGCACAGGCGGGAGTGGAGAGGAGAGAGATAATGTATGAGAGTAGTCAAACCATGCAACACTACATGTATGTGAGTCAAAACACCCATTTCACTTATGGTAAAAGGAGAAATGCTTGGAGTGACTCTGTGTACATGCGGCTCAGGCTTGGGTACAAATATTACTGGGAATATGGGATAGATGTTCATGGTAATGACACGAAGTGTAAACTATGTGGTATGTTAAGGTCTCACACCCTTGCCCATTATATTCTTGATTGTCCGTTGATTAGTGTATATAGAAACACTGAGATAAGGACTGTTCCTGAACAAATAGCCTGGATGTGTCACAACGGAAAGGTTGATGATATTCTTGAGAGATATAAGAATTTTGCACCAAGATTGTAATATTTTGTTGAATTATCTGCAGATGTCTTGCAAATTGTCTATACAGTATACCTAGGTCATAAAAGTATTTGTGTGTACGTCTGATACCATACTACTTGTGAGGGAGGAAATGTATATTTTTACCTCTCAGAATGTTTGGTAATATGTTTATTTGTGATGTGTGTATATGTATATATTAACACGTTGTACTGAACGGGGTGAGAATAGCTTGAGCTACCTCATCCCTTTGTGTGTATTTTACCTCAATAAACTTATTTCAATTTCAATTTCAATTTCAATGTGAGTACTCGTAAGCAATCTACCTCATTTTTGCTCAATTTTTTTTTTTTTTTTTTTTTGTATTGCTTAGTCTTGCTTATATTTTTTGTTTTGTATTTCCATATCTTGTGTTTTGTATAGTCCATGTTTACATGTTTTTTCTTTAATCTCATTAATTGCCTAGGTTGCCTAGCCTAGCCATACTCCCTTACTCCTTTGTACCCCTGTAAGCCCCTTTTGTGTTTGTTTTGTACAGTATTGTGTATATATTTTTCCCTATTTTATAGCTTTTTTCTACTTATTTCTGATTCTACAATCAGCTTTTTTTATGCAGTCAAGTATAGACCCTGAACTTAACCTCTTATCCACTATCTATGACAATAATCACTTTAATGATCTAAATTGCAGATATTTTGCAGCACATGATGTAAACAATGTATTAACTCATAATCACAATATCTCTGTAATCAATTTGAACGTTAGATCCCTAGGTAAACACTTCGATGATGTTAGTGCCTTGATTGAAACTATTGGCAACAAATTCTCTTTTATTATACTTACTGAAACATGGTTGAAAGAGGATACTACTCAACTCTTTAACATGCCTAACTACTCAGCAATTCATAACTGTCGTCAACTTCAGAGAGGTGGTGGCACTGCTCTTTACTACCACCAAGAACTAACATGCTTAAAAGAAATTAGAACTAGAGACTGCTATGGGGAGTATATCTTCGCCAGCTTCAGAGTCAAGGGTGCCGAGTCTGTCCTGTCTGTGGGTGCAGTCTATAGAATTCCCAACACTGATGTGTCTGGATTCAACTCAAACCTTAGAAATCTAATACTTGATAACAGACTGAACAAAAACCACCTAATTATCGCAGGGGACTTTAATATTGACCTCTGCGAGCCAGAACACCCTACTGCTGTTAGCTTCCTCAACTGTATGAATTCCTGCCTCCTCATACCCTTAATCACTAGACCTACTAGAATCACTGATAGCACTGCCACGACTCTAGATCACATCTGGACCAACATAACCTCTCCGCTTACTTCAGGTATAATCACCGATAGCACTACAGACCACTACCCCACATTTCTCTTAACTAACATTAGCAAACCACCTCTAGAAACAAGGGAGTTAAGCTTTAGGCTGCACAATGAAACTGCTATAAACAATTTTATAACTGCTGCTGATAATGTCAACTGGGAGTCCGAGTTAGGTAACATAGGGGACATCAACCTAGCAGTGCAATCTTTTCTACAAACAACTCTTAGCCTTTATAACACCCACTGTCCTAGGCTTACAAAACAAGTCACAAGCAAAAGGCTTAACAATCCTTGGCTTACAAAGGAAATACTGAAATCCATTAACAAAAAACACGACCTTGAGAAGAAGTATAGGTTAGGAATTGTCTCCAAAGAATTCTCAAAGAATTACTCATTATTGCTATCTAAGATAATTAGACGAGCCAAAACTAATTACTACGAAGATAAATTTACTCAAATAAAGAGCAACATTAAACAAACTTGGAGCACAATTTCACAAATATTGGGATCAAAGAAATCTTTAAATAACAAACCGACTCTCCTGTCTAATAACGATGGTCAGCTTTCAGCCTCTGATTCTGCTATTGAGTTTAATAGGTTCTTCTCTTCCATTGGTTCATCCCTTGCAAATGATATTCCATCTTCCAGTACTGACATTAAGGACTATCTTACAGGTAACTATCCTCAGTCTCTGTACCTAAAGCCTATTAACTCCACTGACGTCAATGAGATAATCCTTTCCCTTAAAACCAAGTCTGGTGCCCTTGAGGAGATACCAACTTTAATTTACAAAAAAGCCTCCAGATCTTTAGCCCCTGCTATTGCTTTGCTCTTCAACAAGTCACTTGAACTCCAAACCTTTCCAGATATTCTAAAAAAAGCGAGAGTAACGCCTGTCCACAAATGTGGTGACCCCACAGATGTTAACAACTACAGACCTATATCAATCCTGCCAAACTTGTCAAAAATTTTTGAAAAACTTATATACAAGCAGCTTTACTCATATCTAGCCAAACTCAATATACTTAGCCCTTGCCAATATGGCTTCAGACCCAAAAAAAGCACTAACGATGCACTTATTAGTATGCTTAACTCGATTCATACAGCTCTTGATAAAAAGGAGTTCCCTGTTGGGTTATTTGTGGACCTGCGTAAAGCTTTTGATACTGTCAACCACCATAACCTTCTTCTTAAATTACATCATTATGGAGTCAGAGGACACTCCCTACAATACCTCGAGTCCTACCTTACTGACAGGCTCCAATATGTTTCTGTGAATAATACAATTTCTCCCACCCTACCCATCAACATTGGTGTTCCTCAGGGCAGCATACTTGGCCCTCTCCTCTTTCTCATCTACATTAATGACCTTCCAAATGCCTCCCAACACCTCAAACCAATTCTATTTGCTGACGACACAACCTTCATTTACTCCAGTCCTGACCCTCTTGCTCTAAATGCCACAGTAAATACTGAGCTAAATAAAGTCCATCTTTGGCTAACTGCCAACAAACTCACCCTTAACATTGACAAAACCTTCTATATTCTGTTTGGCAATAAATCCTCTAGTCTTATAAATCTCAAAATAAACAATACCCAAATTTGTAACAAATTAGATGGCAAATTCCTTGGCATTCTCATTGACCACAAGCTGAATTTCCAGGGACACATTCTAAATATATCTAAAAAAGTTTCAAAAACGGTGGGCATTCTTTCTAAGATCAGATATTATGTACCACGCCCTGCCCTGGTGACTCTCTATTACTCCCTTATCTATCCTTATCTCAACTATGGTATTTGTGCTTGGGGTTCTACTACCCAAAATCACTTACGTCCTCTAATTACCCAACACAAAGCCGCTATTAGAACAATATCCAACTCTGGCCCCAGACATCACTCGGTACCCCTACTCAAATCTCTTAATATGTTAGATATTAAGTCACTGCACATTCTCTCATGTGTATTATACATATATAAAACGCTAAACTATAATGCCAATCCTGATCTTAAAAGCTTCATAGTAGGTTGTAACAGAACCCATGAGCACCACACCAGAAATAAATACAGTTTTGATATTCCTAGAGTACGTCTTAATCAAACTAGAAATGCTCTGCAAATCAAGGGGCCCAGAATGTGGAATGACCTTCCCAACCATGTTAAAGACTGTACCTCTCTCAACCAGTTTAAGATAAAAACTAAACACTACCTAATAAATTCCCTGTAATCTACCTCACTCCTCTATTGTCAACCCATGTCTGTTATTTTCTTTTTTTTTTTTAATCAACACTGTTTGTCAACCTATTGTATTTGTGCTGCTTTTTCAGTCATGTTTCCCCCTTTTTTTTATCTTTATTTGTATTTGTTCTCAACATCTTTTATTCTTTATGCTCAATTAGTATTAAGTTCTAGATATTAATGTTTTCTTGCCCGAAACGCATTGCGTAATAGTGGCTTTAGGCATTGTATGTACTAGCTCTATCTATATATCAATCCATTAATGTAACATCACTTGTATGTATATACCTTACCTGAATAAACATCTGAATCTGAATCTGAATCTGAAAATTTCCACGCTCACTGAATCTCTTCCCACACTCTGGACATTCATGAGGTTTGTCACCTGAATGCACTAACATGTGACGCTCCACAAGTGAAGGACTGGGGAATACCTTCTGACACTGTGGACACTGGTGAGTCTTCATCTTCTTTATGACAGGTGCAGTTTGTGTGAAGGTTTTCTCCCCCGGATGTTGGGAGAAGCGTCAAGGCTTGAGTGTTGTTTCTTAGAGTTAGACTTGATGTGAGCACTTGGCGGTCAATGGTGGTGCTTCTTCTTTATGATAGATGCAGTTTGTGTCAAGGTTTTCCCTTAATGCTCGTGCTGGACACCACCGGCTGGCGCGCTGCTAAGATGGCGGCGGTTGTTTACCCTCTCATCACCTGAGCGTTCCAATGTTTTTGTCTGGTTCCATATATCATTTTTCCTACTTCTTATTTTTGTTTATAACTGGTCATTTACAATTAACACTTGTATTTATATTCCCAGTTTTTCAATCAAAGAATGTACTTGAAATGGTTTCTTTAAACATAAAGCCACACGATTATACTTTTTGAAGGAAACAGCTTTCCCATACTGGATGCACTACATGCGCAGACTGACCAACAGGAGTTTCATATTCACTTTTATTTATATATATATATATATATATATGCGAACAAGCCTGAATGGTCCCCAGGACAATATGCAACTGAAAACTCACACCCCAGAAGTGACTCGAACCCATACTCCCAGAAGCCACGCAACTGGTATGTACAAGACGCCTTAATCCACTTGACCATCACGACCGGACATAATGAGGTGATAGCCAAGGCTATTTGAACCACCCCACCGCCGGCACTCGGATAGTAATCTTGGGCATAGCATTTTACCAAATCACCTCATTCTTTGGGGCACACGTGAGGAACACAAATGCGAACAAGCCTGAATGGTCCCCAGGACAATATGCAACTGAAAACTCACACCCCAGAAGTGACTCGAACCCATACTCCCAGAAGCCACGCAACTGGTATGTACAAGACGCCTTAATCCACTTGACCATCACGACCGGACATAATGAGGTGATAGCCAAGGCTATTTGAACCACCCCACCGCCGGCACTCGGATAGTAATCTTGGGCATAGCATTTTACCAAATCACCTCATTCTTTGGGGCACACGTGAGGAACACAAATGCGAACAAGCCTGAATGGTCCCCAGGACAATATGCAACTGAAAACTCACACCCCAGAAGTGACTCGAACCCATACTCCCACTTCTGTTCTTCTGTTCGAACTTCAGAAGTTCGAGTCACTTCTGGGGTGTGAGTTTTCAGTTGCATATTGTCCTGGGGACCATTCAGGCTTGTTCGCATTTGTGTTCCTCACGTGTGCCCCAAAGAATGAGGTGATTTGGTAAAATGCTATGCCCAAGATTACTATCCGAGTGCCGGCGGTGGGGTGGTTCAAATAGCCTTGGCTATCACCTCATTATGTCCGGTCGTGATGGTCAAGTGGATTAAGGCGTCTTGTACATACCAGTTGCGTGGCTTCTGGGAGTATGGGTTCGAGTCACTTCTGGGGTGTGAGTTTTCAGTTGCATATTGTCCTAGAGACCATTCAGGCTTGTTCGCATTTGTGTTCCTCACGTGTGCCCCAAAGAATGAGGTGATTTGGTAAAATGCTATGCCCAAGATTACTATCCGAGTGCCGGCGGTGGGGTGGTTCAAATAGCCTTGGCTATCACCTCATTATGTCCGGTCGTGATGGTCAAGTGGATTAAGGCGTCTTGTACATACCAGTTGCGTGGCTTCTGGGAGTATGGGTTCGAGTCACTTCTGGGGTGTGAGTTTTCAGTTGCATATTGTCCTGGGGACCATTCAGGCTTGTTCGCATTTGTGTTCCTCACGTGTGCCCCAAAGAATGAGGTGATTTGGTAAAATGCTATGCCCAAGATTACTATCCGAGTGCCGGCGGTGGGGTGGTTCAAATAGCCTTGGCTATCACCTCATTATGTCCGGTCGTGATGGTCAAGTGGATTAAGGCGTCTTGTACATACCAGTTGCGTGGCTTCTGGGAGTATGGGTTCGAGTCACTTCTGGGGTGTGAGTTTTCAGTTATATATATATATATATATATATATATATATATATATATATATATATATATATATATATATATATATATATATGTATGTATGTATGTATGTATGTATGTATGTATGTATGTATGTATGTATGTATGTATGTATGTATGTGTATATATATATATATATATATATATATATATATATATATATATATATATATATATATATATATATATATATATATATATATATATATATATATATATATTATTAAATATGACCGAAAAAGTAAGATTAATAATTCTAACACGAATTTTCTCAATCTTTCATACATTACGCTTCACTGTTGGAGGTAAATCAAAAATTAATTCTCCAAAATTCATTTTTATTTCTAGTCTGACGCGACACGGGCGCGTTTCGTAAAACTTATTACATTTTCAAAGACTTTAGTTCACAAATACACAACTGAATAGAACTTACGTATCTCCGAGTTTATATCTACATTTGAGTGAGGTGGGAGGGGTGATGTGGCATTAACACAAGACAGAACAAGAGGGGATATTAATAGGGTATTAAAAGTATCAACACAAGACAGAACACAAACAATGGGTATTGAATAGAAGTGTTTGTAGAAAGCCTATTGGTCCATATTTCTTGATGCTTCTATATTGGAGCGGAGTCTTGAGGTGGGTAGAATATAGTTGTGCAATAATTGGCTGTTGATTGCTGGTGTTGACTTCTTGATGTGTAGTGCCTCGCAAACGTCAAGCCGCCTGCTATCGCTGTATCTATCGATGATTTCTGTGTTGTTTACTAGGATTTCTCTGGCGATGGTTTGGTTGTGGGAAGAGATTATATGTTCCTTAATGGAGCCCTGTTGCTTATGCATCGTTAAACGCCTAGAAAGAGATGTTGTTGTCTTGCCTATATACTGGGTTTTTTGGAGCTTACAGTCCCCAAGTGGGCATTTGAAGGCATAGACGACGTTCGTCTCTTTTAAAGCGTTCTGTTTTGTGTCTGGAGAGTTTCTCATGAGTAGGCTGGCCGTTTTTCTGGTTTTATAGTAAATCGTCAGTTGTATCCTCTGATTTTTGTCTGTAGGGATAACGTTTCTATTAACAATATCTTTCAGGACCCTTTCCTCCGTTTTATGAGCTGTGGAAAAGAAGTTCCTGTAAAATAGTCTAATAGGGGGTATAGGTGTTGTGTTAGTTGTCTCTTCAGAGGTTGCATGGCTTTTCACTTTCCTTCTTATGATGTCTTCGACGAAACCATTGGAGAAGCCGTTATTGACTAGGACCTGCCTTACCCTACAGAGTTCTTCGTCGACTTGCTTCCATTCTGAGCTGTGGCTGAGAGCACGGTCGACATATGCGTTAACAACACTCCTCTTGTACCTGTCGGGGCAGTCGCTGTTGGCATTTAGGCACATTCCTATGTTTGTTTCCTTAGTGTAGACTGCAGTGTGGAAACCTCCGCCCTTTTCCATGACTGTTACATCTAGAAAGGGCAGCTTCCCATCCTTTTCCATCTCGTAAGTGAAACGCAGCACGGAACTCTGCTCAAATGCCTCCTTCAGCTCCTGCAGATGTCTGACATCAGGTACCTGTGTAAAAATGTCGTCAACATACCTGCAGTATATGGCCGGTTTCAAGTTCATGTCGACTAAGACTTTTTGCTCGATGGTACCCATATAGAAGTTTGCAAACAGGACACCTAGGGGAGAACCCATGGCGACCCCATCTACTTGCTTATACATGTGCCCATCCGGGCTCAAGAAGGGTGTCTCTTTAGTACAAGCTTGGAGTAGTTTCCTCAGAATATTTTCTGGTATGTCAAGAGGAGTACAGGCTGGATCACGATACACTCTGTCGGCTATCATTCCGATTGTCTCGTCCACAGGTACGTTGGTAAACAGCGATTCTACGTCCAACGAGGCTCTTATCCCTGTGGCCCGTGTGCCCCGCAGTAAGTCAACAAATTCCTTTGGAGACTTCAGGCTGAAGGCGCAAGGAACATAAGGAGTCAGCAGGCCGTTGAGTCGCTTCGCCAGTCTGTACGTGGGTGTGGGTATCTGGCTAATGATTGGCCGAAGTGGGTTTCCAGGCTTGTGCGTCTTGACATTTCCATACGCATATCCAGGTTTATATTCCCCAATGATCTTTGGCAGGTGGAGTCCGGATTTCTTGGCGTTCACAGTTTCGATCAGTTTGTTGACCTTTGCTTTTAATTCGGCTGTAGTGTCCTTCGTTACCCTTTGGAACTTAGTTTGGTCAGAGAGTATGATGTTCATTTTCGCCAGATATTCGTCTTTTTTAAGAATGACATATATTGGCGACTTAGTCGACATGAACTTGAAACCGGCCATATACTGCAGATATGTTGACGACATTTTTACACAGGTACCTGATGTCAGACATCTGCAGAAGCTGAAGGAGGCATTTGAGCAGAGTTCCGTGCTGCGTTTCACTTACGAGACGGAAAAGGATAGGAAGCTGCCTTTTCTAGATGTAACAGTCATGGAAAAGGGCGGAGGTTTCCACACTGCAGTCTACACTAAGGAAACAAACATAGGAATGTGCCTAAATGCCAACAGCGACTGCCCTGACAGGTACAAGAGGAGTGTTGTTAACGCATACGTCGACCGTGCTCTCAGCCACAGCTCAGAATGGAAGCAAGTCGACGAAGAACTCTGTAGGGTAAGGCAGGTCCTAGTCAATAACGGCTTCTCCAATGGTTTCATCGAAGACATCATAAGAAGGAAAGTGAAAAGCCATGCAACCTCTGAAGAGACAACTAACACAACACCTATACCCCCTATTAGACTATTTTACAGGAACTTCTTTTCCACAGCTCATAAAACGGAGGAAAGGGTCCTGAAAGATATTGTTAATAGAAACGTTATCCCTACAGACAAAAATCAGAGGATACAACTGACGATTTACTATAAAACCAGAAAAACGGCCAGCCTACTCATGAGAAACTCTCCAGACACAAAACAGAACGCTTTAAAAGAGACTAATGTCGTCTATGCCTTCAAATGCCCACTTGGGGACTGTAAGCTCCAAAAAACCCAGTATATAGGCAAGACAACAACATCTCTTTCTAGGCGTTTAACGATGCATAAGCAACAGGGCTCCATTAAGGAACATATAATCTCTTCCCATAACCAAACCATCGCCAGAGAAATCCTAGTAAACAACACAGAAATCATCGATAGATACAGCGATAGTAGGCGGCTTGACGTTTGCGAGGCACTACACATCAAGAAGTCAACACCAGCAATCAACAGCCAATTATTGCACAACTATATTCAACCCACCTCAAGACTCCGCTCCAATATAGAAGCATCAAGAAATATGGACCAATAGGCTTTCTACAAACACTTCTATTCAATACCAATTGTTTCTGTTCTGTCTTGTGTTGATACTTTTAATACCCTATTAATATCCCCTCCTGTTCTGTCTTGTGTTAATGCCACATCACCCTTCCCACCTCACTCAAATGTAGATATAAAATCAGAGATACGTTCTAATCAGTTGTGTATTTGTGAAGTCTTTGAAAATGTAATAAGTTTTACGAAACGCGCCCGTGTCGCGTCAGACTAGAAATAAAAATGAATTTTGGAGAAGTGATTTTTGATTTACCTCCAACAGTGAAGCGTAATGTACGAAAGATTGAGAAAATTCGTGTTAGAATTATTAATCTTACTTTTTCGGTCATATTTAATAATATATATATATATATATATATATATATATATATATATATACATATATATATATATATATATATATATATATATATATATATATATATATATATATATATATATATATATATATATATATATATATATATATATATTAGTATATTTTGGTAGCAGTCTTTCCTGTAGACATATATTATTAAATATGACCGAAAAAGTAAGATTAATAATTCTAACACGAATTTTCTCAATCTTTCGTACATTACGCTTCACTGTTGGAGGTAAATAAAAAATCAATTCTCCAAAATTCATTTTTATTTCTAGTCTGACGCGACACGGGCGCGTTTCGTAAAACTTATTACATTTTCAAAGACTTTACTTCACAAATACACAACTGATTAGAACTTACGTATCTCCGATTTTATATCTACATTTGAGTGAGGTGGGAGGGGTGATGTGGCATTAACACAAGACAGAACAAGAGGGGATATTAATAGGGTATTAAAAGTATCAATACAAGACAGAACACAAAAAATGGGTATTGAATAGAAGTGTTTGTAGAAAGCCTATTGGTCCATATTTCTTGATGCTTCTATATTGGAGCGGAGTCTTGAGGTGGGTAGAATATAGTTGTGCAATAATTGGCTGTTGATTGCTGGTGTTGACTTCTTGATGTGTAGTGCCTCGCAAACGTCAAGCCGCCTGCTATCGCTGTATCTATCGATGATTTCTGTGTTGTTTACTAGGATTTCTCTGGCGATGGTTTGGTTGTGGGAAGAGATTATATGTTCCTTAATGGAGCCCTGTTGCTTATGCATCGTTAAACGCCTAGAAAGAGATGCCAACAGCGACTGCCCTGACAGGTACAAGAGGAGTGTTGTTAACGCATATGTCGACCGTGCTCTCAGCCACAGCTCAGAATGGAAGCAAGTCGACGAAGAACTCTGTAGGGTAAGGCAGGTCCTAGTCAATAACGGCTTCTCCAATGGTTTCATCGAAGACATCATAAGAAGGAAAGTGAAAAGCCATGCAACCTCTGAAGAGACAACTAACACAACACCTATACCCCCTATTAGACTATTTTACAGGAACTTCTTTTCCACAGCTCATAAAACAGAGGAAAGGGTCCTGAAAGATATTGTTAATAGAAACGTTATCCCTACAGACAAAAATCAGAGGATACAACTGACGATTTACTATAAAACCAGAAAAACGGCCAGCCTTCTCATGAGAAACTCTCCAGACACAAAACAGAACGCTTTAAAAGAGACTAACGTCGTCTATGCCTTCAAATGCCCACTTGGGGACTGTAAGCTCCAAAAAACCCAGTATATAGGCAAGACAACAACATCTCTTTCTAGGCGTTTAACGATGCATAAGCAACAGGGCTCCATTAAGGAACATATAATCTCTTCCCACAACCAAACCATCGCCAGAGAAATCCTAGTAAACAACACAGAAATCATCGATAGATACAGCGATAGCAGGCGGCTTGACGTTTGCGAGGCACTACACATCAAGAAGTCAACACCAGCAATCAACAGCCAATTATTGCACAACTATATTCTACCCACCTCAAGACTCCGCTCCAATATAGAAGCATCAAGAAATATGGACCAATAGGCTTTCTACAAACACTTCTATTCAATACCCATTGTTTGTGTTCTGTCTTGTGTTGATACTTTTAATACCCTATTAATATCCCCTCTTGTTCTGTCTTGTGTTAATGCCACATCACCCCTCCCACCTCACTCAAATATAGATATAAAATCGGAGATACGTAAGTTCTAATCAGTTGTGTATTTGTGAACTAAAGTCTTTGAAAATGTAATAAGTTTTACGAAACGCGCCCGTGTCGCGTCAGACTAGAAATAAAAATGAATTTTGGAGAATTGATTTTTTATTTACCTCCAACAGTGAAGCGTAATGTACGAAAGATTGAGAAAATTCGTGTTAGAATTATTAATCTTACTTTTTCGGTCATATTTAATAATATATATATATATATATATATATATATAACTGAAAACTCACACCCCAGAAGTGACTCGAACCCATACTCCCAGGAGCCACGCAACTGGTATGTACAAGACGCCTTAATCCACTAGACCATCATATTGTCTGGTTCCACTTGCATATTGTCCTGGGAACCATTCAGGCTTGTTCGCATTTGTGTTCCTCACGTGTGCCCCAAAGAATGAGGTGATTTGGTAAAATGCTATGCCCAAGATTACTATCCGAGTGCCGGCGGTGGGGTGGTTCAAATTGCCTCGGCTATCACCTCATTATGTCCGGTCGTGATGGTCAAGTGGATTAAGGCGTCTTGTACATACCAGTTGCGTGGCTCCTGGGAGTATGGGTTCGAGTCACTTCTGGGGTGTGAGTTTTCAGTTGCATATTGTCCTGGGAACCATTCAGGCTTGTTCGCATTTGTGTTCCTCACGTGTGCCCCAAAGAATGAGGTGATTTGGTAAAATGCTATGCCCAAGATTACTATCCGAGTGCCGGCGGTGTGGTGGTTCAAATAGCCTCGGCTATCACCTCATTATGTCCGGTCGTGATGGTCAAGTGGATTAAGGCGTCTTGTACATACCAGTTGCGTGGCTCCTGGGAGTATGGGTTCGAGTCACTTCTGGGGTGTGAGTTTTCAGTTGCATATTGTCCTGGGAACCATTCAGGCTTGTTCGCATTTGTGTTCCTCACGTGTGCCCCAAAGAATGAGGTTATTTGGTAAAATGCTATGCCCAAGATTACTATCCGAGTGCCGGCGGTGGGGTGGTTCAAATAGCCTCGGCTATCACCTCATTATGTCCGGTCGTGATGGTCAAGTGGATTAAGGCGTCTTGTACATACCAGTTGCGTGGCTCCTGGGAGTATGGGTTCGAGTCACTTCTGGGGTGGGAGTTTTCAGTTGCATATTGTCCTGGGAACCATTCAGGCTTGTTCGCATTTGTGTTCCTCACGTGTGCCCCAAAGAATGAGGTGATTTGGTAAAATGCTATGCCCAAGATTACTATCCGAGTGCCGGCGGTGGGGTGGTTCAAATAGCCTCGGCTATCACCTCATTATGTCCGGTCGTGATGGTCAAGTGGATTAAGGCGTCTTGTACATACCAGTTGCGTGGCTCCTGGGAGTATGGGTTCGAGTCACTTCTGGGGTGTGAGTTTTCAGTTGCATATTGTCCTGGGAACCATTCAGACTTGTTCGCATTTGTGTTCCTCACGTGTGCCCCAAAGAATGAGGTGATTTGGTAAAATGCTATGCCCAAGATTACTATCCGAGTGCCGGTGGTGGGGTGGTTCAAATAGCCTCGGCTATCACCTCATTATGTCCGGTCGTGATGGTCAAGTGGATTAAGGCGTCTTGTACATACCAGTTGCGTGGCTCCTGGGAGTATGGGTTCGAGTCACTTCTGGGGTGTGAGTTTTCAGTTGCATATTGTCCTGGGAACCATTCAGGCTTGTTCGCATATATATATATATATATATATATATATATATATATATATATATATATATATATATATATATATATATATATATATATATATATATATATATATTTAGGGGTACCACCACTGGTTTAATTAAAGGGACCCACATCCTCGAAGAAGAAAATAAATAGTGTTCAGAGAAGACCTTGTGGATTCTCACTGAATACTTTAATCTTTTCCTCTCCTACCACCCCTATTTTTTTTTTTATTTGATTTTATTGCACTGCTACAGTTTACAGAAAACACACACTTATATAAAAATATACCAATCAGTGTTCAAAGACCTCGTCCAGCTTTTCGGGGGTCGGGTGCGTACCCAAGATACAGCACGCATTTCCCCTCTGAACAGCGACACTGAGGCGCTGGAACATAAAACTGGCCGCTCTTGGGTCTCTAGTCTTCCCAATGAGTTCCTCGCCCAGCTCCTTCAGGAACTCAAGTGCACATTTACCCCAGGCGCCCAGAGTCTCAGAGCCTATTGGCACGAACCTGTAACAACGTTCTAGGTCCCTGTACTTGTTAGTTTTCTGGGTCTCCCTGAAGGTGGCCGCCCCGCCTCCCTCAGCTGCGCTGTAAGGTAGATAGGTATCAGCCAATGTGGATGCACACGTGTAGTCCCACACGACCTGTTTACCTTCCCTCCACGGCTGCAGGGTGACTCCATCTGGGCGTTTTTGACTGTTGTCAGGTCTGCACAACTGAGGTTCCCTTTGTGCTGGGCACCCAGCTGAAGCCAAACTTCTCTTGATGATGTCATTGACTGCTTCATGTCTGGCAATCTTTCCCTGTGTCTTACGACAGATGAGACCATGGCTGCCATATTGGTCTGCCCGTGCATGGCCGCAAATACACCGGTGCTCGGTGGAGATAGGGGCGGCAAGGCGCAGAGCAACACCAATACTTAGGGTCCGATGGTCCAGGCGGGTACCCAAGGCGGAATTAGGGACTGCCAACAGGAAGTCCCCGGCATGGGGCGCTTGCACAGCTAGAAGACGCGCTTTGTCCTTCCTGGAAGCTGCCTCCAGCAATGATGTGGCGATGTTCTCCACTATCGGGATATCCCATTTGGACTGTTTGCAGTCATTTAGAAAAGTCGGTCGAGGATGAGAGTTGACGAGAGTGTCCCACTGACCGGCTCCTTCCGCGAATTTGGGATCATGAATACCAATGGAGTCTCTTAGGTGTTCCGGTAGTATTTCCTTAACTAATTCACCTGTTGCACTGGTCGAGGATAAGAATGCTGGCAATGCTAACTGTGTCGCCTTGCGAATACCTATTCCCCCGAGTCTAACTGGGAGCGTTGCTTGGTCCCATTGGTCATCTTGCAGGGAGAGGTTTAACACTTATATATATATATATATATATATATATATATATATATATATATATATATATATATATATATATATATATATATATATATATATATATAACTGAACCCTCTAGTTCGTTTAGCTAAGCAAATAACAATTTGTGATGCTAGTTACAAAATTATATATATATATATATATATATATATATATATATATATATATATATATATATATATTGTATATACGCTGGTTTGTGTTCGCTGTTGTTTTCGTCTGAATAAATATATGGCACTTGTTCATATAATTAGCGCTTCCATTATTAGAATTATTTATCCATTATTAGAATAACAAGGTGCAAACCATACCCCCTTACAGTTGAAATCTATTTATTTATATACAAGAAGGTACATTGGGTTGCGAGAGTACATAACATATATTAAGAGGTACATTGTAGCAAGATTTGAGATTAAAGGATTTAAGACTAACACGTTTAGAAACAAGGCGCCCCCGAAGGAGGCTATTATTTGTTATGCACCCCATACTCAACCAGTAAGTAGTGGAGCAAAACATAGATTACATGGTCATAAAGTCTTAATCAGGCCAATTCAACTCTATTTCTTTCTTTATTATGCACCCCATACCCATCCCGTGGGCGGTGGTGTAAAGGATTACAGAGGCACATAATCGGTTCAGGAACTGAACCCTCTAGTTCGTTTAGCTAAGCAAATAACAATTTGTGATGCTAGTTACAAAATTATTAATATTATATATACATTTACACACTCTCATACATGTACATATATATATACGTATACATATATACATACACATACATATCTAATCACCTACACAAATACACACATCAATAATCTTTGTGTCACAAGTGATCAACAAGAGGCTCACAACAGTCACTATATAAGGCACTTTACATCTATGGTGAGTCACACAGTTACTAGTCTTGCTGCACACTGCACACCCACCCAACTGGGCGGCAGCTTTACAGTCATGTACTCCACACCCACCCAACTGGGCGGCAGCTTTACAGTCATGTGCTCAACACCCACCCAACTGGGTGGCAGCTTTACAGTCATGTGCTCAACACCCACCCAACTGGGCGGCAGCTTTACAGTCATGTGCTCCACACCCACCCAACTGGGCGGCAGCTTTACAGTCATGTACTCCACACCCACCCAACTGGGCGGCAGCTTTACAGTCATGTGCTCAACACCCACCCAACTGGGCGGCAGCTTTACAGTCATGTGCTCAACACCCACCCAACTGGGCGGCAGCTTTACAGTCATGTGCTCAACACCCACCCAACTGGGCGGCAGCTTTACAGTCATGTGCTCAACACCCACCCAACTGGGCGGCAACTTTACAGTCATGTGCTCAATACCCACCCAACTGGGCGGCAGCTTTACAGTGCAGCATTACCTACAGTAAGCAAATTTTGGATACTTCGCTAAGATTTCGAGTAGCACACCATTATGAATGAAGTACTTACACATTTCTTGGACACTATTGATGGTGTTATCTCTAAATTCCACGATTTTTTCACATACCATTATATAATGACGCAAAGTAAGCGAATAGTTCTGCTGACAGAGTTTACATTTAGTCAAATCTACATCAGCAGATGTTACAAACTCCCGGAGGTACTTGTAGCCGAGCCTAAGCCTAGCAGTGGTAACATCTAGAAGTCTGCTAACATTATTGGATGACCCATAGACGTGCGGTTCTTCCTGCATAATAGAATGATGATAGATGGAGTAACTGGTGTGAATTTCACTTTGCTTCAAGTCTCCGAAATTTAGTTGATGTTCCTGGGATATTGCTGCCCTCAGGCTGCTCAAAGGCAGTCCAAGTTTGTAATCAATTCCCTCTTTACGAGCAAAAGTCTTGGGCAACTCATCAGTTCTCAGTTTCTATTTTTACATTATCATTTACAACTAACTTAAGTTAAATAACAACCAGTAAACAGACTGCTGTTTTCTAATTCTAGTTCAGGAACTTCTGCCTTGTATATCTGATCACGAATCAGATCCTGGCGATATTTTATCGTGAATTCTTGATTCCTTGCTGCTGGGTCGTGCGCTTTAAAATTAGTATATTTTGGTAGCAGTCTTTCCTGTAGACATATATTATTAAATATGACCGAAAAAGTAAGATTAATAATTCTAACACGAATTTTCTCAATCTTTCGTACATTTCTTTTCACTGTTGGAGGTAAATCAAAAATCAATTCTCCAAAATTCATTTTTAATTCAAGTCTGACGCGACACGAGCGCGTTTCGTAAAACTTATTACATTTTCAAAGACTTTAGTTTACAAATACACAACTGAATAGAACTTACGCATCTCCGATTTTATATCTACATTTTAGTGAGGTGGATGGGGTGAGGTGGCATTAATAGGGTATTAATTTCATCAACACAAGACAGAACAAGAGGTGGCATTAATAGGGTATTAATTTCATCAACACAAGACAGAACACGAAACAATGGGTATTGAATAGAAGTGTTTGTAGAAAGCCTATTGGTCCATATTTCTTGATGCTTCTATATTGGAGCGGAGTCTTGAGGTGGGTAGAATATAGTTGTGCATTAATTGGCTGTTGATTGCTGGTGTTGACTTCTTGATGTGTAGTGCCTTGCAAACGTCAAGCCGCCTGCTATCGCTGTATCTGTCGATGATTTCTGTGTTGTTTACTAGGATTTCTCTGGCGATGGTTTGGTTGTGGGAAGAGATTATATGTTCCTTAATGGAGCCCTGTTGCTTATGCATCGTTAAACGTCTAGAAAGAGATGTTGTTGTCTTGCCTATATACTGGGTTTTTTGGAGCTTACAGTCCCCAAGAGGGCATTTAAAGGCATAGACGACGTTAGTCTCTTTTCCCTTTTCCTCTTTTCTCTTTTCTTCCTACAACCAAACCATTGCCAGAGAAATCCTAGTAAACAACACAGAAATCATCGATAGATACAGCGATAGCAGGCGGCTTGACGTTTGCGAGGCACTACACATCAAGAAGTCAACACCAGCAATCAACAGCCAATTAATGCACAACTATATTCTACCCTCCTCAAGACTCCGCTCCAATATAGAAGCATCAAGAAATATGGACCAATAGGCTTTCTACAAACACTTCTATTCAATACCCATTGTTTCGTGTTCTGTCTTGTGTTGATGAAATTAATACCCTATTAATGCCACCTCTTGTTCTGTCTTGTGTTGATGAAATTAATACCCTATTAATGCCACCTCACCCCATCCACCTCACTAAAATGTAGATATAAAATCGGAGATGCGTAAGTTCTATTCAGTTGTGTATTTGTAAACTAAAGTCTTTGAAAATGTAATAAGTTTTACGAAACGCGCTCGTGTCGCGTCAGACTAGAAATAAAAATGAATTTTGGAGAATTGATTTTTTATTTACCTCCAACATTGAAAAGAAATGTACGAAAGATTATGAAAATTCGTGTTAGAATTATTAATCTTACTTTTTCGGTCATATTTAATAATATATGTCTACAGGAAAGACTGCTACCAAAATATACTAATATTAAAGCGCACGACCCAGCAGCAAGGAATCAAGCCTTCACGATAAAATATCGCCAGGATCTGATTCGTGATCAGATATACAAGGCAGAGAATGAAATCAAAGACAACAAAACGCAACTACTTCATGCTACAAACGAGTGGAGAAATAGCAACATCGACGAAAGTATCCGTACCCGCATTGAACAATACCTCGACATCCTCACAGACCAACATCACCTCAGCACTGAAACAAGGATTATCAAGAAACTAACAACATTATATGGAGGACCTATGGCAATTCCACGACCATGAGATGGCTTCCTGAACCTTGCAGGAATTAACCTCACTGAGGACCAAGTCACTCTCCTAAATCTGGGCATAAACTGTCATGTTATGTCCAGACCGAGTGAGATGGCCCGGAAAGTAGAGTTGGAAATTCTGTTGGACGACATATTCGACCTCGAGACACAAAAGAAGGTCACTACCAAAGATACCTTACAAGCAGAACTTATTGCAGAAGGAGGAAAGAATCGAGGCAATTACAGAAGCACCATACTGTCCCCCGAGCTCAAAGCGGCAGCTAAAAGCCTTCGTGAGAACAAGGAGATAGTTGTCAGGAGAGGTGACAAGTCGCCAATATATGTCATTCTTAAAAAAGACGAATATCTGGCGAAAATGAACATCATACTCTCTGACCAAACTAAGTTCCAAAGGGTAACGAAGGACACTACAGCCGAATTAAAAGCAAAGGTCAACAAACTGATCGAAACTGTGAACGCCAAGAAATCCGGACTCCACCTGCCAAAGATCATTGGGGAATATAAACCTGGATATGCGTATGGAAATGTCAAGACACACAAGCCTGGAAACCCACTTCGGCCAATCATTAGCCAGATACCCACACCCACGTACAGACTGGCGAAGCGACTCAACGGCCTGCTGACTCCTTATGTTCCCTGCGCCTTCAGCCTGAAGTCTCCAAAGGAATTTGTTGACTTACTGCGGGGCACACGGGCCACAGGGATAAGAGCCTCGTTGGACGTAGAATCGCTGTTTACCAACGTACCTGTGGACGAGACAATCGGGATGATAGCCGACAGAGTGTATCGTGATCCAGCCTGTACTCCTCTTGACATACCAGAAAATATTCTGAGGAAACTACTCCAAGCTTGTACTAAAGAGGCACCCTTCTTGAGCCCGGATGGGCACATGTATAAGCAAGTAGATGGGGTCGCCATGGGTTCTCCCCTAGGTGTCTTGTTTGCAAACTTCTACATGGGTACCATCGAGCAAAAAGTCTTAGTCGACATGAACTTGAAACCGGCCATGTACTGCAGGTATGTTGACGACATTTTTACACAGGTACCTGATGTCAGACATTTGCAGGAGCTGAAGGAGGCATTTGAGCAGAGTTCCGTGCTGCGTTTCACTTACGAGATGGAAAAGGATGGGAAGCTGCTCTTTCTAGATGTAACAGTCATGGAAAAGAGCGGAGGTTTCCACACTGCAGTCTACACTAAGGAAACGAACATAGGAATGTGCCTAAATGCCAACAGCGACTGCCCAGACAGGTACAAGAGGAGTGTTGTTAACGCATATGTCGACCGTGCTCTCAGCCACAGCTCAGAATGGAAGCAAGTCGACGAAGAACTCTGTAGGGTAAGGCAGGTCGTAATCAACAACGGCTTCTCCAATGGTTTCGTCGAAGACATCATAAGGATGAAAGTGAAACGCCATGCAACCTCTGAAGAGACAACTAACACAACTCCTATACCCCCTATTAGACTATTTTTCAGGAACTTCTTTTCCACAGCTCATAAAATGGAGGAAAGGGTCCTGAAAGATATTGTTAATAGAAACGTTATCCCTACAGACAAAAATCAGAGGATACAACTGACGATTTACTATAAAACCAGAAAAACGGCCAGCCTACTCATGAGAAACTCTCCAGACACAAAACAGAACGCTTTAAAAGAGACTAACGTCGTCTATGCCTTTAAATGCCCTCTTGGGGACTGTAAGCTCCAAAAAACCCAGTATATAGGCAAGACAACAACATCTCTTTCTAGGCGTTTAACGATGCATAAGCAACAGGGCTCCATTAAGGAACATATAATCTCTTCCCACAACCAAACCATCGCCAGAGAAATCCTAGTAAACAACACAGAAATCATCGATAGATACAGCGATAGCAGGCGGCTTGACGTTTGCGAGGCACTACACATCAAGAAGTCAACACCAGCAATCAACAGCCAATTAATGCACAACTATATTCTACCCACCTCAAGACTCCGCTCCAATATAGAAGCATCAAGAAATATGGACCAATAGGCTTTCTACAAACACTTCTATTCAATACCCATTGTTTCGTGTTCTGTCTTGTGTTGATGAAATTAATACCCTATTAATGCCACCTCACCCCATCCACCTCACTAAAATGTAGATATAAAATCGGAGATGCGTAAGTTCTATTCAGTTGTGTATTTGTAAACTAAAGTCTTTGAAAATGTAATAAGTTTTACGAAATGCGCTCGTGTCGCGTCAGACTAGAAATAAAAATGAATTTTGGAGAATTGATTTTTGATTTACCTCCAACAGTGAAAAGAAATGTACGAAAGATTGAGAAAATTCGTGTTAGAATTATTAATCTTACTTTTTCGGTCATATTTAATAATATATGTCTACAGGAAAGACTGCTACCAAAATATACTAATATAAAAGCGCACGACCCAGCAGCAAGGAATCAAGCCTTCACGATAAAATATCGCCAGGATCTGATTCGTGATCAGATATACAAGGCAGAGAATGAAATCAAAGACAACAAAACGCAACTACCTCATGCTACAAACGAGTGGAGAAATAGCAACATCGACGAAAGTATCCGTACCCGCATTGAACAACACCTCGACATCCTCACAGACCAACATCACCTCAGCACTGAAACAAGGATTATCAAGAAACTAACAACATTATATGGAGGACCTATGGCAATTCCACGACCAAGAGATGGCTTCCTGAACCTTGCAGGAATTAACCTCACTGAGGGCCAAGTCACTCTCCTAAATCTGGGCATAAACTGTCATGTTATGTCCAGACCGAGTGAGATGGCCCGGAAAGTAGAGTTGGAAATTCTGTTGGACGACATATTCGACCTCGAGACACAAAAGAAGGTCACTACCAAAGATACCTTACAAGCAGAACTTATTGCAGAAGGAGGAAAGAATCGAGGCAATTACAGAAGCACCATACTGTCCCCCGAGCTCAAAGCGGCAGCTAAAAGCCTTCGTGAGAACAAGGAGATAGTTGTCAGGAGAGGTGACAAGTCGCCAATATATGTCATTCTTAAAAAAGACGAATATCTGGCGAAAATGAACATCATACTCTCTGACCAAACTAAGTTCCAAAGGGTAACGAAGGACACTACAGCCGAATTAAAAGCAAAGGTCAACAAACTGATCGAAACTGAACGCCAAGAAATCCGGACTCCACCTGCCAAAGATCATTGGGGAATATAAACCTGGATATGCGTATGGAAATGTCAAGACACACAAGCCTGGAAACCCACTTCGGCCAATCATTAGCCAGATACCCACACCCACGTACAGACTGGCGAAGCGACTCAACGGCCTGCTGACTCCTTATGTTCCCTGCGCCTTCAGCCTGAAGTCTCCAAAGGAATTTGTTGACTTACTGCGGGGCACACGGGCCACAGGGATAAGAGCCTCGTTGGACGTAGAATCGCTGTTTACCAACGTACCTGTGGACGAGACAATCGGGATGATAGCCGACAGAGTGTATCGTGATCCAGCCTGTACTCCTCTTGACATACCAGAAAATATTCTGAGGAAACTACTCCAAGCTTGTACTAAAGAGGCACCCTTCTTGAGCCCGGATGGGCACATGTATAAGCAAGTAGATGGGGTCGCCATGGGTTCTCCCCTAGGTGTCTTGTTTGCAAACTTCTACATGGGTACCATCGAGCAAAAAGTCTTAGTCGACATGAACTTGAAACCGGCCATGTACTGCAGGTATGTTGACGACATTTTTACACAGGTACCTGATGTCAGACATTTGCAGGAGCTGAAGGAGGCATTTGAGCAGAGTTCCGTGCTGCGTTTCACTTACGAGATGGAAAAGGATGGGAAGCTGCCCTTTCTAGATGTAACAGTCACGGAAAAGAGTGGAGGTTTCCACACTGCAGTCTACACTAAGGAAACGAACATAGGAATGTGCCTAAATGCCAACAGCGACTGCCCAGACAGGTACAAGAGGAGTGTTGTTAACGCATATGTCGACCGTGCTCTCAGCCACAGCTCAGAATGGAAGCAAGTCGACGAAGAACTCTGTAGGGTAAGGCAGGTCCTAGTCAACAACGGCTTCTCCAATGGTTTCGTCGAAGACATCATAAGAAGGAAAGTGAAACGCCATGCAACCTCTGAAGAGACAACTAACACAACACCTATACCCCCTATTAGACTATTTTACAGGAACTTCTTTTCCACAGCTCATAAAACGGAGAAAAGGGTCCTGAAAGATATTGTTAATAGAAACGTTATCCCTACAGACAAAAATCAGAGGATACAACTGACGATTTACTATAAAACCAGAAAAACGGCCAGCCTACTCATGAGAAACTCTCCAGACACAAAACAGAACGCTTTAAAAGAGACTAACGTCGTCTATGCCTTTAAATGCCCTCTTGGGGACTGTAAGCTCCAAAAAAACCAGTATATAGGCAAGACAACATCTCTTTCTAGGTGTTTAACGATGCATAAGCAACAGGGCTCCATTAAGGAACATATAATCTATAATCTCTTCCCACAACCAAACCATCGCCAGAGAAATCGTAGTAAACAACACAGAAATCATCGATAGATACAGCGATAGCAGGCGGCTTGACGTTTGCGAGGCACTACACATCAAGAAGTCAACACCAGCAATCAACAGCCAATTAATGCACAACTATATTCTACCCACCTCAAGACTCCGCTCCAATATAGAAGCATCAAGAAATATGGACCAATAGGCTTTCTACAAACATTTATATTCAATACCCATTGTTTCGTGTTCTGTCTTGTGTTGATGAAATTAATACCCTATTGATGCCACCTCTTGTTCTGTCTTGTGTTTATGAAATTAATACCCTATTAATGCCACCACACCCCATCCACCTCACTAAAATGTAGATATAAAATCGGAGATGAGATGCGTAAGTTCTATTCAGTTGTGTATTTGTAAACTAAAGTCTTTGAAAATGTAATAAGTTTTACGAAACGCGCTCGTGTCGCGTCAGACTAGAAATAAAAATGAATTTTGGAGAATTGATTTTTTATTTACCTCCAACATTGAAAAGAAATGTACGAAAGATTGAGAAAATTCGTGTTAGAATTATTAATCTTACTTTTTCGGTCATATTTAATATATATATATATATATATATATATATATATATATATATATATATATATATATATATATATATATATATATATATATATATATAATGTTGTACCTAGTAGCCAGAACGTCGTACTTGGCCAGTTATGCAAGGCCCGATTTGCCTAATAAGCCAAGTTTTCCTGAATTAATATATTTTCTCTAATTTATCTTATGAAATGATAAAGCTACCCATTTCATTATGTATGAGGTCATTTTTTTTATTGGAGTTAAAATTAACATAGATATATGACCGAACCTAACCAACCTTACCTAACCTAATCTATCTTTATAGGTTAGGTTAGGTTAGGTAGCCGAAAAAGTTAGGTTAGGTTAGGTTAGGAAGGTTAGGTAGTCGAAAAACAATTAATTCATGAAAACTTGGCTTATTAGGCCAATCTGGCCTTGCATAGTAGGCTGAGAAGTGCGTTCTGGCTACTAGGTACGACATATATATATATATATATATATATATATATATATATATATATATATATATATATATATATATATATATATATATATATATTTATATATCAGGACCAATCTTTAGAATTATGCAGTTTATAGCTAGACAAGGATTGGTTCTCACATGGACAATTATATGTTGCGTGCTCTAGAGTCGGCAAACCGGACAATCTCTATATTTCCACAGACAGTGGAACAACAAAAATATTGTATACCCATAAGCATTGTGAAATTAAACATATAGAAACATGCACTTTCTGTTTTCTTTTTTTCCATTTAACCAGACTGAGCCCAGCAACGCGTGGCGGGTACTGCTAGTGTGTATATATATATATATATATATATATATATATATATGTCGTACCTAGTAGCCAGAATGCACTCCTCGGCCTACTATGCAAGGCCCGATTTGCCTAATAAGCCAAGTTTTCCTGAATTAATATATTTTCTCTAATTTTTTTCTTATGTAATGATAAAGCTACCAATTTCATTATGTATGAGGTCAATTTTTTTTATTGGAATTAAAATTAACATAGATATATGACCGAACCTAACCAACCCAACCTAACCTAACCTAACCTATCTCTATAGGTTAGGTTAGGTTAGGTAGCCAAAAACGTTAGGTTAGGTTAGGTTAGGTAGGTTAGGTAGTCGAAAAACAATTAATTCATGAAAACTTGGCTTATTAGGCAAATTTGGCCTTGGATAGTAGGCTGAGAAGAGCGTTCTGGCTACTAGGTACGACATATATATATATATATATATATATATATATATATATATATATATATATATATATGTCGTACCTAGTAGCCAGAATGCACTTCTCAGCCTACTATGCAAGGCCCGATTTGCTTAATAAGCCAAGTTTTCATGAATTAATGTTTTTTCGACTACCTAACCTACCTAACCTAACCTAACCTACCTTTTTCGGCTACCTAACCGAACCTAACCTATAAAGATAAGATAAGTTAGGTTAGGTAGGGTTGGTTAGGTTCGGTCATATATCTACGTTAATTTTAACTCCAATAAAACAAAATTGACCTCATACGTAATGAAATGGGTAGTTTTATCATTTCATAAGAAAAAAATTAGAGAAAATATATTAATTCAGGAAAACTTGGCTTATTAGGCAAATCGGGCCTTGCATAGTAGGCTGAGAAGTGCGTTCTGGCTACTAGGTACGACATATATATATATATATATATATATATATATATGTCGTACCTAGTAGCCAGAACACACTTCTCTGCCTACTATGCAAGGCCAGATTTGCCTAATAAGCCAAGTTTTCCTGAATTATTATATTTTCTCTAATTTTTTTCTTATGAAATGATAAAGCTACCCATTTCATAATGTATGAGGTCAATTTTTTTTTATTGAAGTTAAAATTAACGTAGATATATGACCGAACCTAACCAACCCTACCTAACCTAACCTAACCTATCTTTATAGGTTAGGTTAGGTTAGGTAGCGGAAAAAGTTAGGTTAGGTTAGGTTAGGTAGGTTAGGTAGTCGAAAAACAATTAATTCATGAAAACTTGGCTTATTAGGCAAATCGGGCCTTGCAAAGTAGGCAGAGAAGTGCGTTCTGGCTACTAGGTACGACATATATATATATATATATATATATATATATATATATATATATATATATATATATATATATATATATATATATATGTTGTATCTAGTAGATATAACGTCATACTTGGCCTACTATGCAAGGCACGATTTCCCTAATAAGCCAAGTTTTCATGAATTTATACATTTTTCCTAATTCTTTCTTATGGAATGATAAACTGTCCATGTGGGGAAGAAAGCTTACTCTCTATTAATTGATTAATATTTAATTAATAGATTCATTTAAATTAATCAAAGGACCTCCCTATTTTGACTGAAAAGGGAAACAGATAAAGTTAAATGATAAGGACTGAAATACCAGTGCCTATGGATAAGGAAACGTTTAAAGGTTATTCTTTGAACTTCAATGGACTGTACAACATATTAATGTTTGAGAATAAACTTTCCGTCCTTCACAAAATGGGGGGTTAATACCAGAAGTAATCTACTCCCAGTACGCTTCATCGAGGCTGGTTCTTCCTCGAATAAAATTAGTAATTTCTACTAAATAACATGTAAACAAACATTAGATAAATTGATTAATGGTAAGAAGATAATTTGTTGATTAAACAAGAAATTATTCTCATTTGACTTCTATGAGGCTATCAAATTACGTTAGATATCTCAAATCAAATAAACTAAATATTCTTGACTGATAATCGATTCTAGATTTCACTCAATCAAAGAAAATAATTGAAAAGGGTTCAGCTGCTTAGCTGTAATAGTGAACGGAGAGGTAGAGGTGCAATGGCATCGTCTGCTACTTGCTGTAACACGTGAGCTCGAGCATGGCGTGGGAACGAGAGGACCACGACCTCTTTCAACACAAGCTGAAATTTCAACTAAATATACCAATTGTTTACACCTACTATCTAGTATCCTCACTATGCCATAGAAGGAATAAAATTAATTCCTTATGGACGTACTCATTGTTTGGGGAGGTCGCATGGCGTAACGATGGACAGTGCACAGTAAAAAGATATATATAGAGATCTCATGATATAGCTAATACTAGGGCACTTAACCTGCTGGTTGTCCACCGAAGCAATCCTAGATTGCTACTAGAGCAATTGCACGCTCCTAGGCCGATTAACTGCAAGGGCCTAACGTAGAATTGATAGAAATTCGACTCTCCCGGGACGCACGATGTGATTGTTGGCGTCGCTAGCTCCTGGCAAATGAAGGAGCCGAATGGCGTCTCTCCGCCTCCCTCCCTCAGCCCGTCTCACGCATTCACAACAGAATTTAATAATCACGGATAATTCTTTTCCATGTAATTACTGATGTAATGCGTTAATGAGAACAGGGTTGCAATTTTAGGGAATTAAATAAGATCATACTCTCCTTAAATGGTGTTAATCGAAAAATGGAGAGAAATTTTATTTTCTCCATAGCATTCGTACGTAACAGATAGAACTGTTACTTGATAATAATCTCAGTTAATAACTCTCGGTTTTGGATTATTGGGAGTTATATTATCCGTAGTTAATTATTGCACAGAATACTGATAAATTTAGAGAACCACATTCAATTCTCTAACATATAGGTAATAAATATGTTTAGATGGACATTATCTGACACAATCCTGCCTCTCGATGTCGTGAGAATATTAGCAATATGCTCAGATAAACAAATATTAATTTTTGTTAGCACTACAGTTAGTAGAATTAATAATTATTGTACTTAGTATACAATAATGATGTATTATAATACAATGGTAGTGTGTCAGTGTTGGAAATTTCCAACAGTCCATTCCATTACGTATAAGTAAATTTGTTTAAATTTGAGTTAAAAGTAATGTAGATATATGACTGAACCTAACCAACCCTACCAAACCTAACCTATCCTATGTTAACCTAAGCTAAACTAACACAACTAAGTCAATAAATTATGGCCTTAATATAAAATAATAATAATTATTCAAATAAACTATTTGGAAAAAAATTATTGAAAATAAAGAAAATCACTCGGCCTATTAGGCAAAACAGGCCTTGCATAGTTGGCTGTGAAGTGTGTTCTGACTACTAGATACGACACATATATATATATATATATATATATATATATATATATATATATATATATATATATATATATGTGGGAACCGACCTGTGAGATTTATATTTATTTAATTTATATGAATTTATATTTACGTTAATTTATATACTTCGATAGCAATTTGTATAATGTTAAGTGGACTGTATTTCTGCAATAATCTCTTAATCTCACAAATCGATCCTCTACACATTAGGGGGGGGTTATTAAATTAATATATATGCAGCCAATCAAACTACAGTAATAGCTACATACATTGATGAGGTTCCTTATCTTATAGTACAGCAGGTTAGTCCACCAGGTATAACTAGGGTGTAGACACCAAATTATCCTCTTTGAGGCAGCTTCCATCACCCAGTAACTGGTGCACAAAATCTTGCATCCTCGTCTTGACCTGTCAAAAGTGCGCTAGCTGTGAAGCCAGATACCTATATATGACAAGTATATCAGAGAAAACAGTACATGGAACATGAAGACCTGGCTTAATTACCTTTAGTTTGAGGCTTCCACGTGATCTAACCGGGTCACCCTATATCCTGACATTAATGGCCATAAATGAATGATAAACGGGTTTCGGATAGACACTTAACTTGAATTTGTAGACAGCGTGTTGACAAATGGTACACCTTTGGTTTCCATAACACTACGTCCAAGTAAATTTAACAGGAGCCGAATTTGCTCCCGTGTGAGCCTCTGGTCTCGTATAACAATGGCTGCCCTCCTTCCTCACTGACGCCTGGCTTACATTGTCCAGATGTCCAAAGGTGATAGAAGGGTCACATTTACTCTACTTTAATATTGATAATTAAGTTAATTTATATAAGATGTTTTTATGATGGTAAAGTCCAAAGACTAATGTATTTAAGAATAATTCCCACCATAATAGATGGTGAATTATAATAGTATGTGGTGATGATATCCCGTTTTCTATAGACGGTAATTCCACTACAAGTTACGTTTTCTATGGGTAACTTGTTTATACAACACAGCTCTTATCTGTCTGTATGATATTATTATTAAATGGTGTCGGATTTTCCGACAATATATATATATATATATATATATATATATATATATATATATATATATATATATATATATATATATATATATATATATATATATATATATGTCGTACCTAGTAGCCAGAACGCACTTCTCAGCCTACTATGCAAGGCCAAATTTGCCTAATAAGCCAAGTTTTCATGAATTAATTGTTTTTCGACTACCTAACCTACCTAACCTAACCTAACCTAACCTTTTCGGCTACCTAACCTAACCTAACCTATAGAGATAGGTTAGGTTAGGTTAGGTAGGGTTGGTTAGGTTCGGTCATATATCTACGTTAATTTTAACTCCAATAAAAAAAAATTGACCTCATACATAATGAAATGGGTAGCTTTATCATTTCTTAAGAAAAAAATTAGAGAAAATATATTAATTCAGGAAAACTTGGCTTATTAGGCAAATTTGGCCTTGCATAGTAGGCTGAGAAGTGCGTTCTGGCTACTAGGTACGACATATGTATATATATATATATATATATATATATATATATATATGTCGTACCTAGTAGCCAGAACGCACTTCTCAGCCTACTATGCAAGGCCCGATTTGCCTAATAAGCCAAGTTTTCATGAATTAATATATTTTCTCTAATTTTTTTCTTATGAATTGATAAAGCTACCCATTTCATTATTTATGAGGTTAATTTTTTTTTATTGGAGTTAAAATTAACGTAGATATATGACCAAACCTAACCAACCCTACCTAACCTAACGTAACCTATCTTTATAGGTTAGGTTAGGTTAGGTGGCCGAAAAAGTTAGGTTAGGTTAGGTTAGGGAGGTTAGGTAGTCGAAAAAGAATTAATTCATGAAAACTTAGCTTATTAGGCAAATCGGGCCTTGCATATTAGGCAGAGAAGTGCGTTCTGGCTACTAGGTACGACATATATATATATATATAAATATATATATATATATATATATATATATATATATATATATATATATATGTCGTACCTAGTAGCCAGAACGCACTTTTTGGCCTACTATGCAAGGCCCGATTTGCCTAATAAGCCAAATTTTCATGAATTAATATATTTTCTCAAATTTTTTTCTTATGAAATGATAAAGCTACCCATTTCATTATGTATGAGGTCATTTTTTTTATTGGAGTTAAAATTAACATAGATATATGACCGAACCTAACCAACCTTACCTAACCTAATCTATCTTTATAGGTTAGGTTAGGTTAGGTAGCCGAAAAAGTTAGGTTAGGTTAGGTTAGGAAGGTTAGGTAGTCGAAAAACAATTAATTCATGAAACCTTGGCTTATTAGGCCAATCTGGCCTTGCATAGTAGGCTGAGAAGTGCGTTCTGGCTACTAGGTACGACATATATATATATATATATATATATATATATATATATATATATATATATATATATATATATATATATATATATATATATATATATATACATATATATATATATATATATATATATATATATATATATATATATATATATATATATATATATATTTATATATCAGGACCAATCTTTAGAATTATGCAGTTTATAGCTAGACAAGGATTGGTTCTCACATGGACAATTATATGTTGCGTGCTCTAGAGTCGGCAAACCGGACAATCTCTATATTTCCACAGACAGTGGAACAACAAAAATATTGTATACCCATAAGCATTGTGAAATTAAACATATAGAAACATGCACTTTCTGTTTTCTTTTTTTCCATTTAACCAGACTGAGCCCAGCAACGCGTGGCGGGTACTGCTAGTGTGTATATATATATATATATATATATATATATATATATATATATATATATATATATATATATATATATATATATATATATATATATATATGTCGTACCTAGTAGCCAGAACACACTTCTCTGCCTACTATGCAAGGCCAGATTTGCCTAATAAGCCAAGTTTTCCTGAATTATTATATTTTCTCTAATTTTTTTCTTATGAAATGATAAAGTTACCCATTTCATAATGTATGAGGTCAATTTTTTTTTATTGAAGTTAAAATTAACGTAGATATATGACCGAACCTAACCAACCCTACCTAACCTAACCTAACCTATCTTTATAGGTTAGGTTAGGTTAGGTAGCTGAAAAAGTTAGGTTAGGTTAGGTTAGGTAGGTTAGGTAGTCGAAAAACAATTAATTCATGAAAACTTGGCTTATTAGGCAAATCGGGCCTTGCAAAGTAGGCAGAGAAGTGCGTTCTGGCTACTAGGTACTGGCTACATATATATATATATATATATATATATATATATATATATATATATATATATAAATATATATATATATATATATATATATATATATATATATATATATATATATATATATATATATATATATATATATGTTGTATCTAGTAGATATAACGTCATACTTGGCCTACTATGCAAGGCACGATTTCCCTAATAAGCCAAGTTTTCATGAATTTATACATTTTTCCTAATTCTTTCTTATGGAATGATAAACTGTCCATGTGGGGAAGAAAGCTTACTCTCTATTAATTGATTAATATTTAATTAATAGATTCATTTAAATTAATCAAAGGACCTCCCTATTTTGACTGAAAAGGGAAACAGATAAAGTTAAATGATAAGGACTGAAATACCAGTGCCTATGGATAAGGAAACGTTTAAAGGTTATTCTTTGAACTTCAATGGACTGTACAACATATTAATGTTTGAGAATAAACTTTCCGTCCTTCACAAAATGGGGGGTTAATACCAGAAGTAATCTACTCCCAGTACGCTTCATCGAGGCTGGTTCTTCCTCGAATAAAATTAGTAATTTCTACTAAATAACATGTAAACAAACATTAGATAAATTGATTAATGGTAAGAAGATAATTTGTTGATTAAACAAGAAATTATTCTCATTTGACTTCTATGAGGCTATCAAATTACGTTAGATATCTCAAATCAAATAAACTAAATATTCTTGACTGATAATCGATTCTAGATTTCACTCAATCAAAGAAAATAATTGAAAAGGGTTCAGCTGCTTAGCTGTAATAGTGAACGGAGAGGTAGAGGTGCAATGGCATCGTCTGCTACTTGCTGTAAAACGTGAGCTCGAGCATCGCGTGGGAACGAGAGGACCACGACCTCTTTCAACACAAGCTGAAATTTCAACTAAATATACCAATTGTTTACACCTACTATCTAGTATCCTCACTATGCCATAGAAGGAATAAAATTAATTCCTTATGGACGTACTCATTGTTTGGGGAGGTCGCATGGCGTAACGATGGACAGTGCACAGTAAAAAGATATATATAGAGATCTCATGATATAGCTAATACTAGGGCACTTAACCTGCTGGTTGTCCACCGAAGCAATCCTAGATTGCTACTAGAGCAATTGCACGCTCCTAGGCCGATTAACTGCAAGGGCCTAACGTAGAATTGATGGAAATTCGACTCTCCCGGGACGCACGATGTGATTGTTGGCGTCGCTAGCTCCTGGCAAATGAAGGAGCCGAATGGCGTCTCTCCGCCTCCCTCCCTCAGCCCGTCTCACGCATTCACAACAGAATTTAATAATCACGGATAATTCTTTTCCATGTAATTACTGATGTAATGCGTTAATGAGAACAGGGTTGCAATTTTAGGGAATTAAATAAGATCATACTCTCCTTAAATGGTGTTAATCGAAAAATGGAGAGAAATTTTATTTTCTCCATAGCATTCGTACATAACAGATAAAACTGTTACTTGATAATAATCTCAGTTAATAACTCTCGGTTTTGGATTATTGGGAGTTATATTATCCGTAGTTAATTATTGCACAGAATACTGATAAATTTAGAGAACCACATTCAATTCTCTAACATATAGGTAATAAATATGTTTAGATGGACATTATCTGACGCAATCCTGCCTCTCGATGTCGTGAGAATATTACCAATATGCTCAGATAAACAAATATTAATTTTTGTTAGCACTACAGTTAGTAGAATTAATAATTATTGTACTTAGTATACAATAATGATGTATTATAATACAATGGTAGTGTGTCAGTGTTGGAAATTTCCAACAGTCCATTCCATTACGTATAAGTAAATTTGTTTAAATTTGAGTTAAAAGTAATGTAGATATATGACTGAACCTAACCAACCCTACCAAACCTAACCTATCCTATGTTAACCTAAGCTAAACTAACACAACTAAGTCAATAAATTATGGCCTTAATATAAAATAATAATAATTATTCAAATAAACTATTTGGAAAAAAATTATTGAAAATAAAGAAAATCACTCGGCCTATTAGGCAAAACAGGCCTTGCATAGTTGGCTGTGAAGTGTGTTCTGACTACTAGATACGACACATATATATATATATATATATATATATATATATATATATATATATATATATATATATATATATATATATATATATATATATATATATGTCGTACCTAGTAGCCAGAACGCACTTCTCAGCCTACTATGCAAGGCCAAATTTGCCTAATAAGCCAAGTTTTCATGAATTAATTGTTTTTCGACTACCTAACCTACCTAACCTAACCTAACCTAACCTTTTCGGCTACCTAACCTAACCTAACCTATAGAGATAGGTTAGGTTAGGTTAGGTAGGGTTGGTTAGGTTCGGTCATATATCTACGTTAATTTTAACTCCAATAAAAAAAAATTGACCTCATACATAATGAAATGGGTAGCTTTATCATTTCTTAAGAACAAAATTAGAGAAAATATATTAATTCAGGAAAACTTGGCTTATTAGGCAAATTTGGCCTTGCATAGTAGGCTGAGAAGTGCGTTCTGGCTACTAGGTACGACATATATATATATATATATATATATATATATATATATATATATATATATATATATATATAAATATATATATATATATATATATATATATATATATATATATATATATATATATATATATATATATATATATATATATATATATATTTGAGTGAGGTGGGAAGGATGATGTGGCATTAGAGGATATTAATAGGGTATTAAAAGTATCAACACAAGACAGAACACGAAACAATGGATATTGAATAGAAGTGTTTGTAGAAAGCCTATTGGTCCATATTTCTTGATGCTTCAATATTGGAGCGGAGTCTTGAGGTGGGTAGAATATAGTTGTGCAATAATTGGCTGTTGATTGCTGGTGTTGACTTCTTGATGTGTAGTGCCATGAGAAACTCTCCAGACACGAAACAGAACGCTTTAAAAGAGACTAACGTCGTCTATGCCTTCAAATGCCCACTTGGGGACTGTAAGCTCCAAAAAACCCAGTATATAGGCAAGACAACAACATCTCTTTCTAGGCGTTTAACGATGCATAAACAACAGGGCTCCATTAAGGAACATATAATCTCTTCCCATAACCAAACCATCGCCAGAGAAATCCTAGTAAACAACACAGAAATCATCGATAGATACAGCGATAGCAGGCGGCTTGACGTTTGCGAGGCACTACACATCAAGAAGTCAACACCAGCAATCAACAGCCAATTATTGCACAACTATATTCTACCCACCTCAAGACTCCGCTCCAATATAGAAGCATCAAGAAATATGGACCAATAGGCTTTCTACAAACACTTCTATTCAATATCCATTGTTTCGTGTTCTGTCTTGTGTTGATACTTTTAATACCCTATTAATATCCTCTAATGCCACATCATCCTTCCCACCTCACTCAAATGTAATGCCACATCACCCTTCCCACCTCACTCAAATGTATATATATATATATATATATATATATATATATATATATATATATAAATATATATATATATATATATATATATATATATATATATATAAATATATATATATATATATATATATATATATATATATATATATATATATATATATATATAATGTTGTATCTAGTAGCCAGAACGTCGTACTTGGCCAGTTATGCAAGGCCCGATTTGCCTAATAAGCCAAGTTTTCCTGAATTAATATATTTTCTCTAATTTATCTTATGAAATGATAAAGCTACCCATTTCATTATGCATGAGGTCATTTTTTTTATTGGAGTTAAAATTTACATAGATATATGACCGAACCTAACCAACCTTACCTAACCTAATCTATCTTTATAGGTTAGGTTAGGTTAGGTAGCCGAAAAAGTTAGGTTAGGTTAGGTTAGGAAGGTTAGGTAGTCGAAAAACAATTAATTAATGAAAACTTGGCTTATTAGGCCAATCTGGCCTTGCATAGTAGGCTGAGAAGTGCGTTCTGGCTACTAGGTACGACATATATATATATATATATATATATATATATATATTAGTATATTTTGGTAGCAGTCTTTCCTGTAGACATATTTTATTAAATATGACCGAAAAAGTAAGATTAATAATTCTAACACGAATTTTCTCAATCTTTCGTACATTATGCTTCACTGTTGGAGGTAAATCAAAAATCACTTCTCCAAAATTCATTTTTATTTCTAGTCTGACGCGACACGGGCGCGTTTCGTAAAACTTATTACATTTTCAAAGACTTCACAAATACACAACTGATTAGAACTTGCATTTCCCTGATTTTATATCTACATTTGAGTGAGGTGGGAAGGGTGATGTGGCATTACATTTGAGTGAGGTGGGAAGGATGATGTGGCATTAGAGGATATTAATAGGGTATTAAAAGTATCAACACAAGACAGAACACGAAACAATGGATATTGAATGGAAGTGTTTGTAGAAAGCCTATTGGTCCATATTTCTTGATGCTTCTATATTGGAGCGGAGTATTGAGGTGGGTAGAATATAGTTGTGCAATAATTGGCTGTTGATTGCTGGTGTTGACTTCTTGATGTGTAGTGCCTCGCAAACGTCAAGCCGCCTGCTATCGCTGTATCTATCGATGATTTCTGTGTTGTTTACTAGGATTTCTCTGGCGATGGTTTGGTTATGGGAAGAGATTATATGTTCCTTAATGGAGCCCTGTTGTTTATGCATCGTTAAACGCCTAGAAAGAGATGTTGTTGTCTTGCCTATATACTGGGTTTTTTGGAGCTTACAGTCCCCAAGTGGGCATTTGAAGGCATAGACGACGTTAGTCTCTTTTAAAGCGTTCTGTTTCGTGTCTGGAGAGTTTCTCATGAGTAGGCTGGCCGTTTTTCTGGTTTTGTAGTAAATCGTCAGTTGTATCCTCTGATTTTTGTCTGTAGGGATAACGTTTCTATTAACAATATCTTTCAGGACCCTTTCCTCTGTTTTATGAGCTGTGGAAAAGAAGTTCCTGTAAAATAGTCTAATAGGGGGTATAGGTGTTGTGTTAGTTGTCTCTTCGGAGGTTGCATGGCTTTTCACTTTCCTTCTTATGATGTCTTCGATGAAACCATTGGAGAAGCCGTTATTGACTAGAACCTGCCTTACCCTACAGAGTTCTTCGTCGACTTGCTTCCATTCTGAGCTGTGGCTGAGAGCACGGTCGACGTATGCGTTAACAACACTCCTCTTGTACCTGTCAGGGCAGTCGCTGTTGGCATTTAGGCACATTCCTATGTTTGTTTCCTTTGTGTAGACTGCAGTGTGGAAACCTCCGCCTTTTTCCATGACTGTTACATCTAGAAAAGGCAGCTTCCCATCCTTTTCCGTCTCGTAAGTGAAACGCAGCACGGAACTCTGCTCAAATGCCTCCTTCAGCTCCTGCAGATGTCTGACATCAGGTACCTGTGTAAAAATGTCGTCAACATACCTGCAGTATATGGCCGGTTTCAAGTTCATGTCGACTAAGACTTTTTGCTCGATGGTACCCATGTAGAAGTTTGCAAACAGGACACCTAGGGGAGAACCCATAGCGACCCCATCTACTTGCTTATACATATGCCCATCCGGGCTCAAGAAGGGTGCCTCTTTAGTACAAGCTTGGAGTAGTTTCCTCAGAATACTTTCTGGCATGTCAAGAGGAGTACAGGCTGGATCACGATACACTCTGTCGGCTATCATTCCGATTGTCTCGTCCACAGGTACGTTGGTAAACAGCGATTCTACGTCCAACGAGGCTCTTATCCCTGTGGCCCGTGCGCCCTGCAGTAAGTCCACAAATTCCTTTGGAGACTTCAGGCTGAAGGCGCAAGGAACATAAGGAGTCAGCAGGCCGTTGAGTCGCTTTGCCAATCTGTACGTGGGTGTGGGTATCTGGCTAATGATTGGCCGAAGTGGGTTTCCAGGCTTGTGCGTCTTGACATTTCCATACGCATATCCAGGTTTATATTCCCCAATGATCTTTGGCAGGTGGAGTCCGGATTTCTTGGCGTTCACAGTTTCGATCAGTTTGTTGACCTTTGCTTTTAATTCGGCTGTAGTGTCCTTCGTTACCCTTTGGAACTTAGTTTGGTCAGAGAGTATGATGTTCATTTTCGCCAGATATTCGTCTTTTTTAAGAATGACATATATTGGCGACTTGTCACCTCTCCTGACAACTATCTCCTTGTTCTCACGAAGGCTTTTAGCTGCCGCTCTAAGCTCGGGGGACAGTATGGTGCTTCTGTAGTTGCCTCGATTCTTTCCTCCTTCTGCAATAAGTTCTGCTTGTAAGGTATCTTTGGTAGTGACCTTCTTTTGTGTCTCGAGGTCGAATATGTCGTCCAACAGAATTTCCAACTCCACTTTCCGGGCCATTTCACTCGGTCTGGACATAACATGACAGTTTATGCCCAGATTTAGGAGAGTGACTTGGTCCTCAGTGAGGTTAATTCCTGCAAGGTTCAGGAAGCCATCTCTTGGTCGTGGAATTGCCATAGGTCCTCCATATCCCTCCTTTTGTGTCCTCGAGACACAAAAGAAGGTCACTACCAAAGATACCTTACAAGCAGAACTTATTGCAGAAGGAGGAAAGAATCGAGGCAACTACAGAAGCACCATACTGTCCCCCGAGCTTAGAGCGGCAGCTAAAAGCCTTCGTGAGAACAAGGAGATAGTTGTCAGGAGAGGTGACAAGTCGCCAATATATGTCATTCTTAAAAAAGACGAATATCTGGCGAAAATGAACATCATACTCTCTGACCAAACTAAGTTCCAAAGGGTAACGAAGGACACTACAGCCGAATTAAAAGCAAAGGTCAACAAACTGATCGAAACTGTGAACGCCAAGAAATCCGGACTCCACCTGCCAAAGATCATTGGGGAATATAAACCTGGATATGCGTATGGAAATGTCAAGACGCACAAGCCTGGAAACCCACTTCGGCCAATCATTAGCCAGATACCCACACCCACGTACAGATTGGCAAAGCGACTCAACGGCCTGCTGACTCCTTATGTTCCTTGCGCCTTCAGCCTGAAGTCTCCAAAGGAATTTGTGGACTTACTGCAGGGCGCACGGGCCACAGGGATAAGAGCCTCGTTGGACGTAGAATCGCTGTTTACCAACGTACCTGTGGACGAGACAATCGGAATGATAGCCGACAGAGTGTATCGTGATCCAGCCTGTACTCCTCTTGACATGCCAGAAAGTATTCTGAGGAAACTACTCCAAGCTTGTACTAAAGAGGCACCCTTCTTGAGCCCGGATGGGCATATGTATAAGCAAGTAGATGGGGTCGCTATGGGTTCTCCCCTAGGTGTCCTGTTTGCAAACTTCTACATGGGTACCATCGAGCAAAAAGTCTTAGTCGACATGAACTTGAAACCGGCCATATACTGCAGGTATGTTGACGACATTTTTACACAGGTACCTGATGTCAGACATCTGCAGGAGCTGAAGGAGGCATTTGAGCAGAGTTCCGTGCTGCGTTTCACTTACGAGACGGAAAAGGATGGGAAGCTGCCTTTTCTAGATGTAACAGTCATGGAAAAAGGCGGAGGTTTCCACACTGCAGTCTACACAAAGGAAACAAACATAGGAATGTGCCTAAATGCCAACAGCGACTGCCCTGACAGGTACAAGAGGAGTGTTGTTAACGCATACGTCGACCGTGCTCTCAGCCACAGCTCAGAATGGAAGCAAGTCGACGAAGAACTCTGTAGGGTAAGGCAGGTTCTAGTCAATAACGGCTTCTCCAATGGTTTCATCGAAGACATCATAAGAAGGAAAGTGAAAAGCCATGCAACCTCCGAAGAGACAACTAACACAACACCTATACCCCCTATTAGACTATTTTACAGGAACTTCTTTTCCACAGCTCATAAAACAGAGGAAAGGGTCCTGAAAGATATTGTTAATAGAAACGTTATCCCTACAGACAAAAATCAGAGGATACAACTGACGATTTACTACAAAACCAGAAAAACGGCCAGCCTACTCATGAGAAACTCTCCAGACACGAAACAGAACGCTTTAAAAGAGACTAACGTCGTCTATGCCTTCAAATGCCCACTTGGGGACTGTAAGCTCCAAAAAACCCAGTATATAGGCAAGACAACAACATCTCTTTCTAGGCGTTTAACGATGCATAAACAACAGGGCTCCATTAAGGAACATATAATCTCTTCCCATAACCAAACCATCGCCAGAGAAATCCTAGTAAACAACACAGAAATCATCGATAGATACAGCGATAGCAGGCGGCTTGACGTTTGCGAGGCACTACACATCAAGAAGTCAACACCAGCAATCAACAGCCAATTATTGCACAACTATATTCTACCCACCTCAAGACTCCGCTCCAATATAGAAGCATCAAGAAATATGGACCAATAGGCTTTCTACAAACACTTCTATTCAATATCCATTGTTTCGTGTTCTGTCTTGTGTTGATACTTTTAATACCCTATTAATATCCTCTAATGCCACATCATCCTTCCCACCTCACTCAAATGTAATGCCACATCACCCTTCCCACCTCACTCAAATGTAGATATAAAATCAGGGAAATGCAAGTTCTAATCAGTTGTGTATTTGTGAAGTCTTTGAAAATGTAATAAGTTTTACGAAACGCGCCCGTGTCGCGTCAGACTAGAAATAAAAATGAATTTTGGAGAAGTGATTTTTGATTTACCTCCAACAGTGAAGCATAATGTACGAAAGATTGAGAAAATTCGTGTTAGAATTATTAATCTTACTTTTTCGGTCATATTTAATAAAATATATATATATATATATATATATATATATATATATATATATATATATATATATATATATATATATATATATATATATATATATATATATATATATACATATATATATATATATATCAGGACCAATCTTTAGAATTATGCAGTTTATAGCTAGACAAGGATTGGTTCTCACATGGACAATTATATGTTGCGTGCTCTAGAGTCGGCAAACCGGACAATCTCTATATTTCCACAGACAGTGGAACAACAAAAATATTGTATACCCATAAGCATTGTGAAATTAAACATATAGAAACGTGCACTTTCTCTTTTCTTTTTTTCCATTTAACCAGACTGAGCCCAGCAACGCGTGGCGGGTACTGCTAGTGTGTATATATATATATATATATATATATATATATATATATATATATATATATATATATATATATATATATATATATATATATATAAATATATATATATATATATATATATATATATATATATATATATATATATATATATATATATGTATATATATATATATATATATATATATATATATATATATATATATATATATATTTATATATATATATATATATATGTTGTATCTAGTAGATATAACGTCATACTTGGCCTACTATGCAAGGCACGATTTCCCTAATAAGCCAAGTTTTCATGAATTTATACATTTTTCCTAATTCTTTCTTATGGAATGATAAACTGTCCATGTGGGGAAGAAAGCTTACTCTCTATTAATTGATTAATATTTAATTAATAGATTCATTTAAATTAATCAAAGGACCTCCCTATTTTGACTGAAAAGGGAAACAGATAAAGTTAAATGATAAGGACTGAAATACCAGTGCCTATGGATAAGGAAACGTTTAAAGGTTATTCTTTGAACTTCAATGGACTGTACAACATATTAATGTTTGAGAATAAACTTTCCGTCCTTCACAAAATGGGGGGTTAATACCAGAAGTAATCTACTCCCAGTACGCTTCATCGAGGCTGGTTCTTCCTCGAATAAAATTAGTAATTTCTACTAAATAACATGTAAACAAACATTAGATAAATTGATTAATGGTAAGAAGATAATTTGTTGATTAAACAAGAAATTATTCTCATTTGACTTCTATGAGGCTATCAAATTACGTTAGATATCTCAAATCAAATAAACTAAATATTCTTGACTGATAATCGATTCTAGATTTCACTCAATCAAAGAAAATAATTGAAAAGGGTTCAGCTGCTTAGCTGTAATAGTGAACGGAGAGGTAGAGGTGCAATGGCATCGTCTGCTACTTGCTGTAACACGTGAGCTCGAGCATCGCGTGGGAACGAGAGGACCACGACCTCTTTCAACACAAGCTGAAATTTCAACTAAATATACCAATTGTTTACACCTACTATCTAGTATCCTCACTATGCCATAGAAGGAATAAAATTAATTCCTTATGGACGTACTCATTGTTTGGGGAGGTCGCATGGCGTAACGATGGACAGTGCACAGTAAAAAGATATATATAGAGATCTCATGATATAGCTAATACTAGGGCACTTAACCTGCTGGTTGTCCACCGAAGCAATCCTAGATTGCTACTAGAGCAATTGCACGCTCCTAGGCCGATTAACTGCAAGGGCCTAACGTAGAATTGATGGAAATTCGACTCTCCCGGGACGCACGATGTGATTGTTGGCGTCGCTAGCTCCTGGCAAATGAAGGAGCCGAATGGCGTCTCTCCGCCTCCCTCCCTCAGCCCGTCTCACGCATTCACAACAGAATTTAATAATCACGGATAATTCTTTTCCATGTAATTACTGATGTAATGCGTTAATGAGAACAGGGTTGCAATTTTAGGGAATTAAATAAGATCATACTCTCCTTAAATGGTGTTAATCGAAAAATGGAGAGAAATTTTATTTTCTCCATAGCATTCGTACGTAACAGATAAAACTGTTACTTGATAATAATCTCAGTTAATAACTCTCGGTTTTGGATTATTGGGAGTTATATTATCCGTAGTTAATTATTGCACAGAATACTGATAAATTTAGAGAACCACATTCAATTCTCTAACATATAGGTAATAAATATGTTTAGATGGACATTATCTGACGCAATCCTGCCTCTCGATGTCGTGAGAATATTAGCAATATGCTCAGATAAACAAATATTAATTTTTGTTAGCACTACAGTTAGTAGAATTAATAATTATTGTACTTAGTATACAATAATGATGTATTATAATACAATGGTAGTGTGTCAGTGTTGGAAATTTCCAACAGTCCATTCCATTACGTATAAGTAAATTTGTTTAAATTTGAGTTAAAACTAATGTAGATATATGACTGAACCTAACCAACCCTACCAAACCTAACCTATCCTATGTTAACCTAAGCTAAACTAACACAACTAAGTCAATAAATTATGGCCTTAATATAAAATAATAATAATTATTCAAATAAACTATTTGGAAAAAAATTATTGAAAATAAAGAAAATCACTCGGCCTATTAGGCAAAACAGGCCTTGCATAGTTGGCTGTGAAGTGTGTTCTGACTACTAGATACGACATATATATATATATATATATATATATATATATATATATATATATATATATATATATATATATATATATATATATATATATATATATATATATATATATTTCTAGTCTGACGCGACACGGGCGCGTTTCGTAAAAGTTATTACATTTTCAAAGACTTCACAAATACACAACTGATTAGAACTTGCGTTTCCCTGATTTTATATCTACATTTGAGTGAGGTGGGAAGGGTGATGTGGCATTACATTTGAGTGAGGTGGGAAGGGTGATGTGGCATTAACACAAGACAGAACACTAGGGGATATTAATAGGGTATTAAAAGTATCAACACAAGACAGAACAGAAACAATGGGTATTGAATAGAAGTGTTTGTAGAAAGCCTATTGGTCCATATTTCTTGATGCTTCTATATTGGAGCGGAGTCTTGAGGTGGGTAGAATATAGTTGTGCAATAATTGGCTGTTGATTGCTGGTGTTGACTTCTTGATGTGTAGTGCCTCGCAAACGTCAAGCCGCCTGCTATCGCTGTATCTATCGATGATTTCTGTGTTGTTTACTAGGATTTCTCTGGCGATGGTTTGGTTATTGGTTTCATATATATATATATATATATATATATATATATATATATATATATATATATATATATATATATATATATATATATATATATATATATATATATATATATATATATATATATATATATATATATATATATATATATATATATGTTGTATCTAGTAGTCAGAACACACTTCACGGCCAACTATGCAAGGCCTGTTTTGCCTAATAGGCCGAGTGATTTTCTTTATTTTCAATAATTTTTTTCCAAATAGTTTATTTGAATAATTATTTAACTTGAAACCGGCCATATACTGCAGGTATGTTGACGACATTTTTACACAGGTACCTGATGTTAGACATCTGCAGGAGCTGAAGGAGGCATTTGAGCAGAGTTCCGTGCTGCGTTTCACTTACGAGATGGAAAAGGATGGGAAGCTGCCCTTTCTATATGTAACAGTCATGGAAAAGAGCGGAGGTTTCCACACTGCAGTCTACACTAAGGAAACGAACATAGGAATGTGCCTAAATGCCAACAGCGACTGCCCAGACAGGTACAAGAGGAGTGTTGTTAACGCTTATGTCGACCGTGCTCTCAGCCACAGCTCAGAATGGAAGCAAGTCGACGAAGAACTCTGTAGGGTAAGGCAGGTCCTAGTCAACAACGGCTTCTCAACAGTGTGTGTTGATTATTATTCCTGGTGGTTTTAATTCTAATTCTTTGCATGTTCGTTACGAAGGGTTTATACTTGTTGCACACAGTTAGATTACAGCGTCTATTTCATGTCTCTAGACGATTTATTTTCTTGTCGCTGTTAAGTGCCACGAGCCATAAAGTACAGTTTCATAACATGATTATGGGGGCCTGTTCCGGGAGATTGTTCCCACATGTATTTAAATTTTGCTAATCTAACCTTGCCTTCCTAGGAACAAGTGTGCTTTAGGAATCTGTGTGTTTTAAGAAAATTGTTAGTGTTCCATGCCAGAGTCATCCTGTGTTTATCATCAACCTACGCTTCACGATTCTGGAGGCAAGTCTGCCAAAGTTGTTTGTGCAGTGAGGCCATGCAAATTTTCAGTGTCGTGTTAATTTAAAGTGAAGTGTGTAGTGCCGTGCCATTCTGTTAATTATTTTAGTCAGTAAAGTGCCAAGTGTTAGTTAACAATGGAGGATCAAGTGGTGTCGCTGTTGGCTAATCCAGACTTTGAGGAAATTAAAAGCCTAAAAAAGTCTGCCTTAATAAATATGGCAAATAAGCTAGAATTAACAGCCAACAATAAAATGAATAAGGCACAAATTCTGAGTCATAGTGATCCATTTAGTAGAAAATAGTGAGTTAGGAGAAGAATTTCTGGAGGAAGCCAAAGAAGAGACTAGTGAGCAAATTGCTTTAAGGCGTCTTGAGTTAGAAGCGCAAGTAGCATATGCTAAGCTTGAGGCTCGAGAGAAAAAATTTGAATTTGAAAAGCAAAAGAAAATGTTAGAGATTGAAGCTCAAAAGCAACAGAAAATACTAGAGGCTGAAGCTCAACAAAGAGAGATTGAAGCTCAAAACCAACAGAAAATAATAGAGGTTGAAGCTCAACAGGGAGAGCTTGAAACTCGACGTTAAGAGATTGAGGCACAAAATAGTAGAATAGTAGGTCAGTTGCAGCTGGAAGCAACAAAAAAACAGCAGTTAGAAATTCAACAACAAATTGCTGAGGCTAACAACAGAATTGAATCACAGCGTTTGGCAGCTGGGCATGGTAATACTAGCAATGTTTCTAATAGTAATGATAATTAATCCCATTAGGATAAATAAATACATAGAGTTACCCAAGTTCAATGAGGAGGACCCTGAGGTTTTCTTTTCACATTTCTCTAAAACTGCAGTCAGTATGAACTGGCCATTAGATCAATGGGTTGCAATCATTCAAAGTCAATTAAAAGGGAGAAGTCAGGAGGTTTTTGCATCCTTGCCTGATGAAAATAGTTTTGACTGAGTTTGTTAAGAAAAGCATCTTAAATGCTTACCAGTTAAATCCTGAAGCACACTGACAGACGTTTAGAAACTTAAAGAGGACAAACGAGTACTCTATTGCAGACTTTACCAGATTAAAAACTAACTATTGTAACATATGGCTTAAATCACTTTCAATAACTGAGTATGATGCTCTTTAGAATCTTCTTATAACAGAAGAAGTGTTGCTATGTCTCCAGACAAATTGTCTACTTTTATGGCAGAACAGAAAAATATAACAGACATTTATGAGCTGTCTAAGCTCGCTGATGAGCATGAGTTGCTAACTAAGGCCCAATCGCCCAAGTTTAACCGTAGAGTAAATTATAATGCTCACAGAACTCCTCATCAGAACCAATCCAGTAATAGTGCTCCAGTTACTCTCATGAACTCTTCTCTTACAAAACCTAACCCTGCTACTTCATTGTCAGGAATATCAAATATTAATAATGTTAATTTTAAACCTGCAGTTGGTTCCACAGGTGTGTCCACTGTAAGGTACTGTACCCATTTTAAGAGAAAAGGCCATGTGATAAATTCTTGCTTTATATTGCACCCTGAGTTACGACCAACTGGTCTCATTTATTGTAGATGTGCGCAGAATAAATTTACTAATGAACACGTAACTGTAAACCCCAATTGGGTGAAACAGTATTCTCCATATATGTCTTCAGGTGAAGTTTTGTGTGTTAATGGGAAATGGAAGCCAGTGGTTTGTCTTCGTGATACAGGTGCTTCCCAAACCTTAATTTCTGCCAGTATACTCCCTAATGTTGAAAAGAGAGATACTGGAAAGTTTGTTGTTCTTCAGAGTGTTGCAGGATGTAAAACTGTACCTCTGATAGATGTTACTTTAAGATCCACCATTACACCAAGTTTATGCACTGTGGGTGTTCGTGCACAGTTGCCCATCCCAGGTGTGGATGTTATATTGGGTAATGATGTGGCAATAAATCATGTTGTGGGTGAGATTGATCCCAGTTTGTGTAAACAGCCAGTTGCAGACCATGTTGTTTATTCTGCCTGTGCTGAAGTTAGTTCTACGAATGAACAATCTGTTGTAGTAGATGGTTTTGTCCACTCTACCTGTGCTGATGTCAGTACTATTGTTAATCCAATTGTCAGTTCTGATGCTACTCAAGTATTTGTTCCAGTAACCAGTACCCCTTCAGTGGAGAAGTGGGATGTGGTTGTTCCAGATTCATGTGTGGCCAACCTAGTTGTTGAGAGTAAGCCTGATACTATGACTCTGCTTTATTCCAATAAATAGGGAAAGGATGTCCATGTACCATTGTCTTGCCCGCTTACTATGAACGTTGTGCCAGGAGTTGAGAGAAACTTAAAAGCCACGACTCTGTTGTATTCTAGCCAAGTTGTATTCTTTAAGACAGGATGTCGGGTTGGCAGAAGTATTCCCGCTCACTCCAAGTTTAGAATCAGTTAACCAGTTAGGAACAGTTCTCGAGAGTAAGTCTGTTGTAGAGGCCCCACCTCACCCTAGTCAAGGTGATAGTAAAGGGGAGGTGGTCAAACTACCTGTTACTTGCCCACTCGCTTCAGATTCCTTTAAATTGTGTAAGTTGAGTAGAACTGACCCTAAGATTTCAGAGAGAAGCAAGGAGATAGTCTGTATTGTAGATCCAAGTCTGGAGAGTGTGGGAAATCAGCCAGAGGATCAGCTTCTGACGAGTAGATGGAGACCTATTGAGCCTCCCTCTTCAGTTGTCAGTGAGGATGTGACCCAGCTTGGTAGTGTTATTGATTGTGAACAGACAGTACTCCAAGCAGCTCCAGATGTCATGGGAGGAAATTTTGGTAAATCAGGTAAAACCATTAAGGGTGGTAAAGTTTCTTTTGGATCTAAGTTACAGAGTTTTGTGGCTTATGATTCTTATTCCATGGGGAGTAAATATTTGTCATTGTGTAAATTGAGTCAGAATGTGCATAGGATGTTGTTGCAATCTAATTTTATTCCGCAGGAACCATTCTCTTTTGTAGAAAGGGACTGTGGGACATCTTTGTCCAGCCTTGTTGTTGAACAAAGAGTGTTTACTCAAGTAGGTTGTGCATCCAGTTGTTCTGAGGAAGTGGTGAGTCATACTAGAGCAGTGTCTCTACTTTTAGATCCAGTTTATTTTGATGCACGAGTAGTGAACATGTATGTATGTTCCACTCAAGTGTGGTATTGACTTTCAGAGTCATATTGGTGTTGACTTTCAGAGTCAAATGGGTGTTGAAAAATTTAATCATACTTGGGAGCAGATGTTTGAGGCTCCAGGTGTGTGTTTCAAGTTGGGGAATAAGGTTATCCTACCTAGTGTTAATAACTGTGAAGGTTTACAGATTGTCCTTGGGTGGTTCCCAGGTAATCTGCTGTCCATCTTCAAGATGATAAGACCCTTAAACCTCTTGTTTGATTGTTTGTCACCAGAAGGAAATCACTTGGGAAGTGAAATCTATGGTAAGGGTTGTCAAGGTTTCCGCATGTTTTTGTTAGTCTTTTGGAAGACTAGAATGCTTATGAAGGTGTGTGTTGTGTTCAAGTCCACCATCAGAGGGTGTGCACTTGTTTTTGGAGTTGTGATTGAGATATGGTGCATAGGCATAAACCTCACACACAGAGATCACACTAACGTGTTGCATCAAATGAACAAAGTTCATTTGATGCATCACGTTATTTGATGTCGTAGCTCAGTCGACTAAGGCAGTGTCTGGGATGCTCCTGACGCAGGTTCGAATCCTTGTCACGGCCCTTGTGGATTTGTTCAGGCATAACCCTGTTTTCATAGGAGCTTATGTCTTTGTCAAGGCATACCCAGGAGAAGTCCCAAATCTACTTTACATCCAGTCAGCTTCAATTAAGCAGTTCAGTTCTAGAAAAAAGGAGTCATGGAAAATGGAGTCTATCTTGGAAAATGTCACCAATTAGAAAAGGGATAATCTGGAAACATGAGACTGATCTTAGATCAATAGTAGAAACAGATAGAGAGTTAAATTGCAGAATTGACTGTGTGAAAGAATTTACATTTATTGACAATTCTAATCATGCAAATAATAATAATAATGTTGCTGATAGGAATGTGAAATATCATCTGAAACAAAGTGAACTAAATGAGATAGTACCCTGGAGAGATAAATTTACATACTCCAGAGGAACATATGTAAAATCCCTGATATGTAGAAACAGTGATGTAGAACAAGATCACAAGACTGAACTTTTTGATTTTCATTAAGAATATTTTGGAAGTGTTTTCATTTTTGTTCAGAAACATATCCTTATTGCTTTTACATGTTTGGTGAAATTAATACAATAAATCTCAAGTGTCACATTATTTTACTTTCAGAAAAAATGCCATTGATCTTCAATCAATTGCATTTTTTTTCTTGGAGGTGGAAGTGTTACGTACCCTAGCTGGATACGTATATAAATTTATTTTCATCCATTTCATCATTACTTGTATTGTGTATATATATTATATTTTGTAATTTATCGTGTGATGTGGCAGTGTCAGCGAGATGAGCGGGGGTGGGTCTACACACGTCTAATACCTGTCAGATTCAGGAAAGAATTTGCTGGACCTGTTCAGTTGTGTAGTTACCAAAAATTTCCTCTTTATTTTTATTTATGAATAATGTATTATTATATATTACATTACCTCTGTTTTACATATATCAACCTGATCATTCTTAATTAAGCTCTCTTCGGATCTCGGTTACTAACTTTAAATCAGCAGAAACCTCTAAGAAGCAAGAAGAGATGTTACAAAAGTTAGAGAACCACTTTAACTCCCTACAACAGCAACACACTGCAACCCAAGACGAATCAGACCAACTTAAGCTCCTTGATTCTGTCATCATCTCATCACAGGATTTTCCCCATGAAACTGACAGAGAAGACTGTACTGCCATCGTGATCCAGGAATTGCGTACTAAGTTGAATTATTCAATCGAAGCAAGAGACATTAAGTCAGCTTATAGAGTGGGTACCAAATCATCTGGTGCAAACAACAGAAGGATACGCGTGAAGTTAGATAGCTGCTCCCGCAAGTCAGACCTTATCACTGCTGCAGTCGCTAGGAAATCCAAGGTTTATGTGAACGAATGTCTTACCAGATTCAGACAAAATCTCTTATTTAAACTACGTGGAATTCGCAATAGATCCACTGCTATTAAACATTGTTTTGTGCGCGATGGTAAAATAATAGCTAGGAAGACTGACTCTGGAAAAACTTATGTCATAACCACTGAAGCACACCTCACTTCTTTCCTGGATGACTGTGGGATATCAGCTGAATAACCAGAACATAATTTGTAGTCTCACATACAACCAAAGTGTACTTAAGCTCTGCCTTTCCTTTCCAAAGGTGTTTATTTTTATTTTTATTTTAATTTTTACTTTATTTTTTGTTTGTCATCTTTGCCTGTTTTATACTCTTAATTATTTGTTCTTAGTTAATCCCCTTGTCACTAAACCTAGGGCTTTTTATTTCCCTGTTAATTAACCATTACTAAGCTAATTATCTTCAAGATCATTTTTTTTTATGATTATTATTTTTCTTATTATTTTTTATTTTACATTTATATTGTCAGTCTCTACTGATTTTTTGTGTTTTATTTTATGTAACTTCTGTGTCCTCCCTGGCTATCTATTGGATCTTTATTTTACTTCTAAATTGTTACTATTTTATTGTATCTGCTCTTATTCTTGTGTTTTGCTTTATCGTGTATCTTGTATCGTGATCCCTCTGCATCTCTATGCACACTGATATTGATCCTGATCAAAATCTTCTGTCTCATATCTATACCAACCAGCACATTGATCATCATTATTGTAAGTATTTCACAGCACACCAGGCTAAAAACAAACTCCAAAATAGCACCTATCTATCAGTTTATAACCAAAATGTTAGATCACTTGGTAAACATTTTGACGATTTAAATGCACTACTCACAGCACTAGGTACTAACCTATCGTTCATTATTTTAACAGAAACTTGGCTAAATAAAGACTATACCCAACTCTACAACTTAGCTGGTTATAAAGCCATTCATAACTGTAGGCCTAATAAAAAAGGTGGTGGCACAGCTATATATTACCGAGATACATTTATCTGCAACAGTGTTATTAGTGACAGAGATGACTACTGTGAATATACTTTTGCTCAGTTTACAATTAAATCCCTTAAATCCTCTTTGACTATTGGAGCCATCTATAGATTTCCTAATACTAACATAGCTTCTTTCTCAGACAACCTAAGGAATCTTATTATAAACAACAATCTCAACAAAAACCACATCATTCTGGGAGGAGACTTTAATATTGACCTGGGTCAACAAAACTGCTCTCAAGTTGACTATTTCCTTAACAGCATGAACTCCTGTATGCTAATCCCCACTATCACCAAACCTACCCGAGTCACTCAAACATCAGCCACTACCTTGGACCACATATGGACAAACATAACAGCTCCCCTTGTATCTGGTATAATCTACGACAGAACAACTGACCACTATCCTACCTTTCTCATAGCTAACATGGACATAACACCACCAAAAAGCAAGAAAATTTCATTTAGGCTACACAGTGAATCAGCTTTAGACAATCTTACAGAGGCACTTCACAATATTAACTGGGATTCTGAATTCAATAATACCCATGATATAAATTCATTAGCTAACCTCTTACTCTCCAAAACTCTAAGCCTCTACAACCTTCATTGTCCCCTTCTTACAAAGCAAGTAACTGACAAAAGATTAAACAATCCATGGCTCACAAGTGGCATTCTCAACTCAATCAACAAGAAACATGAATATGAAAAGAAAGTTAGGATTGGCCTAGTTTCAAAGGAAGTAGCTAAAAGGTACTCATCAATGCTTACCAGTATCATAAGAAAGGCAAAACTTGCATATTATGTGAATAGATTCAATGAAGCAAAAGGCAACATGAAAAACACTTGGAAAACTATCTCTAGTATCCTAGGAACTAAACAACACTCACATAACCAAATAAAACTCTACAAGGATGGGGATATACCGTCAACTGATTTAGAAATGGCAAATGAATTTAATAGTTTCTTTTCATCGGTCGGTGCCAATCTTGCCAGTAAAATCCCACAGACTCAGACACATATTAACACATATCTCTCAGGCAGCTATCCAAACTCTCTTCTCCTTTCACCAATCAGCCCAGCAGATGTTGTGTCCATCATACACTCTCTAAAAACCAAGGCAGGGAACACCAGTGAAATTCCGTCCATTGTGTACAAGAGAGCCTCCCATGCCCTTGCCCCACCCATAGCACTACTGTTCAACAAATCTATTGAGTGTCACACCTTCCCTGATATCCTCAAAAAAGCAAGAGTAACGCCAGTCCATAAAGGAGGCAATCCGGCGGACATAAACAATTATAGACCAATATCAAATCTACCCATTCTATCAAAAATATTTGAAAAAATCATTTACAAACAGCTCTATTCCTACCTCGTAAAATTCGACATACTCAGCCCCTGCCAGTTTGGCTTCCGGTCCCAAAAGAGTACCAATGATGCAATCATTAGTCTCCTTGACATTATCTACTCAGCCCTTGACAAAAATGAGTTTCCGATTGGACTCTTCATTGACCTAAGAAAAGCCTTTGATACTGTTAATCACAACTACCTCTTACTTAAACTCCAGCATTATGGAATCCGAGGCCTTGCCCTTGACTACATCCGATCCTATCTTAGTGACAGACACCAATATGTAACCATCAATGATACAACTTCTTCCACTCTACCAATTACCGTTGGAGTGCCACAGGGCAGCATCTTAGGACCTCTTCTATTTCTTATATATATAAACGATCTGCCTAATGTCTCTAATATTCTCAAACCTATATTGTTTGCTGACGATACTACCCTTATCTACTCAAACCTCAACCCACATACACTAAATAATGTTGTGAATAATGAATTAAAAAAAGTCCACTTATGGATGTCAACGAACAAACTAACATTAAACATCGAAAAGACTTACTACATCTTATTTGGAAGCAAATCATCAAATGCAATTCAGCTACAGATAGACAACATTAACATCAGTAATAAAAATGATGGCAAGTTTCTTGGCCTATTCCTAGACAAGAGACTCAACTTCAGCACCCACATTCAACACATAACTAAGAAAGTCTCTAAGACAGTTGGTATACTCTCCAAAATCAGATATTATGTTCCTAACTCTGCTCTCCTCTCACTATATTATGCACTAATCTACCCCTATCTTAATTATGGTATCTGTGCATGGGGGTCTACCACTGCAAACCACCTTAAGCCCATCATCACACAGCAAAAATCTGCTATCAGAATAATAACTAACTCTGCTTTCAGACAACACTCAGCTCCCTTGTTTAAATCCCTAAACTTGCTAAATATTAACTCCCTCCACACATTCTCTTGCGTCAACTACATTTACAAAACCCTGTTCTTAAATGCAAACCATGCTCTGAAACTCTCCCTGGACAGATGTAATAGGACCCATTATCACCACACCAGAAATAAATATCTCTTTGATATCCCCAGGGTCAAACTTAATCTGTGTAAACACTCTATGCAAATTAAGGGACCTAGTCTATGGAACTCACTCCCTAGTGAATTGAAAAACTGTAAAACTTTTGCCTTATTTAAAAGCAAAACCAAAAAGTACCTAACTTCATCTATTTAGTTTCCTACACTGAGCTTTAAATTTGCTCTGTGCCTAGTGGTACCCAATCTCCTAATTTTTATGTAATATCAAACAACCTTATCATTGTGTTCATTGCTGTCTTCTTTTATGTGCTAGCCATATGCTGTATTGTGACTACCAATTTTTGTCAACCACCATTCAAGCTGTCATTGCAATCAATCTTATATTGTTTCTGCTGTATTGTGCCTACCAATTTGTTGTCAACTACCATTTTAAGCTGTCATTGCAATCAATCATAGCTACCTATGTGCTTTAATATACTGTACCTATAATTTTCTCTCATCTTTTTTTTTTCATTCCATGTAATCTGTTATCATTTTTTTGTCTATAAATTTTGCAAGTATTTACCTCCTTAAAATTTTCTTAGATTAAGGACCTGCCCGAAACGCTGCGCGTGCTAGTGGCTTTACAAGACTGTAATTACCATAATTGTATCCTCACATTCCTTATGTACATTCTTGTATATGCATAAATAAATAAAATAAATAAAAATAAAAATTAAGTTGGTTTACTGATTCCCTTATCCCAGTTATATTGCTCCATTTAAGTAAAATTAATAAAATATAAATTGTCATTCGATATGTTGTGAGGAGGCTAGGAGCGGCTTCCGCCGAGAGATTTTAGTCAGTAACTGGCAGACGGACATGGGGTAAACAACTAGGAGGACGGTTAAGTGTCTGTATATTTTGTAATCTGTTTTTGCTGTAGTACATTTAGTCTGGTGAGACATTTATATTATCATCTTAACTAGTGGAAGGCTATCTATTTCATTTATATCACTTAACATAATTACCTGGAATATTTTATATTTTATTTAATATACACTATATATATATATATATATATATATATATATATATATATATATATATATATATATATATATATATATATATATATATATATATGCAATTGACGATCACAAAACACTGATCATTTTATGCGGAAAATCCACAGAGAATAGATTCTCTGTGGATTTTCCGCATATATATATATATATATATATATATATATATATATATATATATATATTACATTTTCAAAGACTTTAGTTCACAAATACACAACTGAATAGAACTTACGCATCTCCGATTATATATCTACATTTGAGTGAGGTGGAAGGGGTGATGTGGCATTAACACATGACAGAACAAGAGGTGGCACGTTACGACCCTGGGTTCTCCAGTGGAAACCAGAGGTCAAAACTGAGCTATTAAACTTTCTGGTAGTACAGTTGAGTGCATCTCGAACGGCAATTGTTTGTATCTTCCCTGCCAGACGTAAGACTATTATTGTTTCTCAAAGAGCATTTAAAGACTGAGCTGGGGGTTGATTATTAAATAATAACATAGGCACCAACTTTGCTTACTAATACTTTCTAATCATTTGTAAAGTAACAATACGTTGCATAGGGGAAGATCTTTAATGTGCTTAGCTGCACGATCAATTAGGCTCCTTCCGGCACCACGACATGGGAGGCCTAGCTGGTCGCTAGGAGGTCCCTTCTCTGGCTGGTGTTCGTGCGGACGAGACCTACTCTGTGGCTGCACCCCTACTCTTCTCCCTTCTCCTCTTACTTATTTCCCTTACCTGAAGTTCCTGTACCCTTAAGTTAAGTACGGGGCATTATTAAGTGTACCTACTCTGGTAGTAACGATTGGTGAGACCTGGGTGTAGTATTTGCCAGTGTTTTGGGTAACCCTAAGTGTTGTGTTTTGTATTAGGGTCCCACGTGGTTTCCCTACCCTAAGCTGCATCCAGCTTCAGTGCTTATCCAGTAGTACTTTACCCTAGCTTGTTCTTAGTGTAAACCTTGTATCCTGCCTACGTGGACCAAGGCTTTTAACGTAAGATAGTGTGGTAAAGTTATTATTATTATTGTTATTGGTGTGAGTGTATATGGGGGTTGTTAAGGGGTTAATAAATAAGTACATGAATTACAGAGTATCCCTTCTTCCTGTGTGGGAGCACATTGATCAACCCTTAAACTAACATATATGGTCTAGTAGCAAGTTATTACTACTGTGGATAGTTTATTTTGGGGGCCGGGCCTTTTAGCTCTCCCATATTTGATACTCTGTCTTCTAACTACCCTTACCCCTTAATAGTACCAGTTCCCCATAGAAGCCCACACATATTATTTATAACAAGTGGTTGGCCAGTCCGGGAGGAACATTATAAGTGTAAAAAATTAGATTCTTGAGTGCCAAAATTAAAATTTTTTGTTTTCCGCAGAACGGTTGTGTGCTAGCTTAGGGTCCAGCTCATCTAGCAAAGGACATTCTTGCACTGACTGGACACCCAGCTGGATCCCTTCACGATTAAGGTTAGTGTGGCCTTGTGTTAGGGGCCGTGCAAATTTTTGTTTTTTTCCAATTTTTATTTTTTAATTTTTTCTTTGGCTGGGAGCTAAAATTGTTAGTGATGTCATCTGAAATGCAGAGACTGGCAGGGGAGCCTTCAGCAGTAGAAATAAAGAGACTTACAAAGTCTAATTTAGTATTGTTAGGCAAGGAATTTGGCCTAGAATTAAATGACGCGGATAAAAAGTGGACTTTGGTGAATGAAATATTACAACATTGTATTGATGAAGAACTATTGGCAAGTGATACACCTTTATGCCAGCCTAGCCAAGCAGAAAGTGCAGCTCATAAGGATAGAGAATTAGCTCTAGAGTTAGCAAGAATAAAATTAGAGGAGCAAAGACTCAAAACCGAGGAGGCTAGAATTAGAGCGAATGCCACTGGACCTCCACCTGCCGGGGATTCAAACCCCAGGCATTATGAGAAAAAGCATAATTTGCCTGAATTTTCCGAGTCGGACCCTGAAAGGTTTTTCAACCATTTTCAGAGATTGGCCATGTCCATGAACTGGCCAAAGGAAGAGTGGGTGAAAATCCTACAGGGAAGACTTAGGGGTAAAGCACAAGATATTTTTATAAACATGCCTGACGACGAGTGTTTCGAATATGATAAAGTCAGGGAATGTATTTTGCGGGCATATGAAATTACTCCTGAAGCTCACCGCCAAGTTTATCGCAACCTTAGGCCTACTCACAACCAACCGCTCACTGAATTTGTTAGTGATCAAATTAGATTGTTTGATAGATGGATTCGCTCGGCGAAAGCCGAAACATACGAGGCTCTCAGGAACTTAATTTTAATGGAGTATTTTATAGATATTATGCCAGAGAATGTTTCAAATTACATTAGAGGAAGGGTAGAGGTAAATTCTAAAATAGGGGATTTGGCCAAGTTGGCAGAAAACTACCAATTGGCGGGCAAAAGGCCCAATAAAAATAATTATACCCCACAGAGTAGCAAAACTTATACCCACAGCCAGTCCAGACCAGCTCATTCTAACCCTTTACCTAATGCACCTTCTGTTTCAGACATAACTAACCCTGTTAAAGTGTCTAGCCCCACGGCACTTAAGGGTGAACCGAAGGGTAATTCTGTTAGTAATGTCTCTTCTCCCCGACGTTTTTGTGGTCACTGTAATCGTTCAAACCACAATATTAGCCGTTGTTGGCAACTGTACCCGGAAAAAAGACCCAATGCTCTAGTTGTGACACAGGGCTTGAGGCCTTCGGAAGGGTTAGGGAGTAAGACCTCCAACCCACATTGGTTGGACTTGCTTACCCCATTCTTATCGAAAGGGAGACTACTTTTGTCTGAGGGTTCTTCCTGGAAGGACGTGGTGATCTTCCGAGACACCGGTGCCATCCAGACTTTAATTTTAGAGAGTGCGTTGCAAGGTGCCAACACTCTCGACACTGGAGAGGTGGTACTGGTCGAGGGTGTCACTAGTGATACTCGAGCAGTACCCCTCCATAAGGTTACCCTGGAATCTGATTTCCACAAGGGTGTTTGTACAGTCGGAGTCACTTCATACCTACCTTTCCCTAATGTTGATGTAATAGTTGGTAATGATTTAGCAGGGGATAAGGTAGGGGACTCCAGACTGCCTATTATGTTGCCTACCCCTAAGGTTTGCCTGGATCCACCCGCCGCAGAGGATAATGTTGTGTACCCTGCGTGCGCGGTGACCAGGTCTATGGGACTTAAATGTAAGGGCAGCCCTGTGCTTGCCAAGGTGGTAAATCCCGAGGTCACGAGGAGCTTTCCGAGTGGTGAAAACCAAGTGGACCTCGCGGACACATTCGTGGCCCGACTCGATGACGTGGCCGAGGACATTGTGGAGAGCCTGCCACCGCCATCTACAGAGAGTAGTGGGGAGGTGGAGGAGAACACTGTTGAGCCTCGGCCAATGGCATCTGACCAAGGCCTAGATGCCTCCTTGAGTGAGTTACAGAAAGCTGACCCCACTCTTGCAGATTGTCATGAGACAGCTGTCTCTACGGAGGAAATTGTAGACGCAGCAACTGGGTACTACTACAATGATCGGATTTTGATGAGAAAATGGAGACCACAGAGTGCTCCCTTGTCAAATGAGTGGGAGGTAGTCCACCAGGTTATGTTGCTGACCTGCTATAGAGAAAGAGTTTTGGCAGCTGCTCATGATGATCCTATGGGGGGACATCAAGGTATTAATATTACGTATCACAAAATTTTAAAAGTATTTTTTCTGGCCCAAGCTGAAAAGCGATGTGGCAAAATTTTGTAATGCGTGTGTTGTTTGTCAACTGGTTGGGAAACCAAACCAGACTCCACCTAAAGCTCCTCTAAGGCCTATTGTCGTGCCAGAGGAACCATTTTCTCATGTGGTAATGGACTGTGTTGGACCATTACCTAGAACTAAGTCTGGTAATATTTACCTAATCACAATGATGTGTATCACTACTCGTTACCCAGAGGCTTTTGCTGTAAGGAACATCCGAGCAAAAACTGTTGTTGCTCGTATGTTGCAATTTTTTTCCACTTTTGGACTGCCTCGGGTCGTGCAAACTGACAATGGTACTAATTTTAAGTCTGATATTTTTGAGCAATTTTGTAAGGAACATGGAATAACTCATAAGGTTTCCAGCCCATACCATCCACAGAGTCAGGGGGTAATTGAACGTTTCCATCTTACTCTGAAGCAGATGTTGAAGACATCGTGCGAGAGTTCCCACACCTTCTGGGATGAGAATTTACCGTATGTTTTGTTTGCGGCTAGAGAGGGATTACAAAGTTCACTGGGTTGTTCTCCTTTTGAGTTAGTCTTTGGCCATAAAGTTCGTGGACCCTTGCAAATGTTACAGGAGAATCTGTTAGGGAACGTAACGTTAACTGAAGGTTCGGCTTTCTTTGCGCAACACCACCAGAGACTCAAGGACTGCAATGCGGCTGCATTAAAGTATCTTGGCAAGGCCCAAGAAAAGATGAAAGAATGTAACGATGCTAAATCTAAGTTACGGGTATTTCAGCCTGGCGACCCTGTCCTGGTATTAAAGCCTCGACTAGGGAACACTATGTCCCACAAGTACGAAGGCCCCTACATTGTGACAGAAAAGACTGGGGACCTCACATACAAAGTGAGGCACTCTGACAAACGTAACCAGGTAATGCTCATACATGTAAATCGACTGAAGAAGTTCCAGGGCCCCAGGCCCATTGCACTAACCAATGTTTCCATTTCCAGTGAGAGAGGAGATGATTGTTCTGGGGACCCAACTAATCTCATTTTCAATAATTCTAGTTCTGTGAATGCTGTGGAGGAGGGACTGTCCCATTTGCAGATGGCCCAACGTGAAGAGGTGCAGTCGTTGGTTGATGAATTCTCCAGTCTGTTCGGGGAGGTCCCGACCCAGACTGATGCCATTTGCCATGATGTCGAGTTGACGGACTACACTCCCATTCGCCTTCAACCCTATCGGATGAGTCCAGAAAAGAAGGCCATCATACGGAAGGAGGTCGACTTCTTGCTCCAGCACGGCCTCATCCGGGCGAGCCAGGGCTCTTGGTGCTCTCCCTGCCTTTTGGTCCCCAAACCAGATGGCTCCTGGTGATTATGCACCGACTATCGGCAGCTCAACAAGGTGACCATTGTGGATGGCTATCCGCTGCCCCTCCTCGAGGACTGCATCGACGAGTGTGGAAATGCCAAGTACGTTTCGAAATTCGACCTCTCGAGGGGGTATTATCAAATCCCACTCACTGAACGTGCTAAACAGCTAACTGCGTTCGTGACACCTGAGGGTGTTTTTGAGTATCAAGTGTTACCGTTCGGCTTGCGTAATGCCCCTGGCACGTTCCAGAGACTCATGAACTCTCTGCTTGCTAAGGTGCCAAATTGTCGGGCGTATTTAGATGATATCGTGCTCTTTGACAGTAATTGGGCTGACAACATAGCTAGGTTACGCCAGTTGTTTGCAATCTTGAAAAGGGCAAATCTTACCTTAAATGCTAGAAAGTGTCATTTTGGCCAAGGCACAGTGACGTACCTCGGTTATGAAGTGGGCCAAGGAAAAGTGTTACCTCGGCAAGATAAAATCAGTGCCATTCTGGAGTATCCAGTACTAAAGTCTAAAAAGGACGTTCAAAGATTTATCGGTATGTGTGCGTACTATCGACGTTTTTGTCAGAACTTTTCCAGTGTTGCCACTCCTCTCACAGACTTGTTGCGGAAAGCCGTTAAATTTAAGTGGTCATCAGACTGTGCAGAGGCATTTAAAAATTTGAAATTGATCTTAGCTTCCGCCCCAGTGCTTGCTAGTCCAAGGTTCGACCGACCGTTTAAAATTCATGTTGACGCGTCTGACTCGGGTGCTGGTGCAGTGTTGTTGCAAACTGGGGATGATCAGGTGGAACACCCAGTATATTATTACTCTGTGAAATTCGACAAGGCGCAACGCAATTATTCAGTGGTAGAAAAAGAGGCGTTGGCGCTAGTGTTAACATGTAAAAAGTTCAAAGTTTACCTCACAGGTAATATAGTGGAAGTGTACACGGACCATAACCCACTAGTCTTCCTGACTCAGATGAAGGGTAAGAATAAACGCATCCTCAGGTGGGCGTTGTACCTACAGGACTTCAATCTTTCCATTACCCACCTACCGGGCAGACTCAACGTGATAGCCGACGCTCTGTCCCAGTTACCTGAATAACATTCATCTGAGCCACAGAAAACCATTTACCAACTGTCATGCTTTAGTTATTTTTTTTTAGGTTCTCCTGTGACATTAAATATTCCGTGTCCAATTTATTTACTTCCCTGTTCTTTTATTTTTTTTGTGTATGTTTTTTTTTCTTTCAGAGAACTCCTTTGTATTTTTCTTGCAGAGAAATTGTTGTTTTTGATTGATTTTTTGTTTGTCATATGGTTTTTCTTTTTATTCTCTGTATACTCTTACAAAAAAATATGACTACTATTCTAGTAGTCACATTTTTTTTTCTCTGAAGGGGGGAGGAGTGTTACGACCCTGGGTTCTCCAGTGGAAACCAGAGGTCAAAATTGAGCTATTAAACTTTTTGGTAGTACAGTTGAGTGCATCTCGAACGACAATTGTTTGTATCTTCCCTGCCAGACGTAAGACTATTATTGTTTCTCAAAGAGCATTTAAAGACTGAGCTGGGGGTTGATTATTAAATAATAACATAGGCACCAACTTTGCTTACTAATACTTTCTAATCATTTGTAAAGTAACAATACGTTGCATAGGGGAAGATCTTTAATGTGCTTAGCTGCACGATCAATTAGGCTCCTTCCGGCACCACGACATGGGAGGCCTAGCTGGTCGCTAGGAGGTCCCTTCTCTGGCTGGTGTTCGTGCGGACGAGACCTACTCTGTGGCCAACCCGTTCTCACACAAGACAGTACATATATGACTAGTGCTTAAAGTCAATATGTGGAATGTGATTTAGTACATATGTGATATATTCCCAGTTAACTTTTTTACCAAGGCTCAAACTCTTCCTCACGTACCAATTTACGTCTCACAGTACTCGTCCATCAACGTAGATAGCTGAATAGTCGTGATTGGTTCAATTATAACGAAAATTGTAGTTTTCAGGTCCCACATGGGTTGTGAAATTCACCTACTATTGTCCATGCTCTTATAATATTACAGATCAGCTACATCCTATTGAAGGCTCGTAGTTTTGTTTTGAGAAATATTAGTTGTTCTTAGTAAATTATAATAAGCACAATAAATTATTACATAGAATAAGTGCTTCACCAATCAATATTATATACCATAGTTTGTGCTTTAGAAATCTTTAAAGAATGTTTTGTAGGAACGCTAACAGAAAACGATGTTATGTTGGAATGTATATAGGGTAAACTACTGCAAACAGGATGGTATGGTGTGGATTATTGGAAACTATAGGATTAGTATAGGGTCCACTACCACCTGTTAGGTGGGTAAGGGGTCCAATAACACCCGCAGGATGAGTATGGGGGTCACATCCACCCACAGGAATGGTATGGGGATCACTTCCACCCACAGGAAGGGTATGGGATCCAATACCATCCACTGGATGTGTATTGCGTCCACTACCACCGACAGGATGGGTATGGGCTCACAACCACCCACAGGATAGGTATGGGGTCCAATACCACCCACAGGATGAGTATGGGGTCCACTATAACCCACAGGATGGGTATGGGGCTCCAACCACCCACAGAATAAGTATGGGGTACAATAACACCCACTGGATATGTATGGCATCCATTGCCCCCACAGGATGACTATAGGGTACAGTATCGCCCACAGGATTAGTATATAGGGTTCACTGCCGCCCACAGAGTCGGTATGGGGTCCACCGCCACCCACAGGGTCGGTATGGGGTCCACTACCGCCCACAGGGTCGCTATGAAGTCAACTACCGTCCACAGGGTCGGTAGGGGTCCACTACCGCCCACAGGGTCGGCAGGGGGTCCACTGCCACCCACTGGGTCGGTAGGGGGTCCACTGCCGCCCACAGGATCGATAGGGGGTCCACTGCCGCCCACAGGGTCGATATGGGGGGGGTCCACTACCGCCCACAGGATCGATAGGGGGTCCACTGCCGCCCAGAGGGTCGGTAGGGGGTCCACTGCCGCCCACACGTTCGGTAGGGGTCCACTGCCGCCCACAGGGTCGGTAGGGGGTCCACTGCCGCCCACAGGATCGATAGGGGGTCCACTGCCGCCCACAGGGTCGATAGGGGGTCCCTTACCGCCCACAGGGTCTCTATGAAGTCAACTACCGCCCATAGTGTTTGTATAGTGTCCACTATCGCCCATAGTGTTATTATGGGGTCCACTACCCCTCATAGGGTCGGTATGGGGGTCCATTACTACCCACAGGGTGTGTCTGGGGTCTATTTTGGCAATACTGCTTTTCCAATCTCATTTGTTGTTCAATGTAAAATATTTGTTGCTCGACTTGCAACAATTTATATATATATATATATATAGTATAGTGCCTTTGCAATAATGTACCAATGTATGTATTTTCATAACTCGTTTTAAATTGTTGAAAAATAAATAACTACATTGTGAATGCAAGTCAATGTTTACATGCTAAATCAGAGTTGCCAGATTCCGCTTAAAATAGCAAATTGTGCTTATTTTCAAAGCTTGAGAATTTAGCTTTAAAGTAGTTAAAAAACTACGAATTTCGCAATTTGCTATGTACTTTAGTGTACTATTTTAAAATAAGATTGGTTTTTAAGCTGCAAGTCATATGAATCTCAAAAAAAGTATATTATTAACAATCTTATCTCCATAGTTCACTAGTTTCTGTAAATCAGATCTGGTAACTGTAGGCCAAGTACTGGAAGACTCAAGACACAATGTGTTGAAGCTATTCTCTTTGAAGAAGTCATCTCGACAGGATCTTCCAGCTCCAGCTATAAAACTTCACCAAACATGGATCTACCTAGTACATCAAATGGTAAGGAATTACTAAACTGTACAAAGTTTTATGCTAGAACATTTGTTACAGAATTGTCCCTGTCAGGGACAATTCAGTCCCTATTCTATGTGTACTCCATCACATAGTGACGGAGTATGTGGGAATAATTTTGTTGACACTGTCCATTTTGTCAATTCTACAACAGCAGATAATATGAATTCCCAGAGATATTTGTAACTTGAGATACTTGGTTTGGTTTGGTTAAGTTAGGTTAGGTTAGCCTAACCCAGTAAATCCTCCCCGGCTAGAATATAAACCCCGGACAAAGTGCTCGTGAAATGCCAGGCATTTGCAAATATGAGGATGTGGTTGATTAGATTATATTCTTTTCTATATCATAGATGTTCAATATATGAAAAATATTTTAGACTTAAAAATGGACCCCTGAGGTACTCAACTTAACACATTTCTTCATATTCATTCCCATTTAGTATGACCTTTTGCTCTCTTTGTTTTAACTATTGTTTTGTGCACTTTACAATTTTTTTCATGAACCTGTAATTTCCTTGCTAGTCTTCCATGTGGTACCTTATTAAAGTCTTTAGCATAATCCATGTATACTACATCCACCGGAAACCCTTTATCTGAGTACCATGTTACCATGTCCCAAAAGTGAGGAGGTTTATAAGGTAGCATCTGTTTTTAAGAAGACCATGGTGTGTCGATTGAATAAGATTTTTCACTGAAAGATGGTAAATGATTCCCTCCCTTAGGATTTTCGCCATGAGCTTGCAGATGTGTTATACCTAGCTGATCGGACATTAGTTTTGTGCTTAACTCTTTTTGCTTTTTTTTTAAATACTGTAAGGGTGAAATTTTCATATTTCAAATCTCGGGGTACTATCCCTTGGTTCAGATATTTTGTGGAAAGTATTTTCAGCAGTATTCATAGTTCTTCTGTCAGTTTATTTTCCTTTATAATTAAGGTTTGTTTTCTTTTGTACCATAGAAAGTACCACAGAAAGGTGTTATAATGTTGTGTTAGCTTTTCTGTACAATTTTTCTTTTTTGTTTGTATAAAAGGCTATGCAATGAATTCAAATATTTACGCTACCAATCAATTTTTCAGATAGATCATCGGATTTTGACAGTATGCTGTACATACCAGATGTTCCAAAAATAACTACAGACAACAATAATGGTACTGTGTTTACTATTTTTATACTTTATATATAGGAAGACAAGTTCAATCAATGAGCATTTTAATATATCATCAAAATTTTCATACATTTCTTTCACTTTGTTACACTTGTAAAAACTTATTCTTAGCTATATTTATATAAATGTTAATACCACTGTTAAATGAACATATTGATTTGTGTCCTTATTAGTTATAGCTTATTTATGTTGACCCAGCACCTTACTAAAGGGATTACCTTAACTTGTGTCACTATCTCTCTAGGGGGCTCCAGGTAGGCAGTATAGGTAATGCCACTAACATGCATATCATTATGGGAAAGTCCATAATTTAACACATAATTATAAGTAGGTAATTTGTAGCAAATTTTAAGATTATTAATAGGTACATTGTAGCATAATTTTGCATAAGCATAATTTTCTTGTTTTGTTCTTGTACTTTTCCTTCGAACACTATTATTTTCTCTTCAGAATTTCACCGGAGAATAGCAGTGATGACTAGAGAACATCTTGAACGTGAGTACCAGAAAGCACGTGCTGCAATGATACAAAGAAATGAGTACTTGAAGAGACTCTTAAACGTGGAGGAACCAAACTCAATAAAGGTGACAAACAAGAAACAGAAAAAAGATAACATACAGGATGTATCACACATTAATTCAAAACAAAGACCAGCTGCACCCCAATCTGATGGTAATCTTCTATTATTTTTTTAACAATATTTCTACAGCTGTTATTTGTGTACTTTCCAATAATATTTGTTGCCTATTTTTAAGTGTATGCTAGACAATTATGGAGATTAAATTACTATAACACTGAACAACTTGGTAGCATAAAGTTAGTTATAGTAATATCTTGAGATTTGTCTGAAAATATTAATACTTGTATACAATTTGCAATTATGTACCATGCTTAAATCTTCAAATGTGCCACCCAGACATTCTGCCTGCTATACTTTCACCACCACACATTCAAAATGCGGGCTATTCTACTAGTGGCAGAACGTACACTCAAAGTTATTTGGCAGCTGGTGAAGAAACTTTGGAATCATTTGATGTTGGTATGTCCCAACATCATTTGTTGGTATTTAAATGAGGGTTTATTTAATGGACACACGTCATAAATATTATGTACCAAAATTGTGCTTAATGCCTATGAAATTTTGTTTAACATATTATACTAATCATTCCTTTCACTTACAAATTTTTCTTACTAATTTTTAATCCCATATTTCAAAGTACTTGCTGCAGAACTTGAACAAATTAAAGATTCTCAGCCAAGTGTTTCTGACTGGCAAAAAAGAAGAAAAAATGCAGAGATTAATTGGGGAGAAAGCAGGGCAATGCTGTTCGATTGGACATTGTCTGAGTTGGGTGTTCCAGATAAAGGTAAATTAAATATTGCTGTGTTCATTAAGGTTATACTGTATAATAAGCATCATATGCAAATTAATGACACTCTATTAATACATTTAGACTTCAGATTGTTTAAAATGTTAGGTATACAGTATTTAAAATTAGTATAAATAATTACCCCTTTTTTCATCAGGTAAAGTTTGTGTACAATGTACAAATTGTGAGGCAAGCATCAAATGTGAAGACTGTTTTGCATTTTTGTGTCACATTTGTGACCAAATGCAACATTTTCTCATGCCTTTCCACCACAGATTATATTGGAAAAATGGCTTTTATGAGCCATTAGACCCGACACAAACTGTGTGCCCTGAAGGAAATATCTTTCACTGGAGTAAGTATACGATACCTGTATAAAATCCGTACTTTGTTCCGAGATTACTTCTACTTCCCAATCCCAGTCTAGAGCTACGATTATCTTGGTATAACAAAATAAAATGAATAAATGTTTCATTTCAGTCATTACAACATTTGGAGAAGTCTTAAAGTTTAAACCTGACACTTGGTTTTATAGATTGATTTAATCGTCTGATTGTTTCTTTTCTGTGAATTTCTCAGTCATTATCTGGAGAATAATGTCAATATTTTGTACAATCAAGAAACAATGAAATATTCAGTCTGAAATTCTTTTCCATAAAACTCATTTTGTCAAACTGTCTTCCTTTTCTTTGTTACCAGAACCTGTTGTACCAGCCCAACCACCAAATTCTTGCCCCAACTGCACAGATTGCAAGTTTAAAATTTCAAGCTCCAGCAATCTCTGCATCTTCATCACTATAATGGGTAAATAAACTTTAAAATTTACCCTTTTATTTCCATTACCGGATATTCCTGAATCACAATACATTTTGAAATTTTTGTTGCTATAAATGTTAATTTTTACATCACTATTTTAGCAAGTCGCCACACCACTCAATGCACTGTATTTTAAACTACAGGAAGGTATGACCTCTATACTCCAATCTATACATGCCACTGTGGATATGAGCATCAACAACTAGGCAAGACCATGCACAAGTCTGGTTTCTATTCATCATTAGGAAAGAGCAGCACATTCTACAGCACCAGTCTGCTTGAATCATGGCACCATATCAAAAGAAATTGTCCCGGAACATCATTTCGGGCATTAGTCACTGCACTGGAATCCTTTGGTGCTTCTCGTGGGCGTGTATGTTTTGATACCGTTATTCTTAATATTTTCAGTTTTATATTTCAATACAAAAATTATCAAAATTTTGTAGTAATGTATATTCATTTATTAATAATTAGTTTTTAATTTTGTTCAAACACAAAATGGAATGTTTTTTTTGTTTATTTATCTTATGTCATAATATGCATTTTAAATGTCACCATCTAAAAAATTCTATTCCTAGATTGGACCCATTAATTATATAACTTCGAAGAGAGTGTTCTTCGAATGGCGATTCCAGCAATATGAGCTGAGAAAAATTAGAGGAGAAGCTGACAATGAGTGTCCTGCTTGTGATAAAACCCCTTTAGCAGTACATATTGATGGCAACAAGAAGCTGTATCGTTACAACAAAGTTGGGAGGTAATAAAATGTGCTTTACAGATACTTAATGTATAGTATTCTTTTGTTCTCTACACACACTATATTATAATGAATTATATTGTCTTCAAATTAATGTTCTTATAAATAAAGTATGCACATATAAATATACATTGTCATATGACATATTTTTTAACTGAGTATGTCTTTATAGTTTGCCTTTCAATTGCATCCATATCATCATTTTATTTATCTAACACCATGTAAATTTTTGTTTTATGTAAAATTTAGCAGTGCATCAGAATTCTTCATATAAAACATTTTTTGATACCCCATTACCCATTGTTTAATATTATAGTGGTTACAGACAATAAATAATTATTTCTGAATTATCATTGCAGAGGTATCAGAAACCCCTATTATTCTGATAGTATCTTCAGCAAAGATGAAGATGTTCAAGCTCATGTTGGCACTATTCAGAGCTTGAAAACTAAGGTGAGTTTTATTATATATTGAGAAACCTTCAATTTTACCTAATAACTGTTTGGCGACTATAACATATGGTGGCCATTTTTGTATTTTTTCATTATAGTTTATATATATTGAATAAGGAAATATAACCCATAGAAATTCTTATGTGCAACAACAATGCCTATCGCGCAAAATAATCTCTACCTTCTACCCGTCCTACATAATTATAATCATGCTCACCAACTGGGTATTTAGTTACTATAAATATTTTTGTTTAACAGAGTAAGCACACGTGTGGAGTGTCTACATGGAAAGCTGCTCAAAATAAGCCTCTTTCATTCCAAAGTTTGGATGAAACAGGAATCAGCATGGCCTCCTGTCGACATGGTATTATCCTCCACACCTTGAATATGTATCAAGGAGAGCTGTACAGTTATGCCCACTATTTGCAAATTATGTATTTCAAATACGTAAAGTTTATTTGTCAAGACATAATTTGCAAATATTGGCCATGGGCCTTAACTGTGGCTCAGAAACAATCACATTTTCACATTGGTCAATCAAAGCCATTTTTAGGAGTCCTACATGCAAAAGGACATGCTTGGTATTGTCAGGTAAATAAAAATATAACATTACATTTATGTATACTAATTAAATTTAATGTAATGTATACATTACATTAAATATAATAAGTACAGTTTGTGTAAAAAAATTTAAGATTTCTGATTGTTTAAGATTAATGATATACGTATCATTTAATATAGTAGGAGGCTTTTAATTTTTGTACAATAATTTGAATTTTTTTTTACTGTATACTTTTATGTTAAAGGTATTGTATGGAGGGCGGTGGCAAGAAGGAAGTGGCATGACTTTAGGGGAAGAGGCAGAGCAAGTGTTTGCATACCTCTCACGATACAACTCTACAACTAAAAACATGCTGAAAGCTGGTATTTGTTTATATGGTTCATCTGATCAAGTTTTTTATTATTTTACCTGCCCTGTAATCAGTATAATGCGATTTGTATTCAGTATTCAATAAGTATCAACTCCCTCAAATAATCAATAAAAGAATGAAAACATATTGGTCAAACTTGAGTTGGTCGTGGTGAGTAAAGGTATGTTATGAAACTGTTATTAATCTATGCTCTTCAAGATGTTCATTGCTATAAATATTTTTCTCAGAAAGAACAGAAGAACTCACAGAGGGTGCAGTCTTTTGGAACCATCGAAAAATTGATGGACTGGCTCGTGCATTAGTTACTCGACTCAGAAAGGTACTAAAAATAATATATATTTATTTTATTTATTTGTATTTATTTTGAAACTTATTATAATGCATTTATATGTGAAAGGTATTATAATGCATTTATAGGTTAGTTATGTGTTCAGATCATGTACTACATATATTTTCCATTATAAATTAGCGACCATTTCCTTGAATTAACTGCTTGAACTTTTTCAATATATCAATAAGGTTAATTTGTATAAAGTATATAGTATTTAATTAACCTAAATGTATGATTCCGAGATATATCAAATGTGTTCACAGAGAAATCACAGTATCGTGATATATCACGGGAACTGTGATGAGGGTTTGAACCCCATGCACTGAGTGCTCTCAGATGCATGCTCTAGTTCACTACGCCACGACATGGTCAGATGAATTGCAACTTGGAGTACTACTGCACCCACAAGGATCCCAAGGCTTCCACTGAAGCCAAACCAGGTTTCACACAATTCCTCCATGAACTCGGTCTCTGTCATTCAGTAGTTCTGCCTTTGATGCCCCCATTTCAATGTCTTTCTCCATGTATTGATATATCACAATAATATGAATTCTATGTGTATTGAAAGGGCCATCAGAGGTAAAACTACTGGAGGACACAGACCAAGTACATGGGAAACTGCATGCACAACCGCCCATGGAATGGGTATGGGGGTGCATAATTAACAAAAATTGAATTGTGGGTTCATTAGTACCCTAGGTTGCAATTCTTTTGACCATGTTGTGGCGCATTCAACTACAGCAAGCATCTGGGAATGCCAAGCCCATAGGTTCGAACCACTCATCATGGTTAATGTGATTTGTTCATTAAATTTATTATATTTTCAAATAGGCCAGAGAGACGGAAATAACAGTTTCAAATGAGATCGACAAACTTGATGTTCAAAAGTCATTGATTCAAGAATGGCGATCTGACCTACAAATGATTTGTAAGGAGTTAGAGTTAAACACTGGAACAACCTCGAAGAACATAAAATATTCTATCGAGGCAGTTGCAGACTCTATCAGGCATCGCAAAAATCTGATTGCCACTGATGCAGGTAGGCTTACTATTTCTTTGTTAACTCTGAAGCAATTTCTATTTAGCTCTTGTCTATAATTTCTATGTAGGTAAATGATGAGGAAATTTTTTTAACAACTTTAAAACTTTCAGCCAAAAAACTTTATTTGCAGCATCCAGTAAAATGCGCTCTTCACTCCGGCACAGAAATGAGTGTGATAGGAAAAAGCTTCAAGGCTTCATAAAAATCTACAATAGTGAAAACTCTGAAATTCTCAGTGAAAAGGATGCAATAGAAGGTATCCTGCCATGGCACAATTTATTGCCTCATCATAGCCAAAATGGTATGTAACTACATCTCATTTTATCAGGGGTTACAATTCGGCCTTATCAAGATAACTAACATTTAGCATGCATAATGGATAAGCTTTACTTATTTTTGAAGTAAAATATCATCACTACTGTTTGTAAAATAGGTGCAGTATCATAATCCGTAGGTTTTTATCAGGTTGATACTGCACAATAAACTATGTATAGTATGTATAATGCAAGTACCTAAACTGTAATTACATTAAATTGAGTTGTAGTTTACTTGCAGTAAATATAATTTTCCTCTTTTATTAGTGTCCCTTGCTCAAAAAAAGAAGGCAGTAGAAGATGTGGAGCTTCAGAAGAGATCCAGAGAAGAGCAACAACACACTGTTCAAGAAATGCTGCATTATCTCGCATATTACAAGAATAAGAGAGAGATTTTAACCGAACATACTGAAGAGTTGTTATGTGGAATTTTTCCTTCATATCTAAGCAAGGTAAGCTAACAGCCTAAATGTGTGTTGCAATTCAGTTCTTCATAAACATTTATCCAGCAGAATTTTATACTTGAGTAAAGTCTTGCTATTTACAACTTTGACAGGTAGACAATTCCATGGTTTTCATATACTGTACTGGTGTGTTTTACATATATTTGAACTTTTACCGAAAACTTTATTTATTTCTTCTAATTTCTTTAGTATTTTCAGGGAAATTTGTAAATGTCTTAAACCCCATTAAATAGTCTATATATTACAGGATCCTAACAAGTACACTATTGAAGAGAAGCACCTATCAACCAAAAATAAGAGTGGAATCTTGGCTCTTTTGAAGCAAGGGCAAAAGTTGTGTTCTGACAAGCTGAGTGATGCAAAGCGTTTATTTGGATACCAGGAAGAGGATGTTGATGTTTCCGAGCCCTACCTGGAGCTTTGTGACAGTGAAGATGATGATGATGAAGATGAAGAATTACTACTAAACTGATGATACAAAAGTTAAGTATAATAAATTTTACCTGATTTCTCTTGCTAATTTCTCTTACTTAATTTCTCTAATTTCTAATTATCCTAGCCCTAAGATTACTACTGGCCTCCATTGCCTTGCCTGCACTTTGTTTCCCCCTTAACCATATCACTCATTCTTACAGGTGTGAGACAGAGAGGTACAAGATCATCCAAGAGGAACAACACCTGAAGCACCCAACATTTGGGTGTTTTAATTAATAAAAACGCCCATCATGGCTTCACTCATCCTGGCTGGTTTAATTAAAAAAACCTAACCTAAACCTAATATATATACCTCTAGAGTCAAGGGAGTTAAGTTTTAGGCTGCACAATGAAACTGCTATTGACAATTTTATAACTGCTGCTGATAATGTCTGTCCTGTGACTTTTTTGTAAGCATAACCAAAAGGCTTAACAATCCCTTGCTTACAAAGGGAATACTTAAACCCATTAATAAAAAACATGACCTTGAGAAGAAGTATAGGTTAGGAATTGTCTCCAAAGAATTCTCATGCTCTTCAACAGGTCACTTGAACTCCAAACCTTTCCAGTTATCCTAAAAAAAGCGAGTTACCCCTGTACACAAATGTGGTGATCTCACAGATGTTAACAATTACAGACCTATATCAATCCTGCCTAACTTGTCAACATTTTTTGAAAAGCTACTTGAACTTGAACTCCAAACCTTTCCAGTTATCCTAAAAAAGCGAGTTACCCCTGTACACAAATGTGGTGATCTCACAGATGTTAACAACTACAGACCTATATCAATCCTGCCTAACTTGTCAACATTTTTTGAAAAACTAATCTACAAGCAGTTTTACTCTTATCTAGCCAAACACCATATACTTAGTACTAGGCTGTACAAGAATATAACAACTCTTGTATATATCTCAAAAAAAAAAAAAAAAAAAAAAAAAAAAAAGCACAAGACGAAGCTTGAAAAAGTTTAGTGGTATGCCAATAGGCTAGTCCCAGGACTAAGAGGCATGAGTTACGAGGACAGGCTGCGAGAAATGCAATTGATAGGGTACATAAAGATAAACTGTTTAACACGGGTGGTAGGCGAACAAGGGGACACAGGTGGAAACTTAGTACCCAAATGAACCACTAGGATGTTAGAAAGAACTTTTTCAGTGTCAGAGTAGTTAATAGATGGAATGCATTAGGCAGTGATGTGGTGGAGGCTGACTCCATACACAGTTTCAAATGCAGATATGATAGAGCCCAGTAGGCTCAGGAATCTGTACATCAGTTGATTGCCAGTTGAGAGGTGGGACCAAAGAGCCAGAGCTCAACCCCCCGCAACCACAACTAGGTGAGTATACACACACACACACACACGTACACACACACACACACACACAGACACAAACATACACACACTAATGCCTCTATTCACCTTGCAGTAAATAGGAACCTGAAAGTCAGGAAGCTGCTAAAGGCTGCATCTTGGGGATGTGTGAGTGTGTTAGATAAAAATATATGTTGTTTAGATATGATGGAGGAAAAAAGGCCGAGAGTCGGTACATTAGACAACCGACGCTTAGAAAGGCGGGGTCCAAGAGCTAACAGCTAAATCTTGGAAATAATAAATTAAAATATTTAATACACCCACATACATGTTTCACATTATTTTGGCTGAGGGCACACTGAGGGCTGATGGCCCCGTCGACGGGGCAGGAAGTCGGTGGTTGATCAAAGGCCTCCCACATCCTCCACATACCTGAGGATTATTCCGGCTTAATTTTAAACGGAAGTAATGTCTTGGCATTTACGGCTTCAGCGGGTGGGTGGGTCCGTGGGTTTATTACACTGTGAGTGAAAACAATCGCCTATTCTCTATTTTATATTGCCGCTTGTAGAGCTAGAAGCTGTTGCCTCTTGTGTGCGTTGCACAAGGGGATTAATATCTGGATTAATAGCTTTCAATATTTCCAGTATTTTTAAGGTAACGCTTAAATACCGAAGATACTGCTATTGGACACCGCTTAATTGACAATGTCTCAACAACGCAGGCTAAAGATGTGCGTGGCTCCTGCTATTGCAATGATGCTCATTTGTTTTTCAATGATGGGCCTTAGTTGCCCCCTCTCTAACTTACCGTTCTAAATACCCCTTCTCCATCTTCCGCAAACATTTCCCCTCATACATCTCCCCCCATTTTCTCCTGTCCCCCTTGTCCATCTTTGTCCCCCTGTCCATCTTTGTCCCCTGTCCCTCACTTTGTCCCCTTGCCCACATTTTCTGTCCTCTGTCCCAGATCCCTTTCCCCCTCTCTGTCCCCCTGTCCCCCCTTTCCATCTCTCTGTCCCCCTGTCCCTCTCTATCCCATTGTCCCTGTCTCTGTCCCCCCTGTCTCTCTCTGTCCCCCTGTTCTTCTCTGTCCTCCTGTTCCTCTCTCTGTCCCCCTGTCACTCTCTGTCCCCCTGTTCCTCTATGTCCCCCTGTCCATCTCTCTGTCCCCTGTACCTCTCTGTCCCCCTGCCCACTCTTTCTGTCCGCTGTCCATCATCTGTCCCCCTCCCTTTCCTCCAGTCCCCCTATCCATCTCTGTCCCCTTGTCCCTGTCTCTCCTCTGTCCCCTCTCTCTTGGTCTCCTGCCCCCCTCTCCTCCCTCTGTCCCCCGGTCCCCCTCTCTGACCCTGTCCCTCTGTCTCTGTCTCTGTCCATGTCCCCCTCTCTGTCCCTGTCTCCCTCCCTGTCCCACTGCTCCCCCTCTGTTCCCCCGTCCCTCCTCTGGCCCTGTCCGTCTGTCCCTGTCCCTCTGTCTCTGCCTCTCCTCGTTTCTGACATTCTCTGTGTCAGCCTATCTCTCTGTCTCTTTCCTCGCTCTATCTCTGTCATTCTCTCACTGACTTTGCATATCCTTATCTATACGTCTCTGTGTCTAACATTCTCTCCCTGACTCTGTCTATATCTATTTCTCTGTCTCGATCTTCATCTCTTTCTCTCTCTCTCTCTCTCTCTCTCTCTCTCTCTCTCTCTTTCTTTCTCTCTCTCTCTCTCTCTCTCTCTCTCTCTCTCTCTCTCTCTCTCTCTCTCTCTCTCTCTCTCTCTCTTTCTCTCTCTCTCTCTCTCTCTCTCTCTCTCTCTCTCTCTCTCTCTCTCTCTCTCTCTCTCTCTCTCTCTCTCTCTCTCTCTCTCTCTCTCTCTCTCTCTCTCTCTTCTCTCTCTCTCTCTCTCTCTCTCTCTCTCTCTCTCTCTCTCTCTCTCTCTCTCTCTCTCTCTCTCTCTCTCTCTCTCTCTCTCTCTCTCTCTCTCTCCCTCTCTCTCTCTCCTTACATACATACATACATACATACATACATACATACATACATACATACGTACATACATACATACGTACATACATACATACATACATACATTTATTTAACACATGTGGTACACGCACAAGGGGACACAGGTGGAAGCTGAGTACCCAAATGAGCCACATGTCGGAAAATCCGACACCATTTAATATATCATACAGATAATAGCTGTATTACCAACAAGTTACCCATAGAAAACGTAACTTGTAGTGGAATTACCGTCTATAGAAAACGGGATATCATCACCACATACCATTATAAATTGACCAGCTATTCTGCTGGGAATTATTCTTAAATACATTAGTCTTTGGACTTTACCATCATAAAAACATCTTATATAAATTAACTTAATTATCAATATTAAAGTAGAGTAAATGTGACCCTTCTATCACGTTCTGAAATCTGGACAATGTAAGCCAGGCGTCAGAGTGGAGGAAGGAGGGCAGCCATTGTTGTTATACGAGACCAGAGGCTCACACGGGAGCAAATTCGGCTCCTGTTAAATTTACTTGGACGTAGTGTTATGGAACCCAAAGGTGTACCATTGTCAACACGCTGTCTACAAATACAAGTTAAGTGTCTATCCGAAACCCGTTTATCATTCATTTATGGCCATTAATGTCAGGATATAGGGTTAGCCGGTTAGAACGCGAAATCGCCTCATACTAAAGGTAATTAAGCCAGGTCTTTAATGTTCCATGTACTGTATAGTGTTTTCTCTGATATAGCTTGTCATATATAGGATTCTGGCTTCACAGCTAGCGCACTTTTGACAGGTCAAGACGAGGATGCAAGATTGTGCACCAGTTACTGGGTGATATGGAAGCTACCTCAAAGAGGATAATTTGGTGTCTACACCCTAGTTATACCTGGTGGACTAACCTGCTGTACTATAAGATAAGGAACCTCTTCAATGTTTAATAGTATGTAGTCTATTACTGTAGTTTGATTGGCTGCATATATATTAATATAAACCCCCCCTAATGTGTAGAGGATCGATTTGTGAGATTAAGAGATTATTGCAGAAATACAGTCCACTTATCATTATACAAATTGCTATCGAAGTATATAAATTAACGTAAATATAAATTCATATAAATCAAATAAATATAAATCTCACAGGTCGGTTCCCACACCACAGAGAGATTATAGAAAGAACTTTTCAGTGTCAGAGTAGTTAATAAATGGAATGCTTTAGGCAGTAATGTGGTGGAGGCTGATTCCATACACAGTTTCAAGTGTATGGAAAGTGTATGTATTCAAGTGGCGGGACCAAAGAGCCAAAGTTCAACCCTTGCAACCACAACTAGGTTAGTACATACATACATACATAAGATATAAAACAGTGGAGGATTCCCAGGTAGAACAATCAACCACAATGCCCATTACCCCTTTACCCTGATGTCCTTAACTACACAACTATACAAGAGTCATTAACACGTGTAATGGCTGATCCCCCATCACGATAGCATAAAGACCAATTGCTTGACCCGCAGTCTGTCTTGCTCCTCAAATAATTTTCGGGTTAACATGAAAACGTCTCTCGAGTTTATCTTTCTAATGTTGTTTTCCCATCTTTCATTTTATCAGCTTAGTTCCTTTATTATGCCCCAATTACTCATCCCTTGAGCGGTAGTTAAACTGAACCCAAATTTAAAAAAAGTTCCTTGCTAAGCAAGCTACAGTCTTGATAAGTCAGATATATTGTTTGTTAACACATTTCTCAACAATGAACAGTCAGTTTTATCAAGCTAACATATCCTAACACAACGAGTGAGAGTATTAACTGGTATAATTATTTTATTAGACCAGTATATATTATTAGATTATACTGGTATAATTATATATATATATATATATATATATATATATATATATATATATATATATATATATATATATATATATATATATATATGTATATATATACATATATATATATATATATATATATATATATATATATATATATATATATATATATATATATATATATATATATATATATATATATATATGTATGTATGAGTGTGTGTGTACATGTGTATACAACATTAATAATTTTGTAACTAGCGTCAAACATTGTTATTTGCTTAGCTAAACGAACTAGAGGGTTCCGGTCCTGAACCGATTATGTGCCTCTGTAATCCTTTACACCACGGCCCACGGGATGGGTATGGGGTGCATAATAAAGAAAGCAATAGAAGAAATTGAAATTGCATAATACGGTTATTGACATTCAATAATAGTAAGATAAAGCAATGAGGACCAAATGGGAGACCAGTGATCAGTGTCTTGTATCCCCTGCAATACCTCAAATCCTACGTACCTCACTGACAGGCTCCAGTATGTTTCTGTGAATAATTCAATTTCTCCCACCCTACCCATCAACATTGGTGTTCCTCAGGGCAGCATACTTGGCATACTTGGGTATCCTTTGGAGGTGCTTATCCAGTTCTCACTTGAACACTGTGAGGGGATTGCCAGTTATGCCATGCAGTTATGCAATGTATGAATCTATCTATAAGTCCACCAATCTTTGTAAAAATTTCTTGTATGGATGTACCTTACCTAAATAAACATTTATTTATTTATTATTTATATTTAGGATTCATCAACTGCCAAAGATATTCACATGTCAGTATAATTCTGGCGAGAGAGAGGTTTGGGAAAAGCCGTTATACCAACTAGTCAGCAATAAGGGTGATATTTGTGGGGCACAGGCACACTCGGCCTGGCCCATTAACCCCCAACTGACACTATAACTACTAGCTACTAGGTACATGAACATAATTACATAATTTACGTACATAATTTAAGGTACATAATTACTAGGTACATGAGGACTGGCCATTGTACTATATAGACCTGAAAAAGTGTAACTTAGCGACAACAAGAAAATATTGAATCACAAGACCAACGACGACCATTCCCTTACCCTGCCATAAACACTGAAATTTGACACCCTACCTCTGGAGCCACCCTGACCACAGGTCCACCAACTACATTTCCCTCCCTCCAACTCTGCCTCAACTTACATTGTACACACACATATTGTACACCACGCAAGTGTGGACTAGTGTGTAAATCTTACTGATACCACACTTAACCTTTATTCTTTCTCAATGTGTTGTATAAAAGGATCTGATTATACCGTTTCATTTCTAACTCCTTTTCTTGGAAGAATGCCACATATGATCGTACACACACACAAGGTCTGTATAGGGTATAGGCAAGGTCTGACAAGGTATACTAGGTGAGTACTAGTTGAGTACTTACACACAAGATATTCTAGGTGAGACTAGGTGAGTATACACACACACGCAACATATACTAAGTTAGTACACCCAGAAACAAGATATACTAGGTGAATACACACATACAAGGTATACTAGGTGAGTACTAGTTGAGTACTTACACACAAGATATTCTAGGTGAGACTAGGTGAGTATACACACACACGCAACATATACTAAGTTAGTACACCCAGAAACAAGATATACTAGGTGAATACACACATACAAGGTATACTAGGTGAGTACTAGTTGAGTACTTACACACAAGATATTCTAGGTGAGACTAGGTGAGTATACACACACACGCAACATATACTAAGTTAGTACACCCAGAAACAAGATATACTAGGTGAATACACACATACAAGGTATACTAGGTGAGTACTAGTTGAGTACTTACACACAAGATATTCTAGGTGAGACTAGGTGAGTATACACACACACGCAACATATACTAAGTTAGTACACCCAGAAACAAGATATACTAGGTGAATACACACATACAAGGTATACTAGGTGAGTACTAGTTGAGTACTTACACACAAGATATTCTAGGTGAGACTAGGTGAGTATACACACACACGCAACATATACTAAGTTAGTACACCCAGAAACAAGATATACTAGGTGAATACACACATACAAGGTATACTAGGTGAGTACTAGTTGAGTACTTACACACAAGATATTCTAGGTGAGACTAGGTGAGTATACACACACACGCAACATATACTAAGTTAGTACACCCAGAAACAAGATATACTAGGTGAATACACACATACAAGGTATACTAGGTGAGTACTAGTTGAGTACTTACACACAAGATATTCTAGGTGAGACTAGGTGAGTATACACACACACGCAACATATACTAAGTTAGTACACCCAGAAACAAGATATACTAGGTGAATACACACATACAAGGTATACTAGGTGAGTACTAGTTGAGTACTTACACACAAGATATTCTAGGTGAGACTAGGTGAGTATACACACACACGCAACATATACTAAGTTAGTACACCCAGAAACAAGATATACTAGGTGAATACACACATACAAGGTATACTAGGTGAGTACTAGTTGAGTACTTACACACAAGATATTCTAGGTGAGACTAGGTGAGTATACACACACACGCAACATATACTAAGTTAGTACACCCAGAAACAAGATATACTAGGTGAATACACACATACAAGGTATACTAGGTGAGTACTAGTTGAGTACTTACACACAAGATATTCTAGGTGAGACTAGGTGAGTATACACACACACGCAACATATACTAAGTTAGTACACCCAGAAACAAGATATACTAGGTGAATACACACATACAAGGTATACTAGGTGAGTACTAGTTGAGTACTTACACACAAGATATTCTAGGTGAGACTAGGTGAGTATACACACACACGCAACATATACTAAGTTAGTACACCCAGAAACAAGATATACTAGGTGAATACACACATACAAGGTATACTAGGTGAGTACTAGTTGAGTACTTACACACAAGATATTCTAGGTGAGACTAGGTGAGTATACACACACACGCAACATATACTAAGTTAGTACACCCAGAAACAAGATATACTAGGTGAATACACACATACAAGGTATACTAGGTGAGTACTAGTTGAGTACTTACACACAAGATATTCTAGGTGAGACTAGGTGAGTATACACACACACGCAACATATACTAAGTTAGTACACCCAGAAACAAGATATACTAGGTGAATACACACATACAAGGTATACTAGGTGAGTACTAGTTGAGTACTTACACACAAGATATTCTAGGTGAGACTAGGTGAGTATACACACACACGCAACATATACTAAGTTAGTACACCCAGAAACAAGATATACTAGGTGAATACACACATACAAGGTATACTAGGTGAGTACTAGTTGAGTACTTACACACAAGATATTCTAGGTGAGACTAGGTGAGTATACACACACACGCAACATATACTAAGTTAGTACACCCAGAAACAAGATATACTAGGTGAATACACACATACAAGGTATACTAGGTGAGTACTAGTTGAGTACTTACACACAAGATATTCTAGGTGAGACTAGGTGAGTATACACACACACGCAACATATACTAAGTTAGTACACCCAGAAACAAGATATACTAGGTGAATACCCTAACACCAACCTCCTACAGTACACAACACCAACCTCCCACAGTACACCTCCCACAGGTAACCCCCAACACCAACCTCCCACAGTACACAACACCAACCTCCCACAGTACACCTCCCACAGGTAACCCCAGCACCAACCTCCCACAGTACACAACACCAACCTCCCACAGTACACATCCCACAGGTAACCCCAGCACCAACCTCCCACAGTACACAACACCAACCTCCCACAGTACACCTCCCACAGGTAACCCCAGCACCAACCTCCCACAGTACACCTCCTACAGGTAACCCCAACACCAACCTCACACAGTACACCTCCCACAGTAACCCCAGCACCAACCTCCCACAGGTACAAAATGAAGCCATGAGAATTATCTTAGGATGCCCAAGAAATGCTATGATTGAGAAAATCAGGATGGAGTTGAATCTGCAGAGTATTGGGGATAGAATTGCAGAGATAAATGTAGCTTCTGCCATTAGATTAATGAGAGGTGGGGGAGCTAATGAATTGGTCCTCTCAGTTCAAAAGGTGGGAAGTACTGAACAATGTATGATGAAGAAAAGAGCATATATGAATACCTTATGTTCTAATGTTATTAAGTATGATGTTATTTCAGAGTGTATTGCTGTGCCCAAGAGAAAATTTACACCACCATGGGAGGATTGTAATGTAGATGTAGTAATTACTCCCTTGCAAAAGAAAAAAAGTATGTATGAAATAGGAGAGCTGAGGGCAACATATGATTGTATAATTAGAAAATTGCCTACAGAAAACACTCTACTACATGTATATTGTGATGGGTCAGTAGCTAGGGATGGGAAGGCAGGATGTATATTGTGATGGGTCAGTAGCTAGGGATGGGAAGGCAGGATGTATATTGTGATGGGTCAGTAGCTAGGGATGGGAAGGCAGGATGTATATGTTCTTAACATTCTGAAACCTATATTGTTTGCTGATGATACTACACTCATCTACTCCAACCCCAACCCACATACACTAAATACTGTAATGTTGTTAATAATGAACTAAAAAAAGTCCACTTATGGATGTCAACCAACAAACTAACACTTAACATAGAAAAGACCTACTACATCTTATTTGGAAGCAAATCTACAAATGCAATTCAGCTTCAGATGACAATGTAAACATTAGCAATAACAATGATGGAAAGTTTCTTGGTCTATTCTTAGACAAGAGACTCAACTTCAGTACCCACATACAATACATAACTAAGAAAGTCTCTAAAACAGTTGGTATACTCTCCAAAATCAGATATTATGTACCTAACCCTGCTCTCATCTCTCTATATTATACACTAATCTATCCCTATCTCAACTATGGTATCTGTGCATGGGGTTCAACCACTGCAAACCACCTCAAGTCCATCATCACCCAGCAAAAATCTGCTATCAGAATAATATCAAATTCTGCTTTCAGACAACACACAGCCCCCTTGTTTAACTCCCTAAACATGCTAAACATAATCTCACTCCATAAATTCTCTTGTGTCAACTACATTTACAAAACCCTGTTCTTAAATGCAAATCCTGCTCTGAAACTCTTCCTGGACAGATGTAATAGGACCCATTATCACCACACCAGAAATAAATATCTCTTTGATATCCCCAGAGTTAAACTTGTATAAATAAATAAATAAATAAATAAATATGTTTATTCAGGTAAGGTACATACATACAAGTAATGTTACATTAATGGATCGATATATAGATAGAGCTAGTACATACAATGCCTAAAGCCACTATTACGCAACGCGTTTCGGGCAGGAAAAACATTAATATCTAGAACTTAATACTAATTGAGCATAAAGAATAAAATGTGTTGAGAACAAATACAAATAAAGATAAAAAAAAGAGGGAACATGACTGAAAAAGCAGCACAAATACAATAGGTTGACAAACAGTGTTGATTAAAAAAAAAAAAAAAAATAACAGACATGGGTTGACAATAGAGGGGTAAGGTAGGTTAGTGAATTTATTAGGTAGTGTTTAGTTTTTATCTTAAACTGGTTGAGAGAGGTACAGTCTTTAACATGGTTGGGAAGATCATTCCACATTCTGGGTCCCTTGATTTGTAGAGCATTTCTAGTTTGATTAAGTCGTATTCTTGGAATATCAAAACTGTATTTTTTTCTGGTGTGGTGCTCATGGGTTCTGTTACAACCTTCAATGAAGCTTTTGAGCTTATATGTATGTATTTGTAATGTATGTATGTAAACAATGTATTTATTATCATTTATCAATTCTGATTGAAATTACCTACTTAAAATTATCTGTTAGATTAAGGACCTGCCTGAAACGCTGCGCATACTAGTGGCTTTACAAGATTGTAAATACTGTACTATTCAATGTATTCTCACAACCCCAATGTACCTACTTGTATATATATAAATAAAATAAAATAAAATATTGTGATGGGTCAGTAGCTAGGGATGGGAAGGCAGGATGCAGTATGCCAAACTGAATTCGTGCGCCCCTTGAGGGACTTGAAGTAGAGGGATAGGGATCACAGGATAAGTATGGGTTGCACAAACTACTGGTAACAGGATGAGTATGGGTTGCACAATTAATTACTACAAAGTGGTTGAGTATGGGGTGCACGTAAATGAAGACTCCCAAGAAGCAAATCAGAGATCAGCCCAAGCTTCATCTTGAGGCAAAGCTCAATGCCTTAAGCCATATTGATGCTCTGTCCACAGAGCATTCTCTCTCTCAAATCATAATAGTACACTAATGGTTCCCTACACCACCCCTCAGGTGCAGCTGCAGCAGGCTTGGGTGACATGATGACTATGGGGTGCACAATAAACTAACACTCACAGAATGAGTATGGGCTGCACAATAAGCTACCTCTCACAAGATTAGTAATAAAGAAACATTAATTTTTTGGGTAGGGTGACTGAAACTCATCCTGGGGTAAAAATGTTTATTTAAATTTATTATAGTTAAATGAATTTAGTAAATTATTCCATATATTGTATTATAAGTGAATTGACACTAAACTATAAATGATACTAATAAGGTTTTAAAAATGAAAAACAGTAAAAATCCTTCATGTAAGATATGGAAGTTGAAAAGTAAATTAACTGTAAACTAAATTATAAACTGTAGACATAATATAAAGTATTATAAGTAAAATACCTATAAACTACCAAATAATGTGTAAGGAACCATTTCTATTGTTTGTCCTTTTTTACCTGTTTCCTCAGGTATTTTAAAATTCCCATTCCGTTGTTACTACACTGTTTTCCTGGTGTAGTTCCCTGTGGTTCAAATTTTACTACTTGTACTTCTTGCTGTTTCTGAAGGATTGCTAATGGTAGCCCTTGTTGCACCGGCGGAACTTTTTGTAAATGTTCCACCTGCGGAACTTTTTGTAATTGTTGAATTTCTTGCACCTGCGGTACTTTTTGGACTTTATGCACCTGCTGCACTTGTAGCTCGTCAGGATTTTTTTCCAGGGCATTATCGCTATCACCTTCTGATCCTAATGTAAGTTTATCTGCATCAAGCTTCCTTGTGCGTGCTGGAAAAAAATAAAAATAAAAAATAAAAAATTTTGAAATGGAAGATCCTGTGTAACAAATTTAATCAGTTACTATGATCGAGCCGCAGAAATTTTACAGGAAAGATATGGTTGGGTTGACTGCATCTATCTGGACCTAAAAGAGGCATTCAATAGAATTCCACATAAGAGTTTGTTCTGGAAACTGGAACATATTGGAGGGGTGACAGGTAAGCTTCTAACATGGATTAAAAAATTTCAAACTGATAGAAAAATGAGGGCAGTAATCAGAGGCAATGTATTGGACTGGAGAAATGTCACGAGTGGAGTACCACAGGGTTTAGTTCTGGCATTCATGGATAAATAATAAATAAATTGTTCATGATTTTTTTAGACAAAAGCTAGAATATGCAGCAGTTGTATGGTGCCCATATCTTAAGAAGTACATGTACAAACTTGAAATGATACAAAGACGTCATGGGTGTCATAGGGGCACCAGCACACTGGTTTGCTAAAGGGCCCTTAATGCTGTCGAGACCTTATGGGCCCTTGGACCCATTACGTTAAGACATAGTGCTGTATTGGGCCACACACTTTTTGCCATATACATCAACGACAGAGATGATTGAATTGAAATTATATATATATATATATATATATATATATATATATATATATATATATATATAAATACATATATATATATATACATATATATATATATATATATATATATATATATATATATATATATATATATGAGAGAAAATAATAGGTGGTGATATATTTATATATTATGTGAACTACTTACACAAAAAGAAGTTAGTGGTGAAGATCTTCTTGTCCTCTTCTTGTATTACGTTGTTTGGTAAAATACCATGTGTCACCCGTGCTGGTCCTTTCTTGTAATAGATAACGATTGATTCATACCCACAGCCACGCAGATATGTTAGCTGAAAAGCAAATAATATTTAAACAATAACACTATCTGGGAAAATGCAACAAAATAAATGTTTGAAGCATAGCTGGGCATGTGCAATAGAACCCATAATAGAATCACAATACCAGAAATAAATATCTTTGATATCCCCAGAGTCAAAGTTATTCTGTGTAAATACTCTATGCAAATAAAGGGACCTTGTCTATGGAACTAACTTGCTAACAAATTTAAAAACTGTCCAACTTCTGCCATTTTAAAAAATAAAACCAAAAAGTACCTAAATTTTTTCTTGATAGTTTCCTAACTAGTGTATTAAACTCGCACTGTATCTTATGAAATCCAATGCCAGAATATATGTGCCTAAACCATACAACTTTTCCATTGTAATCATTGCTATCACCTTATATCATGATTGTTATATTGAATGCATATCTTACTATATTATACCTTGAAATATTCCTCAAATTATGCTACAATTTATATGTTGATAACCCTCAAATTTTACTTTAATGTACATAGTAATCTTTGTGATACTTTCTTACAATGTACCAGCCAATTTTTTCCATTTAAGCTTTAAATTGCCTATTTAAAATTATCTGTTAGATTAAGGACCTGCCCAAAACACTATGTGTGCTAGTGGCTTTACAAGAATGTAAAAACATCAATTCTATGTACTCTCATAATCCCAGTGTGCTATCTTGTATATAAATAAATAAACAAATAGTATGTAAGTACTGTACAGCATTATTCATGTTGATTCTATACCTTATCAAGCAAGTTCAGCATAAGAAGAATACAAATGAATACAACAGATGTAGACAAACTTCAATACCTGATTTTCAATCCTTCGTAGAACCCGGCTTGCTGTATTTCGTTCTAAAGCCTTCTTGCCTTTAAGTAGAAAACGGGCTTCCTCTTCTTTCTTCATTAATTCTCTACTGTTTCGGAAGTCACACTGGCAGAACTTGCAAACATTGCTTCGGACATGCACACATTGTTTGCAGTTTGTGCATCTCCTCAAGAATTTTCCCTGAAGACCTGAAGGAAATAGTTTCTAATAAAATACTTATATTCAAATGACCTATGCTGCAAAAATTATAAGTTAAATTGTTGTTAAAATGTACTACAGTAATTAAATATATTATTTAAATTATGAAATAATCTACATTAACACTAGTGAGAGCAATGTTAAAAATTTTAGGACTGCATCTGGAAATAACTTTAATTTTGGATGTGATTAACCATGCTGTAACTCGTATAACAAAACTGAGAGGAGTTGAATCCAACAGCCTGATTGACCAGGCTGTTAATTTCAAGCGAATACTATATTATTGGAAGAAAAAAAAATTATATATATATATATATATATATATATATATATATATATATATATATATATATATATATATATATATATATATGTCGTACCTAGTAGCCAGAACGCACTTCTCAGCCTACTATGCAAGGCCCAATTTGCCTAATAAGCCAAGTTTTCCTGAATTAATATATTTTCTCTAATTTTTTTCTTATGAAATGATAAAGCTACCCATTTCATTATGTATGAGGTCAATTTTATTTTATTGGAGTTAAAATTAACGTAGATATATGGCCGAACCTAACCAACCCTACCTAACCTAACCTAACCTATCTTTATAGATTAGGTTAGGTTAGGTAGCCGAAAAAGTTAGGTTAGGTTAGGTTAGGTAGGTTAGGTAGCCGAAAAAGCATTATTTCATGAAAACTTAGCTTATTAGGCAAATTGGGCCTTGCATAGTAGGCTGAGAAGTGTGTTCTGGCTACTAGGTACGACATATATATATATATATATATATATATATAATCAATATTGTAACTTTTTTTGTGTAATGACGTTTTCAAATAAAGTTAGATAAATATACACACATACCAAAAGAATAAGGGTGGTAGGAGAAGAAAATATGAAAGTGTTCAGTGAGGATCCACAAGGTCTTCTCTGAGTACTCTTTATTTTCTTCTCCGAGGCTATGGGTCCCTACACTTGCACCAGAGGTGGTACCCCTCATATATATATATATATATATATATATATATATATATATATATATATATATATATATATATATATATATATATATATATATATATATATATATATATGTCGTACCTAGTAGCCCGAACGCACTTCTCAGCCTACTATGCAAGGCCCGATTTGCCTAATAAGCCAAGTTTTTATGAATTAATTGTTTTTCGACTACCTAACCTACCTAAGCTAACCTAACCTAACTTTTTCGGCTACCTAACCTAACCTAACCTATAAATATAGGTTAGGTTAGGTTAGGTAGGGTTGGTTAGGTTCGGCCATATATCTACGTTAATTTTAACTCCAATAAAAAAAATTGACCTCATACATAATGAAATGGGTAGCTTTATCATTTCATCAGAAAACAAATTAGAGAAAATATACTGTCAGGAAAACTTGGCTTATTATGCAAATCGGGCCTTGCATAGTAAGCCGAGTACGACGTTCTGGCTACTAGGTACAACATATATATATATATATATATATATACATACATACATACATACATACATACATACATACATACACACATACATATATATATATATATATATATATATATATGACAGTGTCAGATTCAGTTTACTACAGTTTAGTAATTTCTTACCATTTGATGTACTAGGTAGATCCATGTTTGGTGAAGTTTTATAGCTGGAGCTGGAAGATCCTGTCGAGATGACTTCTTCAAAGAGAATAGCTTCAACACACATTGTGTCTTGAGTCTACCAGTACTTGGCCTACAGTTACCAGATCTGATTTACAGAAACTAGTGAACTATGGAGATAAGATTGTTAATAATATACTTTTTTTGAGATTCATATGACTTGCAGCTTAAAAACCAACCTTATTTTAAAATAGTACACTAAAGTACATAGCAAATTGCGAAATTCGTAGTTTTTTAACTACTTTAAAGCTAAATTCTCAAGCTTTGAAAATAAGCACAATTTGCTATTTTAAGCGGAATCTGGCAACTCTGATTTAGCATGTAAACATTGACTTGCATTCACAATGTAGTTATTTATTTTTCAACAATTTAAAACGAGTTATGAAAATACACACATTGGTACATTATTGCAAAGGCACTATACTATATATATATATATATAAATTGTTGCAAGTCGAGCAACAAATATTTTACATTGAACAACAAATGAGATTGGAAAAGCAGTATTGCCAAAATAGACCCCAGACACACCCTGTGGGTAGTAATGGACCCCCATACCGACCCTATGAGGGGTAGTGGACCCCATAATAACACTATGGGCGATAGTGGACACTATACAAACACTATGGGCGGTAGTTGACTTCATAGAGACCCTGTGGGCGGTAAGGGACCCCCTATCGACCCTGTGGGCGGCAGTGGACCCCCTACCGACCCTGTGGGCGGCAGTGGACCCCTACCGAACGTGTGGGCGGCAGTGGACCCCCTACCGACCCTGTGGGCGGCAGTGGACCCCCTATCGATCCTGTGGGCGGTAGTGGACCCCCCCCATATCGACCCTGTGGGCGGCAGTGGACCCCCTATCGATCCTGTGGGCGGTAGTGGACCCCCTACCGACCCAGTGGGTGGCAGTGGACCCCCTGCCGACCCTGTGGGCGGTAGTGGACCCCTACCGACCCTGTGGACGGTAGTTGACTTCATAGCGACCCAGTGGGCGGTAGTGGACCCCATACCGACCCTGTGGGTGGCGGTGGACTCCATACCGACTCTGTGGGCGGCAGTGAACCCTATATACTAATCCTGTGGGCGATACTGTACCCTATAGTCATCCTGTGGGGGCAATGGATGCCATACATATCCAGTGGGTGTTATTGTACCCCATACTTATTCTGTGGGTGGTTGGAGCCCCATACCCATCCTGTGGGTTATAGTGGACCCCATACTCATCCTGTGGGTGGTATTGGACCCCATACCTATCCTGTGGGTGGTTGTGAGCCCATACCCATCCTGTCGGTGGTAGTGGACGCAATACACATCCAGTGGATGGTATTGGATCCCATACCCTTCCTGTGGGTGGAAGTGATCCCCATACCATTCCTGTGGGTGGATGTGACCCCCATACTCATCCTGCGGGTGTTATTGGACCCCTTACCCACCTAACAGGTGGTAGTGGACCCTATACTAATCCTATAGTTTCCAATAATCCACACCATACCATCCTGTTTGCAGTAGTTTACCCTATATACATTCCAACATAACATCGTTTTCTGTTAGCGTTCCTACAAAACATTCTTTAAAGATTTCTAAAGCACAAACTATAGTATATAATATTGATTGGTGAAGCACTTATTCTATGTAATAATTTATTGTGCTTATTATAATTTACTAAGAACAACTAATATTTCTCAAAACAAAACTACGAGCCTTCAATAGGATGTAGCTGATCTGTAATATTATAAGAGCATGGACAATAGTAGGTGAATTTCACAACCCATGTGGGACCTGAAAACTACAATTTTCGTTATAATTGAACCAATCACGACTATTCAGCTATCTACGTTGATGGACGAGTACTGTGAGACGTAAATTGGTACGTGAGGAAGAGTTTGAGCCTTGGTAAAAAAGTTAACTGGGAATATATCACATATGTACTAAATCACATTCCACATATTGACTTTAAGCACTAGTCATATATGTACTGTCTTGTGTGAGAACGGGTTGCTGTGGCTGCACCCCTACTCTTCTCCCTTCTCCTCTTACTTATTTCCCTTACCTGAAGTTCCTGTACCCTTAAGTTAAGTACGGGGCATTATTAAGTGTACCTACTCTGGTAGTAACGATTGGTGAGACCTGGTGGTAGTATTTGCCAGTGTTTTGGGTAACCCTAAGTGTTGTGTTTTGTATTAGGGTCCCACGTGGTTTCCCTACCCTAAGCTGCATCCAGCTTCAGTGCTTATCCAGTAGTACTTTACCCTAGCTTGTTCTTAGTGTAAACCTTGTATCCTGCCTACGTGGATCAAGGCTTTTAACGTAAGATAGTTTGGTAAAGTTATTATTATTATTGTTATTGGTGTGAGTGTATATGGGGGGTTGTTAAGGGGTTAATAAATAAGTACATGAATTACAGAGTATCCCTTCTTCCTGTGTGGGAGCGCATTGATCAACCCTTAGACTAACATATATGGTCTAGTAGCAAGTTATTACTACTGTGGATAGTTTATTTTGGGGGCCGGGCCTTTTAGCTCTCCCATATTTGATACTCTGTCTTCTAACTACCCTTACCCCTTAATAGTACCAGTTCCCCATA